>NC_134703.1:68666504-69039837 GCF_043290135.1 Rhipicephalus microplus
ACAGAGTCCGGCTAGCGTAGGCCACAACCTGCTCTTTAGAGGTGGAATCACGCTGCAGAAGGACTGCTCCAATGCCTTGTGCGCTTGCGTCAGTATGGAGTATGGTAGGCGCTCTCTCATCGAAGTGGCGCAGCACTGGTCCGGAAGTCAGGCGTTCTTTCAAAATTTCAAATGCAGATTCGCAGTCGTTGGACCATGAGAAAGGAGCACCAGTGGCCAATAACTTATTTAGCGGAGCCGCTAAGGTAGCAAAGTTGCGTATAAAGCGACGAAAATAGGACGCGAGACCAAGAAAGCTGCGCAACGTCTTTTGGTTGGACGGTCGAGGGAACTGTAGCACAGCTGCGATCTTCTCGGGATCTGGTTGGATTCCGTCTTTGGAAACGACGTGACCGAGGACTTTGATGCTTTTGCTGGCAAATGTACACTTCTTTGTATTTATCTGAAGGCCAGCCTTGGAGAGACATTGTAGCACCTCGTCTAATCGTTGAAGATGTTGGGCAAAGGTACTTGAAAAAACAACGATATCATCTAAGTAACAGAGGCAGGTCTTCCATTTTAGGCCACGAAGAACAGTATCAATCATTCGCTCAAACGTGGCTGGAGCGTTGCACAAGCCGAATGGCATTACATTAAATTCATAAAGGCCGTCCGGTGTGGCAAATGCAGTTTTTTCTTTGTCAGCCTCGTTCATGGGGATTTGCCAGTAACCTGATCGTAAGTCAAGGCTCGAAAAATAGTTCGCCCCTTGCAGTGTGTCTAAAGCGTCATCAATTCTAGGCATAGGATATACGTCCTTGCGTGTGATCTTATTTAACGCGCGGTAGTCAATGCAAAAACGAACAGAGCCATCCTTCTTTTTAACTAAAACGACTGGAGATGCCCAGGAACTCGAAGAAGGTCGTATTATATTTCGCGATAGCATCTCGTTCACTTCTTTTTCAATTATTTCTCTCTCTGATTGCGAAACCCGATATGGGCGACGGCGTATCACACGAGAACCGTCGGTTTCAATGCGATGTACAGCCGCGGAAGTCTGACTCAGTGTTGTGGTACAGCTATCAAAGCAGGCTTTGTGCTTAGCCAAAAGGGCCAATAGTGCTTCAGACTGTTTTGGTGTGAGGTCTGAACCAATGACAGGTCGAAAAGGGAAAGAACGTGAACCTGGAGCTGGTACTGGTGACGAAGACGGGCAGAGTGTCGCGATGGAGGTCAATGGAGAGAAGTCAATCTTTGCCACTGTCATTCCCTTGGGCAGCAGCACAGATTCTGCAGTTGTGTTAGAAACGGGCAGAAAAGCGCAGCCAGAGGAAAACCGGAGGAGGCAAGAGGCGACGAGAATTCCACGGGAGGTGCAGCGAAACGAAGGAGCCACAAGTGCATCACCGTCGGTTACTTGGGTAGATGCGACAGCTATCACGTGTTCGTGACCAGGGTGCAGGACGCAGTCTTCAACAATGACCAAGTTGGAGATCGAGGGTGATGAAACTGGAATGGGCGCATCCGTTGTATCCGTTATGTGAATGACGTTCTCTTTAAAGGATATAACAGCGGAAGCAGAATGCAGAAAGTCCCAACCAAGGATAAGTTCATGAATGCACGTGGGCAACACAATCATCTCGATGTGGTGACGTATACCATCAATAGAAACACGAGCCGTACACTGTCCGTCAGGTTGAATCAGCACGTTATTTGCCCCACGCAACACAGGTCCCACATAGGGCGTTCTGACTTTACGGAGGCGCGAGCACAAGTCACTACGCAAAACAGAAGTGGTTGCACCGGTGTCAACGAGAGCTTGCACAGGAATACCTTCAATAATCACTGACAACATATTAGCTGGGCGAACAGGAGGTATTTTTGTTGGTCGACGGGACGCAGTTTTCCCTCCAAAAACTGCAATCCTTAGTTTTCCGAAGATTGGTCAACAGGACGGGAGATGATTGGACGAAGCGGCGATGCGGAGCGGCGATAGGGCGATGGAGAGCGTCGTCTGGAGGAGCGGTATTCCTGATGTTGACGAGGGGACACTGGAGGAGACGGAGACCGGTACTGCGCGGACGGGTAGGTGTCTGGAGCATAAAGATCTGGTCTTCGGAACCGGTCTCGTTCGAACTCAGCATAGCCTCGTCGTTCCTCTTGCTGGCGGCGACGGCAGTAACGAGAAATGTGGCCTCGTATACCGCAGTAAAAGCAAACAGGACGGGATTGACGCCACTGAGGATACAAGGGTGCAGCAGTCATTCCACCTCGCATAGCAGCCAAATGGCTACTAGCAGTATCCGTAGAGCTAGATGCCCCGGGAGCAGGCGGAATCGCAGCGATCTCCGCATATGTGGGCATTACCGTTTGAACAACCGGTGCTGCCGGTGTCGACCTGGGCGTCACATCGGCGTATGTGGGCATCGGGCGTGCTGGCGGAGCGACCGGGGATGTCGGTGTCGCCATTGCCGCTAACTCCTGCTTAACAAGATTCCGCAGGTCGAATGGTGGAGACGGAGCGGAGGCGACAGTGGACCGCTGCTGTTCAAGGTCTCGAAGTTCTTCCCGGATGATTGTGCGGATAAGGGTTTTTAATTCAGAGGGAGGCATCAGGCGTGGATCACTGTCTTGTTGAAGCCGAAGGGACTGCAACTGGTCAAGGCGTTGGCATGTCGAAATGACGTCGTTAACCGTAGCGGGATTGCCAACAGCCAAGGCGTTGAATGCGATTGGGCCGATTCCTTTAAGGATGTGGCGAACGCGCTCATCTTCCGTCATGTCTTTATTCGCACGGCGACAGAGGGCCAAAACATCCTCGATATACGAAGTGTACGACTCATGTGCCAGTTGTAGACGCACAGCCAGCTTCTGTTTCGCGGCTTCGGAACGACCCGATGAGCATCCGAATATTTGTCGCAGTTTGTTGGCAAAGGTCGACCAATCAACGAAGTCAGTTTCGTGATTAAAATACCAGGTTTTGGCTACGCTGGTCAAATAGAAAGGAAGGTAGCTCAGTTTCTCTGCTTCGGTCCATCGATTGGCTGAACCCACACGGTTGTAAAGGTCAAGCCATTCCTCGACGTCGTCACCGCGAAGACCCGCGAACACGGGCGGTTCGCGCTGAGGGCTGGTGACAGTAGATGAAGAGCGGGCAGCCGCCGGCGTAGGGGCTGTAGCGTTAGGGCTAGGCGTTAGGTCCGATGTCTGCATACCTGTGTGGGTGGCTGGGTGCAATCGGCGACCAGATCGGAGCTCCAGGTGGGAAATGAACGTAGGAGGACGTCGGGATCTTACCCCGCACCTCCACCACTCTGAAAGACGCAGGCAGACTAGGTACGGCGAGCAGGCAGGGCGAGCAGAAGCGTTTATTCTGCGATGTCTGGCTCCGCTCAGAACCACTTCAAGAGAGAGGACGATGATGATGGGTATGTGCAAGTGAGAACGATCAAATGCTTGGAATGTGCTTACAATATATATATATATATATATATATATATATATATATATATATATATATATATATATAGACAGAGAGAGAGAAAGAGAGAGAGAAAGAAGTGTATACTTGGGGGCTCGTTTTTCCGTGTTTACGACAATATTTATGAGTTCTAACAGACAATAATGCCAAGAAAAGTATAAGGGCAGTTATTGGACCGAAATGTGATGTAAACGTGAAGAAAGAAAAGTGGGTGAAAAGATAACTTGCCGTTGGCAAGAACCAAACCTGCGACCTTCGAATAACGCGTTCGATGCTTTACCACTGAACTACCACGGCGGCTATCTCCCCAGCCACTTTATTGGGTATATATTTTGAATTAAACGTGGGAGTGTTAGTCAGCGTCACCAGTAGCCAAGGCGGTGAGTGTGTCACACTCTTTATAAGATTGTTTGGCGCAACGTAGCACGAGAAATTATTACGACCTGACAGCTGACCAATAGTCCCTCGTATACAACCTAACGGCACCAAGTCTGCCAGTACGAGACCCTCGTTAAGGAGTTGAGGAAACAAGTGTCACTTAAGGGCTCGTTGTTCCATGTTTTTGCACAATATTAATGAGATCTCAGACACAAGAATTCCAAGGAAAGTGTAGGAGAAGTGATTAGACTAAATAGTAATGTAAATATGAATAAAGAATAAAGAAAAGTGGGTGAAAAGATAACTAGCCATGGGCAGAAACTGAACCTGCGAGCTTCGAATATATATATATATATATATATATATATATATATATATATATATATATATATATATATATATATATATATATATATATATATATATATATATATATATATATATATATATGAATAAAAAGAAGACACACGTCGAAAAACGGAAAGCTTTCTTTACGTTTCGGCCGTGGGACCGGCCTTCGTCAGAATATATATATATATATATATATATATATATATATATATATATATATATATATATATATATATATATATATAGATAACAAAAAACCAATAAACAATTCGAAATGAGGCAAAGCTTTCAGAAACGTTAAATAAAAGAAAAAGTGGTGAAAACATGTCTTAATAATTTGACAAATATGTTAGATGGTGTGCAAAACCATGTGAAAATAGAAGAAAATTTGCGACGAGCTTGAATTGCCAGAAGCAAATAAAGAAAAACGTTGGTATGCATAACGTTGAGCCTAGGACACCGCCACGCTCTTACTGTACAGGCGGCAGCCGCGCGATGCATAAAACGATGGCTTGAGAAAAATGACGATTCATAGAAATGAAGTTGCTTGTCCCAGCATTTATAAAAGCCCGCTCGCCTGGCATCCTTGAAGTAACAAGCACTGCAGCCGAAAGCAGGGACCAGAAATCAATAGCATTGACTGCTTTCCTTCGCCTACGAGGGAAGTTGTGCCTGCTTATGTTTACTGTTTATTTTATTTTTTTGGTCGCGTGCATTTTTTGTCGACAGAGCTCAGTGTTGCTTTCTTCTTTATCGTGAGTACCTGTCAACTAAAAAGAGTGCGATGGTTTCGCAGAGATGAAGGAAATAGGGCTTATGTAGACAATGTTCTTGTCGCGTTTTCTTTGTCTTTATGGCTATCAAAAAACCCGAAAGTAAGGTCCTTTCTCTGCGGTACTTAAGCTACTTGCCTCGTCGAAGAAATAATCAGGAATGTTCTCGCATATGCTTATTTTTGTTCGCGAATTGAAATTCGTCAAACTTTCAGATGATTTGCAAGCCGCCTATGAAGAGGTTGCTAGGAGATGCGTTTTTAAGATAAATTTATAGAAAACTATGCGTTGTGAGATCATTGTGTTGCGTGCGTGTACAGGCAAGAAGATATGTTTTTGAATAAGCTGCTCAGTCGCTCGATGCGTAAGTCCTCAAGCCGCGGCGTGAGTCTTCTCGTTGCCAAGAAGAGAGGAGTGTGTAGGCACCCATAAAATTTGGACTTTTCTGTGATCTCGAAAGTTCACCAATGGAGATAAAATCACATGGTTGCCTACAAGGAAAGCACAAGCCATTATAGATCGAAAAGGTCCTGGTATCCTCCCACGCAACCCTCACGTAACCAGTAGCAAGCGGCGGCCTAGCGCCATTTTCAAACAAACACGTACCCGAACCCGGTTCCCTCTAGTCACCATCACCCAGGTCAGTACACTGACAGGTGTGAATTGTGTACGGAAACGGCGGATCTACCTCAGGTCCTGTGGAGTTGTCCAAGGGTGGTCCAACAGGGTCACACAATTAATACTGATGAGTGGTGGGAGACCACGCAGCTCATCTTAGAACCAGAGAAGCAGCTCTGGGCTATCCGATAGGCCAAGGACACCCGCAGAGCTCAAGGGCTTTTGGCTCTCGCCTAAGCATGGGATCCGCACCACCAAGGCCACCGTATTCTCAGAATAAAATTTCTTCTTCCTCCTCCTCCTCTTGCAGAGGTTGCTCTTAATACATGACGTTGGCGTAGTTCAGCTGCAAGGGTGTCCCCCTTCTATGACTACAGGGAACACACTCATGTGGAGAAGCTGAAGAAGACGTTGAGCACATTCTTCTACATTGTAAAATATGATGGACCCCGAATGAGGCGGGAGTGTTGTAGGCCCGTGTGCTCAGATTTGGGTGCACGTTAAAGAACCCCAGGTGGTCGAAATTTCCGGAGCCCTCCACTACGGCGTCTCTCATAATCATATGGTGGTTTTGGGACGTTAAACCCCACATATCAATCAATCAATCATAGACCCCGAATGAAACTTTTGCAAGAGCTATATTTTTTGACCTCTACCAATAACAGAAATCTTGAGCCCATGGTCAAAGGAAAACCTAGAAGCCACTGCTGTGCGTTCACTAGTTCACTTTCTGGCGGAATCAGCAATTTATCAATAGTACTGAATCAATAAAAAAGATGCATTTGCGTTATTGTTCACCGGCATGTCTTACTACAATATTGTTGTGTTTACATTTTGGCAGTGAATTGCGAATACCTTTGTAAAACCAGTGCAGTATTTAAGACACAGCTTCCGAGAAACATGGTCACCTTTGAAATTTTAGTGCACTTTATTGTTTTGTGCGGAAACTTTAGTTGCGTGACTCCCTGTGTGTTTTCAATGTCTGTGTGGTGTGGACAGGTTTCTGTATTGCAAAACTTGGGCTTAGTGTGTAAATGCTGTGCAGTGTACCTATGTATAGCCTTGTGTTTGTTATCTAATATGCGATGTTGACTGTTGGGCGACAGAAGAGGAGTAGCCGGTGCCACGCATTGGCACGAACCTCTCCTCGAATAGATCTATTGAAAAACTTTTTTGCAGATGATATGCACAAAAACACATGTTCTTAGACCTAGCTGCAAGTTAAAAAAACTACAGGTAGTAACAATTAATGTGGAGTGCTCCACTATGGCATGCTTCATTATGATATTGTGGTTTACGCACACTAAACCTCAGAACTGTGTCGTGTACTTGCGTCAAGGGGAAGAGAATGACTAGGAAGGGCAAGAATACAACAGCTCCTCTTTGTGTCTATACTGTCGCTTAGCATTACAGTTTAAATACTGCGGCAAGAATAAAATGTGCGTACATTTTGGCTAGAGGAACGCTGACCGTGTGAAAAGCTGCAGCAAGGCAAGTATTATCGCCCAACTTTCGTGTCAAATACAAGGAATTTTTTTAGCTCTCCGAAATACAACGCAGAATAGAAATTAAGAAAAATGTATACATTTTGCAGCACATGATTGATTGATATGTGGGGTTTAACGTCCCGAAACTACCATATGAATATGAGAGACGCAACACATTTGGCGTGCCTCTACGCCTACAGTGGAATTACAGAGTGACTACTGGGTTGCATTATTACTACATGGAAGTGCTAACAAGGTGTCTAGAAACTGCGCGAATGGTCTTCGCCTCTGTTTATCACCGATAATGGTTCACGAAGTAGGTCAATGACGACGCCATATAGAGGGTAGCCAGAATCGGTGTAAAGGCGGGAAAAGACTGTGCATGACCGAACTATTAATCACAAAGCCGGTCTCTGGCACCGACCGATGTGTTTCCCGCCCTGTTTTACGTACTGAGCAAATGGAAGCCATTCATAAGGTCTCTTGCTCTTGCGCTCCTCATCGTTACATCATTGCGCACTGCTTAAATGACTAACACTTAAGGGACGAAGAACTATAGTATGGACACAAGCGCAGGCTTTCAACTCAGTTTATTGGACGGAGAAATTATGCTTCTATGCAATCACGTTTCACTATTACAAAAAAGTGTACTTTACTGTGTTACATTCTTGTGTTCCTCTTTGTTACATTCGCTATTTGTTATCAAGATTATTGTTCTTTTTTTACTTGGTCGCACTAGCTACTTTCTTTTTATTAGGCAACGTCCCGAATGTAAGATCTAATGAAATGTAAGCGGAACGACATTAAGGCGAATATCTTCGTTGCCTCATGAGTCCTGAATCGTGAAAAGTGTCCATCAGTGTTGGTGGCATCAACACGAAGGGTGAAAAAAGTAATGCGTAGTAACAGATTGCGTCACCAGTGATATAAGGCGTCATCGTGACGTCACATACTGAAAACTCATGAAGGTAGTGACGTCATTATTACGTCACCTTTTACGTAAGAAGCCATCGCATGATCGAGTCTTCCCATGACATCGTCGTTCGTCGAAGGTGAGTGGATCCATGAAACTGGAAAATCGCATGAGGTGAAGAACACTTCAGAGAGGAGAGGAGGGGAGTGTAGAACTATAACATTTACTGGGAAGAAAAACAGACGGCTTCTCTGCATAAGGGAGGTTGAGTTCGTTATTGATGTGGATGTAGAGGCCGGATATCCCACATAGCGAAATACCAAGACGTCCAACCTGTGATGTCAGTAAAATGCGGCTGGCAGCCCCAGAACTATTGTGATCGGGCAATCTTTCGCATCCCTCACGTTCGTTCTGCACCTCCTTTAATTAAACGCACTAACTGTGGCCGTGCTTTTGCATAAGCCGAGAACTGCCTTTCCGAAAGTCTACTGCACTGAAGCTCTGAAAATTCCGTCTGTGTTTCTCAAGAGATAACATTCTGTACCATTCACTCAAAGTGTTTTTTCTTGATTTCTTTGCACGTTTTCTCTCCACACGAGTGGAAGCGGCTGCGGTGAATCGACGTTCGCGTAATCTGCTCTTTCTTGCCTTCCCCAACTACCTGTACACTGCTTCTGCGGCTGCGCAACCGCGTCATGACGTCACTAACCCAACAAAATTGGTGTCGTGTTTGCAGCGCCGATATCGTGCCGCAAAAGACGGGTGGCAGCGACGCGGTGAAAGGACGATCGCGTAATCTGCTCTTTTGTACTGACCCAGGTTGGTAAAGTCACTTTCTTGTTAATATTAACAGCGCTGGCTTCCCGCTACCGCCGTTGCCACCGAGTGTTGTTGTTCCTCTCAGTGCTGTGCTAAATGTGCCTTTTCCGAAGTGGATGCTGCCGAATTGTCAGGAACTGAGTGCTGCTGTGAATCTATGGACCACGTATCGCGGCAAGCGCATGCCTGCCCTGTGGTGAGCCCCTCCCTTGTGACGGACACGACCTTAACTGCAACGAATGTGAGTTCTTTTATCATCTTGGTGGTTCATCTGGCCGATCGCAGTCAAGATTCAATACTGAATGCGAGGGCAGTCGCAGTAAATCGCGATGTACCATTTGCGGGCAAATTAAATGCAAAACGAGGAGAGAAAAATAATATGAATTCTGCTAACAGTTTGTTCGGCTGATATAACTAGGAGGCTTCATGTTCTGACAGGGCTGCCTTCTCAGGTTTGGTATATCCAGCCACCCAACTCAAACCAGCTATTATCACAGAAGTACGATGATATCCTCAGCCATCAAATTAAAAACAGTAAAAAACCACTAGTACTAGCAGTTTATACAGACGCGTAAGGAAATCAGAGGCGAGCTTAATTTCAAGTGACATTCAGTAACTGAATTCTCAGGACACACCTGAGAATGTTCCAGGCGTGCAACCGTCGCGCCGGACTTCGTCGTCCAGGAAGCGTAGCAACGCGTCGAGCGACACCGACAGTGAGGCAACCGATTTGTATTCGGACGGCTTTGAGTCATCGGATGATGACTTCACGGTCGTCATGAATCGATCTACAAAACGAAGACTGCTGCGGACGGCATCGTCGGCAAGTGTTTCCACCGTTAAGACTGCAACACAGCGGTGGCCGCACACCATGCTGTTTATGCCTGAAGACCCTGCATCTAACTTGCGACTCCTCAACAGGCAAGTTCTTTCTGTGCTTCTCGAGGAAACCGCGCCGAATGAGATCAAAGACGTGAGGATCAATGCACGAAAGAATGTCCTTGCTGTAGACGTTATGCACCGTAGCGCACTGCAAAGCCTTCGGCACATAACAGAAATCGGCAACGTGAAAGTTCGGCCAATGGTCGCTACAGGTTGTAATGGCACTGTTGGCGTCATTTATGATGTGGATCTTTCCATCTCAGCTAATGACCTGCCATTACTAATAAAGCCAGCGACTGAAGGCACCCGCATTACGCACATTACCAGACTCGGCAACTCACGCTGCTTGAGGCTTGTGTTCGAGAGAGACAGCCTTCCCTCGTATGTCAAAATTGGCCATGTTCGCCACTCAGTGCGTCCTTACATACCGAAGCCACTGCAATGCTACAAGTGCTTCAAGATGGGACACGTAAAAGGTGTCTGTGAGAACAAAGTTGTGTGTCCGCGGTGCGCTGAGTCTCACTCAAAAGACGCCTGCAGTGCCACCATACTACGATGTCCAAACTGCCACGGCGCTCATGAGGCCTCATCCAAAGATTGCCCGCGGGTGCGAAACGAGCACGCGGTACTCAGGCGTATGGTGCGGGACAATTCAACGCACAGGGAAGCTGCCGCTACACTACGCCGACGACGGCGTCGTGGGCGAAGACCATCACGGAAAAACGCCTCTACCGATAGAGAGATGACATCCTCTATCAAAGAGGCTGACCCACAAACACCGAGCTCACTGAAGACCGATACTGCCAAACAGAAGAAAGGGACAGCAGTCGCGCCTTCCGAACAGTGGCCCTCTCTTCCACGACGTCAACCTACTTCGAAGCTGCATCAAATCCCGCCGCCCTCGACGACCCCTCAAACCAGTGATGCGATGAATGAAAATCAAGTGATAAGCTTGCTGCAATCGCTGATGAGTACCATGCGTGTCCTACTGAGTAATATGAAGACTTCTGCTGCGCAGACCGCACTGCATGTGCTGGACACCCTGAGTCCGGTGCTTGCAGCTCTAAGGTAAAACCATGGCCAGCGAGGCACCGTCGTTTCGAGCGGAAGTCAAGAATGCATCTGTCTTTCAGTGGAACGCCAGAGGACTGAAGTCGCGCATGTCTGACTTTAGACAACTTGTATTTGTGAACCGCTTCCCCATTATTGTGATTTGTGAACCCAACCTGTGTGCTTCAATCAAGCTGTCAGGATATGAGTGCTTTATGTCCTCCACTCACAGAGACTGCAGCAAAGTTATTGTATTCATGCGCCATGACCTCACTTACGTTCACCACAGAGTCTCGCCTGATGAAGGGAATCAGTATGTGTGCCTTACTGTGAAGAAGGATAAGGTTGCTTTCACAATTATCGGAGCTTACTTATCTCCATCAAGCCGCCTTGACTACGAGCGCTTACGCGGTATTCTGACATCGACTCCAAGGCCATGGGTGATCACTGGCGACTTCAATGCCCACCATTTCCTATGGGGAAGCTCCAGGGACAACTCTAGAGGAAGAAAATTGGTGTCCTTAGCCTCGGAGTACGAACTCTGCGTTTGTAACGATGGAAGCCCTACATATTTACGCGGATCAGCCTATAGCAGCTGCCTGGACCTTACATTGGTTTCTCGCTCACTTATCAGGAAATTGCACTGGTTTTCGGATCTGGAAACGCGGGGCAGCGACCATATACCAACTTACCTGTGTATAGAAGGTTTCACCAGCTCCAAGTCCTCAAGAGGCCTCAAGTACACCGATTGGCCGAAAATCAAAATGTTAATGGAAGACTGCTGTACCGACGGCTCATCATATAACCTAGAGGACTCGATAAAGGATGTCCTGCAGAATACCACGCATACACATTTGACTAGTCACAAGCGCACCGATTTCGACATCGAGCTTGAGAAACTTCGCGCAATACGCCGTCGTGCAGAACGAAGGTACCGACGGACAAAGTGCATGGATGATTTGAGGCTGGCTAGACGCATTCAAAAGAAAATGCAGCGGCACATGGATAAACTGGCTAGGCGACGTTGGACATCCTCTTGCGAGTCGTTGAATCCACGAAAGCCCCTATCACTGATATGGCGAACTGTCCGGGGTCTTAGCACAACCTTGGGTCAGCGACACCCGTTTACATCTCTGGCACTTCACCTTCGATGCAGAGAGATTGACGTCGCAGAATCTTTCTGTAGAAGAATTGCCGGTGATTCCAATTTCACAGTATCAAGAACGGGAACTTTTGACAACCCACCGCCCTCACGTGATCCCCGTATGGAATGCCAGTTTTCTATGGATGAGCTAGAGGCGGCACCGGCACTGTGCAGACGTTCTTCAGCACCTGGTCCTGACGGCATTACCTATCGTGCCCTTTGTAATCTTGGAGACGAAGCTCGGAAGGCACTCTTACGCCTATACAACGACTCCTGGCAGACTGGTACTGTTCCCCAGGCATGGAAGTCAAGTCGCCTCATTCCACTTCTAAAGGCTGGTAAATCTCCTTTGGATATTGCCTCATACCGTCCTATCGCACTTGCCAGTTGTGTGGGAAAAACGATGGAACGAATGATTCTAACACGAATGGAGTGGTATTTAGAGCACTACGAACTCTATCCAGTATCCATGACCGGATTCAGGCACGGCCATCCGTCAATCGACAACGTTGTTGATCTGGTGACATATGTTAAACACCAGAAAGCCTGTAAGAGACTGTGCGCCGCCCTGTTTCTAGACGTTAAGGGGGCTTACGACAATGTCACCCATGAAGCCATCCTTAGTGCTTTGGAAACAGTAGGTCTTGGTGGCAAGATATATATGTGGGTGTACAGCTACTTACAGCTGAGATCATTTTACGTGATGACAGCGAATGGCCCAACACCTGATTATTACAGCAGCCGAGGAGTTCCTCAGGGAGGAGTGCTAAGCCCTACCCTTTTCAACCTAACTCTCATTGGTCTAGTCGAGCAGCTACCTAGCACTGTAGAACTTTCTGTCTATGCTGATGACATCTGCATTTGGACATCAGGTGTGACAAGGCCTCAGCTTCGCGCCCGCCTTCAGAAGGCTGCTACAACGACGTCATGCTATCTTCGTAAACAAGGCCTCGAGGTGTCCTGCGGAAAATGTGCAGTGGTAGCGTTCACGCGGAAACCAATGTCTGCTTACAGTATATCGATTAATGAAGAATACATATCGTTCAGCAGAAGCCACAGGTTCTTGAGAGTCATAATAGATAGAAACCTGTCGTGGACTCCACACGTGAACTATGTGAAGAAGTGGCTGATCGCAACATGCCACATGCTCAAATTCCTTGCAGGACAAAATTGGGGAGTGCCCATACCATCCATGCTACAACTGTGCAGAGTGCTGTTTATCGAATTCTTACGGTACAGCTTACCTGCAATGTCTAACACCGGCAAGACCAACCTGCGCGCAATTCAGAGCATTCAAGCCCAAGCACTTAAGATATGCCTTGGAATACCCCGCAGTGCTTCAACGGCTGAAACCATTGCCATCGCTCAAGATCACTCGATAAATACGCATATTATTACCGAGACAATGCGCATGCACCTCAGGCATTATGCCAGGACCCCTTCTCACCACCTGG
The DNA here is from genome assembly GCF_043290135.1 of Rhipicephalus microplus. NCBI lineage: Eukaryota > Metazoa > Arthropoda > Arachnida > Ixodida > Ixodidae > Rhipicephalus > Rhipicephalus microplus. The sequence continues at coordinate 68,679,834 of NC_134703.1, forward strand.
CGAGCCTAGCTGCCGAAAGGCCCCGCACGACATACGGCACTATTGTCTCCAAGCATCGTTCATCGTTTGCTGGGACATACGCACCTGCATCAAAGCCACTGCTTCCTCCTTGGAGCTTGAGCCGGCCGCGAGTTCACTTAATGATTCCAGGAATGAGGAGAAAATCGGACTTACCGACACATGCCCTGAAACAACTGAGTCTATTCCTACTGGAAGAAAACTACAGTAACCACGTGCACATTTACACGGATGGCTCTACTACGCCGTCTAGTTCAGGTGGAGCAGTGGTTATACCATCACAAGGGATAACTCGGTGTTTTAAGACTTCACATGTGACAAGTTCAACGACGGCAGAACTCGAGGCTCTGCGCAATGCACTGGAACACATCAATTCAGAAGAAAGACCAGGTAAATGGGCTGTGTTTTCTGACTCAAAACCAGCGTTACAGTGCCTGATATCAGTTCTCCGACGCGGATGCCACGACCAGTTGACCTACCAAACCGTGAAACTTCACCACCTGTTAATACAAAAAGGCCATGACATCGTCTTTCAGTGGTTACATGGGCATAGTGGTATAGGCGGCAATGATTCTGCAGATCATGCTGCTCGCACGTCACATAAAGAAGCGAACAGCGTTCCGATACCGCTTTCAAGAGCGGATGCGGCGAGGCAGATTCGTCAACTGGCCCGCAGTCTCACACTGACTCAGTGGAACACACCAAGCATACGACGTACACGACTGCACGAGCTCGACCTTTCACTACAACTCCGGCCTCCACCCGGCCTACATCGACGTGAAGCTTCGCTTCTCTATCGCCTTTGGCTGGGAGTTGCTTTCACGAAAGCTTATACTACGTTAATCAGAATTACTGACAGTGCGGCGTGCGATGTTTGCGGCACCGACGAAAATATCGAACACCTGCTGTGTCATTGTCCTCGATTTGCCTCAGAGAGACAAGTACTTGCCAACGCAATGCGGCGACTGGATGATCGGCCTCTTTCTGTGCAGGTGCTATTACAGCAACGTACACATGCCTCGACAGCCCACAAGGCAGTGAAAGCCCTGCTGCGTTTCCTGAGAAAGACAGGCTTGTGTGAACGCCTCTGACATGCGGTAGAGTTCTACACGCTGCAGTGAAATTACTGTCAGTCTCTCCCCCACCCCCTTTTTTCCCTCTCTTCCCTCTTTCTCGTCTTTCTTGTCCCCTTCCTTTATCCCCCAGTGTAGGGTAGCCAACCGGATGTCTTTCTGGTTAACCTCCCTGCCTTCTCCCTTTTTGTTGCTTCCTCCTCCTCCAGTAACTGAAGGCTACATCAAATCATCTGAAGTTTCGTAGTCATAGATGAAAGTTACAAGTTCCCAGCACTCAAAATACGCCAAACGAAGAATGCATGCTACGGTGAAAACTGCGGCATTATTGGCACGTGCCCATAGAGTGCCTTTCCTGCTTCTAAGGTATTGACGTCACAGCCCCTAACGGAAACCCAGATTGCATAGCTCGGTGGTACTAGCCGTTCTCGAAATAATTTGGAACTCCGAACACGCATCTGCCCTCTGGCAGATAAATAGTCTAAGTTTGCGCATGCTTGGTCTACTTAGGGAGCATGTTTATTTCTCTAGGGACTCCTATATTGGCGTTGTTTTGTTCCAAGAGGGTGCTCTTCGGTGATACGACGACGAGGGTTGGACGGATAGGGGCCTCTAGCAAGCCACGCACCGTAATTCATAAATGCGAATTTTTGCCGATTTCTCGCGCTGATATGCATTTAAGCTGTGAGACTACGTGTGAGTTACGTGGTCGGGCTATACCAATATCGCTGCCTTCTTTAAACCGCTTAAGTTTTTTTTTGCAAAGTATTTGTTCTGGCTTTAAGTATCTCCCAATGAATTTTAACAAGCTTGGTTATTTGAGGACAATCTGTGCTATCACATGACCACTCCTCTTACAGGTGTGTCAGCAATAGCACCAATGATACATTTTAATAAATGAAATAAGGCGGTATGTCTGTTGAAGCAAACTTGGCTCAGATCATCAGTTTAGTGGTTCGCATAAATTTGTGAGTGAATCAATTACAGAATTTGTGTACTCGGTAACGAGTATTTTTTTCATTTCAATTGTACGTCACCGTTTCTTGCCACAGACATTGATTCTTTTGCTCAGAGATAGTATACTGTGCTAGTTAACGATAGTATAAACTTAATGCAAAGTAAATTGCATCATAGTCGACGTACATTTATAACAGGAACAACACTCGGTGTATTATTTCATACAAAACAAAGAATCGAAACATAACAGTTCCACCAATATGCTCATGATTCCATCAGGCGAAAACCCCGCCTTTGCCAGCGCTAGCCACAGACACCACCCGTAAATATTCTGATGAAATGACAAATACGGCCCAATGTAACAAAGGAAGAAACGAAAACACCTAAGTACTCGAACGAGCATGCACGCAGGAAGGCTTATTATCCCATGCGATGCACGCGCACACAGAGCTTGTCACAAACGCCAGCTACCCGGCCGCCCTTATCAAAGTGCTAAGGAGCACATATAGGGCTAAGGTTCTGTAGCCACGCATCGCAAACCTATACGTGCACTAGGAAGCAATGCTCGCTTTCTAGGGAGACCGCACATGCGCAATCATCGCACTACTTTTATGTGGGCACGCCCCACAGGCAAGCGGCTGCGCGTCCTGTGTTTCCAACTATTGCGAGAGCGCCTTGCAGAAGGCAGCTATAATCAGGTTTGACAGCTAAGAGCATGCTTGTCTGAACATTAGCGCGAACACTGTCCATTAGGGGCGCATACATTTTATCTTTCTGCCACACTTGGTTTTTACAAACACTGTCAGTGGAAGAGTACGTATCACGCAACAATTCAGGGTGATGACCGGGGTGCGTGATCAAAACTTTCTCGCTAGAGATGATGAACCGTCAAACGTCCCGCAACCGTGGGGCCAAAGTTGTTTTTTTTAGAGAAATACCAAAGTGACCCATCACCACTCTATTCATTTTCAGTGTTTGCTGAATGGGCTTGTGGGATCTTTCGGCCCTGTTTATTTATCCATGAATCCAACTAAACATTTATATTCGGGTAGTACAACATTGGAGACATTAAATTTGGGCACTGCGTTTAAATACACTAAGTTTACTGCTCCTGCTGCAGACCTTTTTACAAATTCATGCATTACGAGATAGTTTAAGGATATACACAACACGATATTGTGTTGTTAGTTGAGGAATATTCTATCGGCAGATATGAGACTAATTGTCTCAAAATGATTACGAAACTGCAGGTATCACCGGGAGAAGGACCATAGCAAGCTGAGCTAATCGTCAGAGTATGTTAGCCTACATGCTGCTGTGCAGGAAATATGAAGAAGAGGATGAGCAAGATCAAGCGCTAACGATGCAAGAAAGATTGAATTCGACAGAAGTATGCGAGAGACCCACGTACAATTACCATAATTGTCGCCCTAGCGGAAGCATTTCAGTGCATTAGTTAGCTGAAGGAAACTCTGTATGCCAGCAGCTATGTAGCTTTTGGTTTGCCCAGTGTAGGTAATAGCAGGAACAGGAAATTCACTCGTCTTGGATTTGCATGGAAGTCTCGTAGCTTGCGAAATGTTACTGGCATGAGGTGCGTGCAGTGTAAGAAATACTTCCTGCAGTCATGAAAAAAACAAAAAAACAAAGGGGGTGTTTACAGCTAATATGCAGGTTTACTGCTAAAATTTCGCCTCTCGTATTTTACTCATGTGCTTCTTACTCGTTCTTTTGCAGATTTACTTTACTCGTTTATTTTTGACTGCTGCAATACTCCTTCGCTCTTGAAAATGCTTACAGAGCAAGTCTACCCATAAAGTAGATAAATAAACACGTCACAAAATGAACGACGAAGCAGTGTTCTCTCTTTTTTAGCTATTCTTAACAAGCATTTTGAAGATGAGCACCCTATTAAGCCGAACTTTATTTAACAGCTATCACTATATTGAAGTCTGCTGAATCCGTTAATGTGTGCTCATATGGCCTTTTCTCCTGATATTCTTTACAATCTCAGATTGCCTGAGTTTTTAGACTTCAGCGGTTTTCGAAAGTAACGGAGACATACACAAGAGGAATAGAGATAATGGAGAAGGCGAGCAGCTTAACCAAGTGACAATAAATGGTCAGTTTACTTTTACATAAGGAAAATGGGGATGATGATTTCTCGCTTTAAGTCATGATAAAACGAAAAGAACAGGAAGTTGGAGATCTCTGTGCCGAATTATGTTCCCACAATAGGGCTGCAGAATGTAGTGCCGCGCTTACCACCTGCTACCGAACGACAACGTACCAGACAATATTGTCATCGCATTTGTTTTAGTAATACTTATCCCTTATTGGTGGTGGCTGGTCTGCTGTGATGACGAATGCATTCCTTGGGATGGGGATGGGCCACGGGCAAATAAAACTCGTGAAAGAAAGGCTTTGCGAATTTCTTCCCCGAAGTGCAACATCAAAAAGTGCAGTCGGTTGGATGAAAAAAAGATGAATACTATAAACATCTTTCGTTTGTCGTGATCAGTTAACTCAACCAATAACACATTTCTGTTTTACGGTACTACGCGTAGACTTTGAAGTCGTATTTAGCATTTTCGAACAATGAGTATGTACCTACTATAGTCTGTGAATCTTGGTGTTTCCAAGTGTTGACTTTTGATGGCAGAAGAATAGTGAGGCCTTCTTTATCAAAGCTTCGAGAGCTAGGATTCTTACCGAATATAAATAGGCCATAGAAGATCTTCTGTGCACCCCTAATCACGCAATCTTCGTGCTCGATTTATGATTCGTTTCATTTCCTTTTCTAATTCATGGACCTCCAGCAGGCATGGATGCTTAATATACGGTAAAGAGCCATTTATGTTTTTTTCCCCAAGCCCCTATGTGTAGCAAGAGGACAAAATGCGCCAACGCTGGGAATCGCTGGGAATCCGGTGCAAGTTTGAACAGCCGTTATTCTGGATACACTGGGAATTTCATTTCGGAAGGGCATCGCCATCTTCTTCGTAGACCAGCGTGTTTTCTTTTCCTACGATTTATGGCTCCTCCTTCTTTTGGCCAGTGTGAACATTCCAGTTTCACTTCTTTCGCACTTTGCCTCATTCCATTTATGTGTGCAGGTTGATTTTTTCCATGACTTACTCTCCTTTTTTGTCTTTTTCAACCTATTTCCTCGAGATCACCCTTAACTCCATAAGTCATTGTCTAAAAACACATTAGGATGCTTTGGTCATCATATGAGATCCCGCAACCGTGATATGCGAACAACGCATTCAATAAAGTCACGTATTGTTTACCCTCTGTCTTTCGTATATCAGAGCTATCTTGACATTAGAGCTTTTTGGAAAAATTTCTGTGTGCTCATTTGTTTCTTCGTTTTGGAGCTTGTTTGACATCTCACTTCCCTGGCGGTGGTGCTGCTGCTATTGCAACAGTTGGGGTTAGCCCGGCCTAAATTGGCCGGATATTTCAGAATTTTGAGATCGACATGACTTTAAAAGCAGCCGCAAGGCTTGAAACTTGTGTGGGCCTTATACGTTCTCTTCACCAATACCACCAATACCCTTGTCTAGGTGTTCCAGACTCTTGCCAAATTTCCGCCTCAATTTCCGCATTGCCGAGGTTGCTGCTTATGTTGTGGTCTTTCGATGTCTTGATTCTCCGCGTAGTCCGGCCCAGGTTTAGCGGCTCACTGAGAAGAGGGACTAATTTTGAACATGTCGGATCCATATTTTGTTATTCACAAATATTATTCGATGCGCTAGTGCTAGTTGTCCCGTCTCTAGTGGCAGGAATAAAGTATGTCGAAAAGGAGACTGTATTATCGATGAGTCGACAAACTATATCCCGTATACATGCCCACTCACGCACCGGAGTACTCACGCAAAGTTTCGTCATGTTTCTGCCAAGCCTAATGATTGGCCTAAAATCTCGCTTCTCAGCTAGAGTACTTGGGATGACAGTACACTATCATCGCAGAATGGATAGCAGTCTGGCTCACGTCAGATGCTGTTTTATTTTTCTCTCTGAGGTTGGTTAGCAGGGTAGTAAAGTCCCACTATCTGAAATATGCCATTCCTTTATCAAAAACGGGCTTGCGACTTGCCTCTTTATGATCGTGTATTATGTTTCGTTTGCTTGATAGCCAAAACATGGGTAATCCAAGATATTTTGTATACACATTACATAGAAATAAAAGCAATTGGCACCATAACAGTGTTACTAATGAGGGCAGCTGATCGGTTATAACCAAGTTTTATAGTCCGAAATTGTACGATTGGGACTTGTCTGTCAAGTATGTGGCTTGCATAAATTGTGTGAGCTTGGTGCAGTATTTAGAATTCTTTTTTCATTCCATTTACTTTCATTTACACTTTATTTTTTAGCCTTTGCAGTGTAATTTTCTTCATTAATTCCTATAAAGTGCATTGCGTGAGCGGATTTTCGCTCAGCGGCGAAAATCTCCGGCTTCTAATAAATACTTCCTCGTTGCTTTACCTGAAGCACCTTCAATTCAGGCTGCCAGGTGCTCTCTAGTGGAGTTGCTGCTCACGTTAGTTCTGCAGAGGCAGGGTTCTCGGTCTCACAGGGCCGCACCTGCCTAGGCCATTATAAAGCACATAATTAACTTAGACAGAGAGCAGGTTGCAGCGGACACGGCCACACCCTTAATAAAAGCGTGGTGTAGCGCATGGCTTTCAAAGCATCGTTATCAGTACCTTTTCTAGGGACGAGCCAGGTGCTTTCGTCCTAAGTGAATTAAGGAAAACATGGATCCGCACCTGACGCTGTAGCGGTAGTGCACTTTCAAAGGTGCCAACTGAGGATGCCTTGTCGGTGCTGGCGACACAACATTGTGGCCCCAAGCGCTGAACTGATGGGATTTTTAGAAACAGTGTTATAAAAAGTTCTGCTTTTGTCTTGGTTAATATTTACGTAGAGAATGTCGTGAAACGCAAAGACGTCAGTGAACGTTATTGAACATCTTATGGTCAAAACTTTTGAAGGCCTCCAGTTCGGCAAGATCCATAATCCTATCTAATCCTATCTGAAACACTGGATATTACCTTGTGAAGACCGCCACCAGCATAGGGGGCACGATATCTTCACGCCAGTCCATAGAAACGCCAAACCAGCCGCACTAGTGATAGCGGTGGATCTCTGGCAGCCTAGCCCCGGAGTGCAGTAACGACTATTGGGCGAAAAATGGGCGAACGCTTGCGCTTGGCCTTCAAGAGTAGGTCTCGATTACGTAATCAGGCCTCTGCGCGTCGCCTTCTGAACTGATAGCCTGCTTTGGTTCTCAGTGCATGCCTCAGCCGTGCCGCAAGGAAACGGACTGTGGGCGTAACATGGGCCGCTTTCAAGTATCATAAAATGCGTACACCAAGCGCAGTTAAGAGATCACTACACCATATATATTTATTTTTGTCAGTCAGCAAATGTTTTCTTCTGTTCATAGGGGCCACAAATGAAGAGTGCGCAAGATAAGGCTGCGTGGGGCATGTAAATTTTGCTCGCTTGCAAGATCGATTCTTTCCCTCATTAGTCCGTTCGATCTTAATGCCAGCGCAGCCGGTAATTTGGAAAATCCTAATATGCGCAGTACAAAATGTCCCTCGGTTAGTTTACAGTGTCATGATCGTATTTACGAGAGGCTTGAACCGCTTGAAAAGAAATTTATTCCAGCACGGGAAGCGGAGGGGTTTCAGTCTGCAGGAATAAATATGCAATATGCACGCCAATGTGAACCAGTCTAGCGAACTGCTTTATCGATGGTTCAACGGATACCCAAACACTCTCCCTCTGCAGGCATTTCAGCCGCGTTCGACTAAAGATGACTTGGCGCATAAGCTTTGGAAGAGGGAGCACTCGACACGGATAGAGTCACAGTTAAATAAAAAAAAAGCCACCAATGAACAAGGAAATATAAAATAAAAAGAGCATAGTAAATTTCCTGCCATACGTTCATCAGAACATTGCCATTTAACGTTTTCCGAGCCCTGAGGTTGGGGAGGCCTTGAGATTAAAGCGGCTTTTAAGTGCAACCCATCCCACTCCACATGACCCGCTTTTCTTGTAATCAGATTTTCACGTTCGTCTCGTTTCAAACGGGAGTAGAATTTACTTGGCTAACGTTACAGCTTTTGGATAGGAATACACCGTCCCATGTGACGTCACCAGTTCTCATTTCATACCTCAGACACCCACACGTACGTAAGCAACTCTCCCGCCCAAAAAGCACTTAGACAACTGCTTGCTGAGCACAACTGTATGGCATTTTCTTACTTGTACACCTGCGCTGCTAAAACATTGTTAACAATGAAGGAAAGCGGAAGAGCTGGTGTGGTGGAAGCTGTCCAAACTTCGGTGGGACAACGACCACTCTTCGTGTCCTGTTTTCATTTTTTTGGTGTCTGTTTAATGAGTTGAAAGAAATGAAATGAACAGCCTATAGGAAGTAGTAACTGTCTCCTCTCTTTCTCGTCTCTATCTGGCTTTTCGTTTCTTTTGACTCGATGAAAACTCACACGTATGCGTGGCTGTGTAGGTGGATACATGAGGATTTAGAAACTCCTTCTCCCACTATGTGCAAGCAGATGAGACGAAGAGAACAAAAAGAATACGAACAGCTCGCATCAAGCGGTCACCGCCGCTTCTTTTGGCCGCTTGCTATCTCTACGGAGTAGGCTTCGGTTCACAGCAATCACGGTGAGCGCTTTCTCTAGGCTCGCCACCCGACGACGAGCCTATAAGGCATATTGCCCCCAAGTAGTTCCCACTTGCATTCTGTCTCGAAACTGGCGCAGAGAACTCCGCTGCTGCTTTGCAGTGTCGCTGACCAGTTCAAGGATACCATTTAGTCATGTATTCGCAAAACTTGCAGCTGGGCTTGTCGGTCATTCCTGTTACCTTACCTTTACTTTGTGCTGTGTTCGAATTCACTGTTCTTGATGCTTAGAACATTTGACAGCTCTGCGGTGTGCAGGGTTGATCCACACAGAAATTTTTTCATAGCGACAGATCTCCCACGACACTTAGAGACAATAATCCAGAGATTCTATTGGAAGTAGCATACACAAACAGCTTCTTGCATAAGATTCATCAATCCAACTCACCGGAATGCATCTGTGGTCATGAAGAAGAAAATATTTGCAATATTATTTTGGATTGCGTTAAATACACGAATGAAACAAAAAAATAAAGAACAATTAGCAAGTTTGGACAGACAGCCCCACATATTAAAGAAGTTACTTGGACCTTGGCCTGAGATGCATCTTCAGAAAAAGGCAAACATCTTCCTGACAGACTTCTTAGTGAAGAGTGGACTGGATAAGCGCCTTTGATAGACAGCCATGAATTGAAATATATGAAATGTGTTAGTGCATATACTGACAGCAGAAAATGGAGGTATGTGTGCGAACAATTTGACAGTGTCAACTTCAATTGCTTCAATTGAAGCATAAAATAAATTTCGACCGGTTTTATTAGAATTGCCCGAAAAACGCAAGGAGTGCGTTTATGTTATGCAGGTAATAGTCTCTACAAGTAGGTTCAATTTCTCCGTTTCAATAAGTTACTTTTATAGCAGGCTTTGTTTCTCAACTTTTGTGGCAGCCACTTACTCTTCTCGCGCGTCTCTGTGTTTTCTTAATCGGTGCTCTTCAGACGAGTTTTGTTCAAAAAACAACCCCGGCCTTATCTTGAACTTGTCATTAATGACGAGGGTAGAAAAAGTACGCTCACGCTCTGGCTTTCAGCAGATATATGGCTAATAACTCCCATATTACTCCCCGGTATAGAGAAAATGACTCGGACTTCCGAAGTATATCTCGGATTTCACTACATCGTTTCCGTGATGTACGCTGTATGCGCATGTGACGTAAAGTCCCTAGTCGTTTCTGCAGCGCCTTCAATATGGTGCGGTGCTTCTCTTGAGGAGACTTTCTGACGCGTCTATTTAATCCTCCTATTCGAAAGCATGATAGAGCATCATCAAGTTTCACGACGCTGTGATCGAGAGCTACAAAATTACTCCCGTGTTGGCTCAACCCTGTTTGATAGTGCTTTTCTTATGACCCTCCACCAGACGTGGCACGAAGTAAGAGATCTTTATACGCAGAAATCACTCCAGCGTTCAGATGTACAGCATGAGTCGAAGGCGTGCTTTGGCGGACGACCACGTACTCTGGCGCGCCTTACAAGCGTGTGCTCGTTAAGGACACGAGACAGCACTGTGACCGAAAACGTGTATAAGGCAGGAGAAAACTAAGTGTGTGAACAGCCTAGTCTAGTGAAACGATTGTGACCTCGAAGTGAAAATAGAAAGAGGTCATGTACCTAAACAATTGAAATAGGAAGTGGATGACAAGGAAAGCTTGAGTTCAAGTGTGAAATGAAATAGGAGCAAGCCGCAGTAACGTGACGATGATGTAGAGCAAGCACTATACTCTGAAATGTCTCACACTGTATCTTGCTGTTTGTTCACTTCTCTACAGCCGGTCTAAATTTCCGAAATTTTTTCGCCAGACCGCCTCGGTGGAACAGTGACTAGTGTGCTCGTTTGCTGAACCGAAGGTCGCGGGTTCGACCGCGGCCACGGCGGTCGCTTTTCAGTGGATGCAAAATCATAGAGGCGCGTGTACTGTGCGATGTCCCTGCACGTTAAAGAACACCAGGTGGTGGCGATTTCCGGAACCCTCTGCTATGGCATCTTTCACAACGGTATCATGAAATTGGGCGTGAGACCCCAGATACGGTTATATTACTACCTATGGGCATAGTTTTCTGACCATGCTGAAAAGTGTTGCATTGCATCTTTGAAATTTTAGTCTATAACGACAGACAGAAACAATAAAGTTCTGTGTCTGTCTGTCTTTATTGCCTTCATCCACGATGACTCTTCAGGTAGGTACACTCTGTGGTAAGTTTTGTGCTGCATACCGTAAAGGACAGACGGACTGTGACGTTGTCTGTGTTCCTCCCTCTTGCTCTTTAATACTTTTCTAGTTTTGTAATTTTCGAACTTTCCATTATTTTTTCAGTGTGGAGTAGCCAACGGGTTATTCCTAACTGGCTAGGATCCTTGCCCATCCTATTTCACATTCTTTCCTTCCTCCTGTTCTCCTCAGAAAGTGCGAATTTCGTGCGAAACAACAAGCGACCAACCAATGGTGCGAAGTACTCGAAATGCGGCTCGCTCTCATAAGAGACAGGCATCAAGAAGCGTGCAAACGAAAACCAGGTCAGGCTATAGCTAATGGCTCGTTCCGTATAAGTGGGCTGCGACCGAAGGTCCGCAATGACTTAGAGCCTTTCAAGACTACCGCTGTGTCAGAGCCAGACACACCCTGGGGAAGAGGGTGTGTCCTCACAGATGATACACTTATCACAAACCCTGCCCGTCGCTTCCAGTTACTTTTGCCAGCACTAATCACTCGACTCTTTATCCCGTGTCTAGCGTCACGGCGAGTGATTTCCATCAACATCGGTACTGGATCGGTCGGAGTTTTATACTCTGTAATGTGCAGGCATCTTTGTTTTTCTCCCTGTTTCACGCGTCAGTTATTTTATGGCGGCTGTTTTGTAACGCAGTAGCTTATCTCGACTGTGTCCCGCTGGAAGATTTCTGGCTTGCCAATTTTTTGTTGTTGTCGCGGCCAAATATTGCTCCTGCCTTGGCTTTTGGCCTGGATGTGCTGGCAGAACTTGCTGCTTCCTCCATAGTGACATAATAACTCATGTTCTTCCTGTGCACTTTGTGCGGTTAATATCACTCAACCGTTCTTTGGCAGATTATGCGCTTCTGAAGATTTAGGTTGCGGTGAGATGATGGAGTGAAGCTTCATGCAGCAAGCCTCATTGTGGTCGACCTTCAACCAATACGGTTAGGATGGGACATCATAGATTGGTGCGTATGAAACTTGATTTGCGTGTTCTTTTTTTTTGACAAAGGAAGTGACGATACTTTGGCGCTGACACCTTGATTTAGTGAACAGAACCAGCGGCTTTACTTTGCCCACTGTCGTACTTGCAGGCTACTTGCTGGCCATTTAATAGTACCGGCATTTCCTTATATTTTGTCTTCTCTTGTATCTTGCCGCAATATAGGGTAGTAAACCGAATAGTGTGATGAAAGCGCGTCTGCTATTGTATTGGTATCCATGCTGGCCAATCCTCTTTGTAATTTTACCTATGCGGCAGCAGTGTAGAGATACATTTAAATTTTTCAGTTGCAGCTCAAAGAAAAAAAAATCACGCAGGTGGCGAGATTACGATTACTAAAGCGCAAAGAAGTGTAATGATTTCTTAAAATTTCAGTTAGCAACACGGGGTTTATTGCCATAGCCATGATTGCTTGTGGGGCATGCCATTGTGGTGGACTGCGAGTTAATTTTGACGTCTTATTTTCTTTTCAACGGCCAAAGTAGTCCGCAAAAAAGATTTCTTTTTCTACTTGATTCTTTTTGGTAGAGTTCAAAGTGTGTGCAAAACACGCCCTTACCCATTAATTCTTAATCGTAGGTTGCTCCAGAAACAAAATGTAAAAGAATATAGGGCAGCGTGGACCTAGTGATATTATCACATTTTGTTATGAACAAAAAGAACAATTTGAGGACTAACACTAATAGTGATATTAATCATCGCTGTTAGTAACTGACTATTACAACCTCCTTACTCTTTCTAGTGAACTGACCCAGCTGTGGATGACTGCTCTATTTGAAGAAGACAATAGCCGCGAACAAAGTTTGACGCCTTTCAGACTGGCTCCACCTAGGCTTAGTAAAGGTTCTGCGGCTGACATGAATGGCGTGATGATTGACAAGCTTTTGTAGCTACATGTGTTTAATAACTTGTTTTATACTTTCTCAAGATCTGCCATACTTTGTCATGTTGTTCAGCGGTTCACGAAGCCCTCTCACTTTTTTTTTGCTATGAACTACACACTTTGCTTTTCTCTATAATCTGAATAATAAAAATAAACTTTTGAAGGCTCAATGTGTTCAGGTAAAAGAGCCTGTATGATTCAAGCAGAAAAGCAACTCCCGAGTTCAGGATATATCATGTCGTTCCTGAGTTGTTCTTCGGCAAGTACTTTTTTGCATTTATTCCTGATTGTCCTCTTAAAACTTGAATACTACACCCTCACTATCCGAAGAATGGTTTGGTTCTTCGCTGTTGCAAACGGCTTTTCTGCGCTTATGGTTGCGCGGTCATGTTTTTTCTTTTATATTGATGTTCGTGGCACGTGAGGGTCGTAAGAGTTGTTTTCTTCTGCACACTGCGGTAGGTTTGCTTGTAGAGTTCCCGCCACTGTTTGGGCAATGTACTTCCCCAGAAGCCATGTTCCTCACCTCTAAGCTCTGTTTCTTTACCTGGTATGGTCTACTTATTAAGCACGTTTCAGCGGGCCTTGTCAGTAGGTATGAAATTTTCACAATATAATTTATTTCCAAAAGTTGCTTGGCGGGAGTACAATAAGAACCTGCAAGGTCTTACGTAGCATGTATAGTACTGTTGTACTTGGTGAAGGAAAGTAGGTAATACAAAAAATGCGAGACAGGCGGGACAAGCTCCAAACGACAAGTGCGAATGTTTATTGAGAAACATAAATGCAGCTACCCTATGAAACAGGAACTAAACCATTAGAAAACTCTAAAAATACGAAGGCAGGCGTGATAATCCCTTTTGACAGCTTAGCCACACATGGCAAATGCATTCGTAAAAAATCAATGCAAATGAGAAGCACGAGTACACATTCAACTGCGCAGAACTATGAAAAAAAGAAATGATTCATTAAAATAGAGAAAAGAAAAACAGAAGTGAAAAGAATAATAGCCCAACTTCCCATACTCATAAATCGTGGTTCTTTGTTTTAAGGAAAAACCGAATCAGCGCAAGCGCAAATGTAAGCTCCCAAATTTTCAATTAAAACGTCTTCTGAAATACAACGTTCTCCTTAAGTCTGCATGGCCTATGAGTACCATTGTTCAGCGGTACTGCGCAGTTAACGGCGTACCTATGCTCAACATACCCATGGCTTTTTGAAAATATTTTGGCATGGAATTATGTTGTCACAAGGGTTTCGCGTGTCTGCCATGGTTTTTTGCTGCTGTTTTGAGAAGTTCTTGGTGCGTATGTACATATTTTTCACCTGCTTCGATGCTTTCAAATAAACGAGTGCAGCTGTCAGTTAGCGCTGGTACCGTTTGTCTGGTCTTTTTGGTATCGCCTATGACACAGCAAGCACGGGACCGGGTTAACTGGCGGAACATGGGAGAGGCCTTTGTCCTGCAGTGGACGTAGTCCGGCTGATGATGATGATGATGATGACACAGTCGCTTCAGCAAATACACTTCACGAACTGATCCAAAGCTAAACCTTTCAAAATAATACTATTCATTTATTCACAGTGTGCCGTTGCTAATCACACGATTGGTCTGTTTTTTCTCGTTATTGCAGGATAGAGTTGTTCTAATACCTGTAAGCTGCAGCTACATCAATCCTAGATTTATTTGTGGTGCAGTTTCCTATCAATCCATTTTACATCACAAGTCACAGTTGTGGCTAAAGCGGCCGTGATGAAGTTGTTACTGATGGAGGTCAAACTTATATGACCAAAATAGCCCGTCGCTGTTAAACCTTTATGGTCGATTTTGTCACAACTCGGATAATCAATGAGCTTGCATTTCCACACACGTTGAATGCACGTTTGCTGTTTCTCGCTGGCTGTTTCAGCTGTTAGTGTGGCTCGACTCGTCGATCTGTCTGAGTGATCACCATGACGCTGCGCATTGTTTGAGGGAACGCTACGGTACAAGTATTGGCGATTGACTGCAATTGTGAACGAGGTTGTGTTAGTGCGTGAAACCGTTATCGGAAACAGACGATTGCTCGATTCTGTAGAGAGGTTTTCTGTACGACTTCCAGCACTTAGTTTATCAACGCGTGACTGTGGCATGTACTCACACGTTGTCCTGAAACACGAATTGCAAGGCTGGAAGGGCGTGTGTCGGAAATACAGAGCTGTTTTTACTGCACGTGCTTTGTTCTCAGAGATCGAAGCCATGTCGGTGGAGAAGTACAATACCAGCTGCATTCATTTGCATTGGGTTCTTTTACGGACAACTGGGCTGCAGGAAGTTGACAGCAACCAATACTTTCATTGAAAAAAAAAGTGCGACATTTATGTGCTTCAGTGCTTGTGGCCGGAGAGTTTGCGAGAAGTTCGTTAAATGAATGGTAAAGTTCGGCGGTACTCAAAGAACGAGTAATCTTGTCGGCCTTGCAGCCTATGATTCCCTTACGTGGTTACGGCAATTTAACTATTTATGAATTTTTTCGCTTCTAGAGCTCACGCAATTCCGACCATCAAGTTACTGAATAGACATGCAATATTTGGAAAGCGTGTTTTTCCCATATTTTTATACACATGTTTTTAATACGATGGTATAATATTTAATACCATCTTCCTAAAACCATGGTTAAGGTTACACGAGCGCCTGTGCACGTTAAAAGTCATCAGAACGTGAAGATTTCCGAAGCCTTTTACTACGGGATACCTAATAGTTATACCGTGGCTAAAGCACGTGAAACGGCAAACAATATTATGAATTTTACACAAAGATGTAACGAAAACTTCACTACTGTATTGCATGACAGAGTAGTATAACGCTAAGGCTTGTGCAGAAATCCTGTGGATTTAGAAGAAAGTGCAGTTTCAGCGTTCAGGCAAAGTCAAAATTGAACTTGTGCCTGCTTTCTTTTAATATATTTTGTTGTTTTCCTGTTTTTGCGAGCTCCGGTTTGGTCTTCGAAGTAAAATTTCAAGCGTGACAAGCACTTTTAGAAAATGAATTAAAAATAGGATATCACTTACAAATAGTGTGCAACACAACGTATTGTTTATGCTGTGCAATGCTTAGACAAATCTTTGACAACGCAATTTTGATGGTTTCCTTGCAGTGCTGGTGGTTTTCTGTGAAGGCACACCAGAACTTTCACGTTGAGATAGCTTCAGCGATTTCGCTCACATGTGACAGGTGTTTAAAACTGTCATGACCAGAGCTGTCCATTTGTAACCCCGCTTTTATTCTAATGGGCAAAGTCCCATTATTAAACAACATTGTTGCGTAATGGCATAAATAAAATATAATAAGTTGGTACAAAAGGAACAACAGTAGCCCCGCCGCGGTGGTCTAGTGGCTAAGGTACTCGGCTGCTGACCCGCAGGTCGCGGGTTCAAATCCCGGCTGCGGCGGCTGCATTTCCGATGGAGGCGGAAATGTCGAGGTCCGTGTGCTCAGATTTGGATGGACGTTAAAGAACCCCAGGTGGTCAAAATTTCCGGAGCCCTCCACTACGGCGTCTCTCATAATCATATGGTGGTTTTGGGACGTTAAACCCCACAAATCAATCAATCAGGAACAACAGTATGCTTGATATATTTATCAAAAAGTTGTTCTCTCCAACGCATTGCGCGTATCGTGAATAATTTTTACAAGACCACTTCATAATAATTGTTTTTCTTAATTTAAGCTGGTTATGGAATATATGCGTAAGCTAAGCACTTCACGCAATTCATATTTTAGTGAAACAGCTTCGCCTATTTATCGCTACTGTCTGAACCACAGAAGTTAGTTTTTTTACTAATATATATAAAAATCACACTGGAGGGAGCAAAGAAGTTAAATTTAATGGCTTGTTTTTCTTTCTTTGGGTACAACACCACTGAGAACCAACAGACAATGATGACAAGAAAATTATAGAAGATGCTATAAGAAGTAATTGTAATGTGAATATGAAGAAAGCAAAAAGCGCATTCCGCACTCTCCGTAACGGCAACAGGTGACACTGACTGGCGCTCCTCCGTTTACATGCACCTATATACTCTATGAAAGTAAACGGGACGATGATCACCACCGTTGCTCAGTGGTAGAGCATATCAATTGTTATTCGAAGGTCGCAGGTGCAGATTCTGTCGGTGGCACGTTATCTTTTTGTCCACTTTTCTTTCTTTATTTATTTATTTACATTTCACCTACATCGCCGTGAGGCATTACATAGGGAAGGTACACATAATAATTTGACTACATAGTTTTCAATCGAAACAATAGATTTAACAAATAAAACAGCACTCAAAATATTCACATTTACATCACAATGCTAATAACACCCATCATACTTCTCTTGGCAACATTGTCTGTTAGTTATCAATAATTTTGAATCACGCGAAAGCAATACTCGAAGAAAAAAATTCGTTTCCTCATGTTCTTCTTGGAAGTGAAGAACTACCAACCTTAAAATAATTGAAAAAAAAAAACATAGCTCTATTATTGCCCTCACTTCAAAGGCGCTTGTAAACTCTCAGGAGACCAGACAGAAAAGAACTACACAACTGTCTTCAGATGGCACACCAACGTTTTTGTTAGTCCCGATTATCACGGCAGGTATGCACCAGAACAAAGGAAACGCTGACCTATCAATGAAGGAACACAACCAAGACCCATGCTATTTAATTGTCGTTCTGACCACTCATGAGGGTGCTTCCCCCTGCACGCAATGGCTTATTGTCAGGAGCAATGTTTCTTCGGGAGGAACGGCTCAGCGCTCGCCAAGCTAAAGAGCATTCGAAGTGGATAGGCGATAGAACCCCAAATGCTAGGCTAATGACTTTCGAAAAGTGGTGTTGTACCCGTCAGGTTTTTTTTTTTCCCATTGGTTCTTCTTTTGCCATCTTCTTGTGAGCAATCAAGGGAAGACGCGAGAAACATTTGTTTTGATCACCTTTCAATGAGCGCACGTGTTATGGATATTTTCCTAATGGCAGTCTGTGAAACGAAAACCAGTATGATTGGAATGACCAGCATAGTGTTAAGCGAAAAGGAAAGCCTGTTACTTTTTGAACGCTCTTCGTTGCTGCAAGTTAAAGCTAATGGCGCCACCATCAATGAGAGAAAAGAGAGCGAATAATTGTTTGAAGAAATGTTTTTACTGTTGGAGTGAACGTAGCGATTAACGAAGCACTATACCTGGAAAAAAAAGAAAGTTGTGCGCAGTGGTTGGGCATGTCGCCGTCCATTTCTTCTTATTGCCTCCTCTCCAAATTATCGGATGTCTCAGCTTCCTGAGGAGTGGTAAAGCTTTCATGGGCGAAATGTCGGCAAATGATATCAGTTGTACCCATGACAAGGAACAAGAAGGATAATCAAGAGACACGGGGATATTCCTTGGTGGGTACCTAAATCAAGACACATGGGAGTGTCCTTGCCGCCCTATGAAAGCGGCCACTAAGACCAGGAATCGAGCTCCAAACCTGCTCGACTGGTGGTCGCAAGATCTAATCCTGATCGCGGCGGCTGTATTTTTAGCGAAGGCGGAAATGCTTGAGACCCATACATTTGAGGCCCCGGTACTTTACATTTCTGAAGCCCTCCCATACGGCGTCTTTCATAATAATACCACAGGTCTGTGATGTCGAACCCCACCAATTCATGTTAATATTAACAATGAACATCGAGTGTAGCACAGCTACTGGTTAGCTGCGAAGCTATGATGTACGAAAAACAACCGCACTTTCGACCATCCGATAACTCTTGAGAAAGGAGAAAGTTTTGAAGCGAATTATACAAAAAAAAAAGAAAATAGCGAGACACTACTTCAAGTCAAAGATAGCGCTAAGAATCCCTGATAACCACAGTCATGATCTTAAAGAGCATTTAGTTGCTTCTTACCGATCAGAAAACGTCAATTGGCTCAACCGTCACTGAAATCTACGCAATGGGGGCCTTGGGGGCCAGTTGATGGAGGGAGGCCGGCAGCCGTGTACATGGTCAGGCTGCACTCATCGCAACATTGTGTGAACAATTGTTAAATCTCTACTGAACAGCCTGTCCTAAGGCAATTTTTCAGAGTAAGCATGACGTCCCGTTTGCTATAGTCATTACAACGCCATTAACTTTTATATAAGTACACTATCTAGTACTCTGTTTGCATTGAAATAAGGCACATTCATCCCACAACGCCTGAACAGATGGCACAGTTCTGTATGCATTCACACACTATTGAAGCTGCAACAGAAAATACCTCAGCCAAGCAAATTATTCTCTCACTTGCGCTAACTTGCAAGTGAGAGCATATATGTATCTTGCTTCTTCGCACTGCCTGTTGTGTTGCGCTATGCCGTGTTATCAAATGGCACCTCTGAGCAGGGGCTGTTCATGTTACCACACGCATACTACCCTTCCTAAGCGACTCTTCAAGATGAATATTTATGCCCACGTGCCTGAAATCAATATGTATTGAGTATAAAAACAACCTTACTAGTTTCGGAGCCCGCTTTGTGTTGCAAATGTTCGAACGCATTTCTTATATTCCGTATCTCTCTGTCCCTCCATGCTTAGTGGAGTAGCGAAATATCTACCCCTCTCCCACAACTTACGGCATTCACATGACGTTCCATTATTTTCTAACGCTCAAGTTACCCATCGCCCAATATCTCACCATTGTCTCCAATCTTCTTCGTAACAATGTAACAACCATGATGGCACAAGGCCGGGGCCACTGATAGTGTATGGAAGACATGCAAATGAAGCACTTACTCGCAGTTATGAGTTTTTATTTTAGTTCATTTTTACTTTTCATAGCAGCAAGGTTGTCTTGTTCGGAAGAAACAAGATTCGCTCTAAAATTATGCATTCAAGACTTGCTAGGCCTGATGCTTCTAAAGATAGACTACATATAAGCCCGAGCAGCTGTATCGTCCTTTCTGAGCCTGTTCCTGATCAATCAGTTTTGTTCCTTCTAACCTAAGGCCTTAACAGAGCCTGCTTCCGTAATTTTCAATCAACACAACTTCTTCTTTATTTCTTGATACTTTCGGTTTTGATGTTAATGCACGCATTACCAAAGCCCCCCTCGATATCCTTCTCTGTATTGGGTGTCTAGTCATTAAATCGTGCTGTTTTCTTCGCACATCCCTTTGTCTGGCCTCAGGCTAGCAAAGATTTAACTAGATTGCAAAGCTGCCACTACAGCGTGTCTTTGATTACAAGCAGCTATTTTTTTATTTTGAATTTCGATAATTCTTATTCTACAGCAAGCCTCGGAATCTTAAAATAACTGTGTCCGATGGAGGCGGAAATGTTGTAGGCCCGTGTGCTCAGATTTGGGCGCACGTTAAAGAACCCCAGGTGGTCGAAATTTCCGGAGCCCTCCACTACGGCGTCTCTCATAATCATATGGTGGTTTTGGGACGTTAAACCCCACAAATCAATCAAATCAATCAAAATAACTGTTCCTCGTGTACACACTTCTGCTACGAGAACAAACGTAGACAGAAAAAAAATGTCATGTGAAAAAAAGTGGGGTGCAGCTACAGACTAGCGTTGCGAAGACCATAATCGCATGCGCGCCAACAACAATAGCAATCACGTGCGCGCTGCTATCGAAGACGCAGGATAGTGTGTAGTCATCTGTGGTTCAGTAGTCAAGTATGTTGTTGTTTCTTTTCATTGAACGAAATCTCGCTTTTGGCCCTTCTTGACAAATTCGTTTGGTACGTCACCTCAGCTTTTGATGAGATTCGCCACTACACACTGCTAATGTAAGGCGTATAATCAATAGGGGTGTGCAATCGGTAATGATTGTAATCTATAGATAGTTTTTTTGGGGTTCTTTGTAGAAAGGCTGTGAGCGCACCTTTTGCAGCGAGTTTTTATTTATGGGTGCGTCTTCATATAAAAAATACTGGAACTCGGTGACGCTTGAAAAGATTTGTCAGGCATTTTTTGCCTTTACGCCAATCCTCTAAGCAAACCGTGTATACGGGTTGTCTGAAATAAACAAAGAATAAATTCAAATTCAAATAAACGGTGCTATAAGCTACTCCTTGGCTATAAACAATCACAGGCTACAAACACTACTATAAATGGCTATAAGCAATCCCTTTGTCAACATTTGCCACATCTTTCGGACATGCAGCCCTATTGATGACAACTAAAGATAACATTTTATTGGCGACATGCTACTGTTTCTAGAGCTAGTGTAGTAGAAGGGCAGGTGCTGATGTGGCATGGAGGAAAGAGGTGGGTTCGTAAGTCTCTCTCTTGCACAACCCTGCCTATACCATGAAAGGAAACAGGAGGTTTACCTGAACTCCAGGATATTTGCGAAAACCTGCGAAATTTCTTTCAGCACAAATAATTTTGAATGGCCCCTGAAATTATCGGTTCATCTACAAGTCCTGTTTTGTTTCAGCGTTGCATAATTCGATAACTGGTAGTTCTTCTTCACACTATTTTGAAGAAGTGGCTCAGATGGAACGTGAGAATGGATGGGAATGCAATAAAACGTAAAACTGGAGGCGTTAACCACAATATCCACATATTGTAACAAGTTGATACTGTGGTGAAGTCGTCACTAGAAAAGAGATATAAAGCTTGAGGATAAATATTTTGATAAGAAAGACGCCAGCACTGCGCAGAAGGCGCAGCAAAGTCACAGCGAAAGTTAGAAGAGCGGCCTTTCAGAGCCTTTCAAAACACTCATTGGGTAACTACTGCAATCAAACTTGCTTGATACCTACTAGAACATTAATAATAAATATTTTGGGTAGTAGGATTCGATATGCTATTTTTCGTCATTTTTCTGAGAAGCGTGGTATTCGCTAAACACTTGGAAGAAATTTTGTGCCAATTGTTCGTGCAGTGGCTGAAGTCGATGAGGAATTGTGGCTGAAGAGGGCGTGCGGCCGTCAATAGGGTAACAAGAACAAGCTTTTGTAATGAGTTGGGGCATTGAACGACCCACTCGTTACGCTATTTGTATTGTGCGATGACTGGTTGTTCTTTCACTGTTTTAAAAGGCTTTATAAATCATGTTAACGCGATTGTTTTCCGAATATCAAGCCTGCCAAAGGCAAGTTTGCCAACAAGTTTCAAGCACCTGTGTGGCTCAGTGGTAGAATACTGGCTGCCACCCAGCGGTCCATAATTTTAGCCCTACTGTGTCATTTGTGCTAGTTCTTTTTTCTAATTTTGCGCGAAGTGGTTACGGACACAGTTAGCGGCGGTGGTGGCGGCGGACAACTGCGAGTGACCCGAGTTGCGATCTCATAATAGCTTTCGCTGTAAAATTTTGTAACTCAGACATTGTGAACTGCTATATCAGGGTGCACTGCAAAGTCTTAGAATGCATTGCTCGGTCTGCTGAACCTTATTTCTGATGACCGCATTTCGCATAACAGTCGCCGAGAAGTAGCAAACAACTACATCGCTCCTGTTCGTGATAGTTCACATACCTTCACGATAACTGTGATCTTGACTATACCATTTTGAATAATAGTGGCATAAAACTTTTTATGAAAGCCGAGGAATTCCGCGCCAACCAAAGTTCTACAGGGAAACTTTTGTTCTGTACATATACGCAAAAAAATTCACTAGTACTAGCGACAACAATACTACCTTCAAGGCCTAGTGAACGTATGAGGCCCACTTTGAAATACAATTATTCTCGCTATTTGGAACTGCCATAAACTAGATTGGTCTCAGTTAATTGTGACAGGAAGCTGGGCTTGTTTAATTGGGATGCGCATTGAAACTGGCGAAATTCTGTGAAAGCCCTTCACATTATTTATAGCCAGCGTGAAATCGGAAAGTGCTTTGGTTAGTGACCGCCATAACCATTATCTTGAAGGCATCGCAATCGACAAACTTTTGAAATGCCATATTCTAAAGTGGTCGTCCCTGGTGCAATATTATTGTGCGCATACACATTCAAGATGGCCGAGCTATAAACAGAAAAATGTAATCACAAGCATTTCCAATTACGAAGGTGCGCTCCTGCGACCATTTCTTTATTCTTCAAACAATTTGCGAACAATCCCACACACCTGGCGCATTTCTAATGCACATATTTTATTGATTCACCGTAACCGTTTCTCGGGACTGCTAAGAAAGTTGATGGCTCCCAAGAATTGCAATCAAACTAGAATAAGTTTTTGTTCCGCACTTCCGAATTTCTTTGAATTAAATCGTTCCTTTTTTCTTCGTATAGCATCTTCTTTCATGGGAGTTCTTTTTTTCTTACTGTACAAGTCTACCGAAAATCCAAGTTGAGAATAAAGCTCGCGAAGTCCGTGAAGCCGGAATCTTGCGTTGCCTATTTTAATGCGTAGCTTTGGTTATACCACGAAATTACGTTTTGCGTCAAACGCCTGTACACAAGCACTTTATGTAATTGGATCTACTTAAAAATGAACAACGACCTGTGTCCTTTCAGTGAGCGCAGTGGGTAATTTTTTGACAGTGAATTAGTTCTCATTCTGTTTAAAATGTATATCGTAGACCTAAACTGCCATCATCATAAATAGACACGCACTCTCTTATGCCTGTTTACGATCCTGAGAGGGAAGCACTTCGCTCCCTGAACACGAGCACCGATTTGTCCGGCGTATAACAAGTGGGTGAGAGAAAGAAAGAAAAGAAAAGACGCGTGCTAACTCGCTATGCTGGTTTTAGTCTCTGTTGCTCCTATCTATGCCTTGCACAGATGCGAAAAAGTAAAGTTCACGCTCAATCTACTTTCATTTATTTGCATATTGTTGTTACGTGTTTACTTAAAAAGCTCTAGCAGCACGCATGTTCATGATTCAAAAGAAAAATTGTTGCATCAGAGCCCGTCAAATCACGTAGATTTTCAGCGCTATACGCCTCAGCCAAAATGAAGTAAGTCATGCTTGTGGGACGAGAATCAGACCGTTCCTGCATTCCCTTGCAGCCCGAACGTGGTGGTCGTGATGTGCATGGTATGTCCCATACAAGTTGGTGTAATTAGGAAACCTTAATTAGCCTAGTCGTAAAACAGGCCCTGGTGCATGCCATCACACCACTTCGTGGAAGGATAGCTTTAACACACTTGGGGAGTAATTTGTCAGCGCTCGTGAAGCGTGGACTTCTCTTTCTCATCTCTTTCCAAGAAACCTTTCTTGCAGATAAGACCGTACATCTGTGAAAACATAGGAGACGGGGGCAGGGTTCACAGTGTGTCTTTGTTTTTATTTTTACCCAGGGCCCAGATATCATGCCATCTTCTGCATTAGATTTCATTCTTCAGCGTCCTGGCATGGACAACGAACCAGCCAATTCAAAATACCATAATGCCCAGGCTTTAATGATGTCATTATTAACACAAAGTTCGTGCTATAGTATCTTCCAATTAGTGAATGCAAAATATATTTTTCATGTCAACGTTAATGTTACTTTTCATTTAAGGAGTAATAAAACACGCTGATAGGGAAGAGAAACCGGAAGTTCAGACATATAGTGAAAGCAACATCAATTAACCGTTAATGTGAGTGAGAGAAACAGCGAGGGAACACATTTTGAATTATATGTATACAGGATTTACTTTGGTGTCACTATGAAGAGAGATATACATAGAAGCGAGGAACTGGAGAGGCAAGGTGTATATGAACCGTACGTTCGCTTTGCTACCCTACACACGTGGAAGATAAATAGGCGATAAATATAAGAAAAGGAAAGAACACAAAAACTGCTTCTTTATTGAAGATTGCGGAAAAATTGAATTCGGTCACTGCGCTTGGCAGAGGATGCTCTTTGCGCTTGAATTTCTAAATAATTTTGCAGCACGTTTTTTTTCTTGCTACGTAATACGTAGGCGTTCTATGCAAAATATTTTCCAACTCTCGCAATCATATTAGCACCTATATGTAGTAGGAGTTTGAGGAAGACCACCTCAGAGGTGGTCTTCCTCAAACTCCTGCAAACACGACCACTCATGCAGTCACGTATCCTCCTTTCGTACCAGGATAGTGCGTAGGCGCAGGAGCTGTTACGCTTCATACTGACAGGAAAATCACTGCCACATCGACAAAGCGGATGAAAGGCGATGGACACTACGTAAAAACACAAATGATTTATTGGCCATTGTCTCGAATGGTGGACAAGAGAGTTGACATCAGAACAGAAATCGTAATCGCTGTTCTCACTAAAAAAACTTCTTAGATCAACTAGAAGTTAGCACAGTTAACGGTAGGTCCTGCAAGCTAAGCTAAACTTAGTTCGTGGTCAGCTAGGTTTATATGGTGTTCGTGAGTGAACCTCCGGTTTGTGCTCCGCAGTTTCCGCTGCACGGCGCACGGTGGTTGTTCTGGTTTAAAGCAGCCAGGTCCATGGAAGGGAAAACGGGAAAATAGGAAAAACAGGGATGCTAAGTATCACCGGTATGTTGTCGCACAGAAGAAAAGAGATGAGGAAGAATCGAATGTAGAAAAGTGGGAGAGAGAGAACACGTACAGAACGTCACAGTACATCACTCTATTGCGGTATGCAGTTTAACTGTCAGTCAACAAGTCTTTCGGTAGTCTACAGAGAGTCATGCAGACGGTCCCGCGAGTCCTTGAGCCTAAATATTTATCAATGCGTTTTTCGCCTTCATTCTCCGTGTATTTTTAGGATGCTATTAGAACACAGTTGCTAGACGGCAAAGATGTGGACAAAATACGGCACATCCCACCACGTACCTTGCGATTCGATGTCATGTGGAGCATGCGCATGTAATTTGTAATTTTAGAAGCGAAGCTCCTTGAGGCGTGGGTCTGTACTACCTCCGATGTATGTAGTTATGGTAGGTAGCCACCGGTGACACATACACACTCTAGAGCGGGTATGTTCCACAGGGGATGCGAGATGCGAGATGGCGGTACTTGGAGTGTGCACAAGATGAACGCTCGAATGGACGCATAGACGGACGGACAGACAGACTAGCAGAGAGATGGACGGATGGACCGACGCTAAGACGTGTGGGCGGATGGACGCACGGACAGACGGACGGACTCACGGACGGACGCATGGACAGACGGACGGACGCATGGATGGACGCGCGGATGGTCGCACGGACTGACGGAAGCAAGAACGAACGGACGGATAGAAGCACAGACGGGCTGACGGGCGCTTCGCCCCTCTAATCATCATTCACTCCGTGGATATGCTGTGATTTTTTATTGAACAAAACGCCCCAAAGTAGCGCTAAAAACATGTCAAAGTGCACGTGCAGACATACGTTAAACAGCCACGTTAGTTTTATATAACAAGTTTTTTATAGTTGCGCAATGATGCCAACATCAACATGGATATTAGCATCACTAGAAGCGGTAAGCTGATAGACAATGCTGGTGCTCGCGAGTATGGTAGTCTAGGACACAAATAATCTTCAGCGAATGGCACCTAACTACAATTACCGTCAAACCTACATGACGGCTGTATCATACGAGTACATATGTAACGTTTATAAAAGTGGATAGCCAGTACTCTAACCAGAACTGACGTTTCACGAACATTACGGTCTATTTGAAAAGTACCTTTGAGACCCGGCGTGACTCTGTGGTAGAATACCTGATTGCACGCGGAATCCTGGGGTTTGATTCCTGCTGGGACCCTGACATTTATTATTTGCATTCAATGGGTCGACGCAGCCGATATGGGCTTTTTTGTTTAATGCTCACGCGTTAGAATTACCCTTGTCCCTTCTCGCCGTTCCTGTGCAAATTTGAAGTGTAAATCTCCTGAGGCACATGACTGCATACCAGTGACATATACCAGCCCTCATGTATGCGCCACTGTCTTGCGGTAAGTGTTTGACGACGTACGCGACGGATTGTGACATCATTCATGTCATATGACCAGTAAGTCGTATTCGTCAAGCCTTGCTAATCTTTGCTCATTCCAAGTTAAGGGTGTGAGATGACAGCATCGAGACGTGCATGTCTATATAGATATATAGATATACAGATAGATAGATAGATAGATAGATAGATAGATAGATAGATAGATAGATAGATAGATAAATAGATAGATAGATAGATAGATAGATAGATAGATAGATAGATAGATAGATAGATGGATAGAAAGAAAGATAGTTGGATGGATGGATGGATGTATGGATAGATGAATGGATGACGCTCAAAGAACGTCAAAAAATGCTTCATCTTTAAAAAATATTTTTGAAATAGATAGCCTTCCCATCCAACTAACTGTATGTTATTTGGTTTGGAACTGTCTGAAAAAAATTAAATTACGAGCACAGCTGAGCATCGAGCTGTTAGGCACGAACTCCGTTCAAACATTCTTACTTATGGTATGCGTAATCTTT
Source organism: Rhipicephalus microplus (assembly GCF_043290135.1). Lineage (NCBI taxonomy): Eukaryota > Metazoa > Arthropoda > Arachnida > Ixodida > Ixodidae > Rhipicephalus > Rhipicephalus microplus. The sequence continues at coordinate 68,707,049 of NC_134703.1, forward strand.
CGCGGTGAGAAACTGTTTTTGAAAGCTAATGAACGCGGCTTTTAATTGAACTCAGCAGGCAGACCACAACTTTAGACGAGTCTGGGCGGGTTCTTCTGTGAGTCTTGGAAAGGATTACCCACGCATTCTAAGAGAAACCGTGTGATCCTCTCACCATCGAGCTGAGCCTTCGGAGCCGAGGGATCAGGCATACCCGGCTATAACAAGAAAGGCGAATCAAAACATAGCCAATCAAAAGGGGCAAGGCTGTATTTTTTTCCCACTTTGTCTTTTGCATTTCGTATGACGCTCGGTTACACTGATAGACGTAATACTCTTTCAAATTACTTGTATCCTGGTAGCCCTCCGATATGCTAACAAAGTGTCCAGCCAGGGAAGGTTGCCTAATCCTTCTCATTAGGGGCCCCTCAAGTTCGTTGTAAAAGATAAAAAAAATGAATCACTTGGAGTTGCACCAACTTTCTTAAACCCCACGACGTGAAAACAAGGTCGCTAATAAGGCATTCGAGCGGGTTTGTTGTCAGGTGCCTCGGTTTATCTTCTCAATAATACTACATTATTTTACTGCTGTAATGAAACTTCGTGCATACACTTTAGTTCGTAGACTTTCAGTAGAACGACTACAAATTTCTCATGCCTGCGTAGCAACTCACATGCATTGTTCTAAGCCTGGAAACGTCTGCCAAAAACCAAAAGAATAAGTGTCGTTTTTTTTTGTTGTGCTTCCACAAAAAACACAGGCTTAAAGCATGCCTTTTGCATTTTTTGGAATCGAAGAGCAACAACCTAAAAAAAACTTTTGGGTTGCGCGTAAGCTTTTGTCCCATGCTTACCTGTTCTTCCCTGTTGGCATTGAGCGTATATTTTTTTGTTTCGAATAATTTGCCTTGTGCTTTTCTTGTTCTTATCTCAATTTTTGGAAGAAACATAAAATTGAGGACGCAGACTTCCTGTTTCTTGCCACGTTTTGCGTAGAGTGGCTGCTTTAGAACGGCTGAAAAATTGTTAACAGATAGGACCGACATCTATGAAGCTTGCCTTTACATGGGCCAGCCGAGCTTAAATATTCCTTCAGTAGTTTTAGTACGTACCATATTTTCGTCTCGTTATATTGCAACTTAGTTCGAATGATATATGGTCTGTAATACCTTCCTGTCCTGAAGTTTCTCAGGTGGCATTAGCTGAATCAACGACTCGCTATGTGATACAAAGCGCCAGTTTTGCGTGATTGAAGCAGTATGTCGCTGACGGCTCACCATCTTTCGGGAGCTTTTAAGTGTTTAGTAACTCACGATGTCATAAGAAGTACTGGTACCTCCGACAATGTAAAGGGATTATTTACAGGCGTCTATAATGCATGTGTTACAGGAACCAAGACAGATCGCATAGATGCCAAAACAACATTCTCTTGTTTCTTTCGCCCTAAGATATCGGTAGCATTCTATGTAAGGTGAGCTTTCAAGTAGCCCACCTAATAAGACAAGAGGTTTACCGTTGACCACTCCGCGGGTGCGAAATAACGCTCCCGGCCACCTTCCACTGCTTCATTTTGCTTAAGTCATACAGGGGCGCCGGAACATCCAGCAAACGATGCGACCAATAAAGAACGAAGTTTGTCGATACATATATACTATGCAATATGATGGTGTCCCACGCCGGGCTTTGTATGCTTTGACCATCACGTCGCAGTTTTGTACATGACCGCATTCAAAGAAATTAAATTTTTATACTTTGGGCAAAAGACCTTTGGCTAGAATAAATTTCGACAAGAGCAAATAGAATAAACGTGACGAAGGCAAATGGTAACTGCTGTGTCACTGTGTATGCTAACTAGTTAGCTGCTTGGTATGTGTCTCTGTAACGACTGATACTTTGCTATATATACATGCAGGTAAATCTTTACGTCAAGCTGGAAACAGTGGTGGTGCAAATAAAGTACGACGATATATACTCGAAACTTGTGTTGTGAGCCGCCTGATTATTCTGTTTCAGACTCAGTTTCTTTTCGCTTTTATTGTGAAGCACTACTATTTACTAAATAAAATAAAACCTGCAATTGATTTTTTTTTCTTTTTTTAACATTTAGCGTTTCCTGTCGTTACCCCAGAAGTAATTTTGTTGCGGTGTGGGTAGGGGCAACTATGGCATCTAAGTGGTTGATTGATTGATATGTGGGGTTTAACGTCCCAAAACCACCTTATGATTATTCGAGACGCCGTAGTGGAGGGCTCCGGAAATTTCGACCGCCCGGGGTTCTTTACCGTGCACCCAAATCTGAGCACACGGGCCTACAACATTTCCGCCTCCATCGGAAATGCAGCCGCCGCAGCCGGGATTCGAACCCGCGACCTGCGGATCAGCAGCCGAGTACCTTAGCCACTAGACCACCGCGGCGGGGCATCTAAGTGGTTTCATACAAATATATTGCCAAGGCTATTTCGCCAAATTGTTTTAGTAGCTCACCTGGAAATCGATGAAAGCACAGAGATTTACATGCTTCTAGATTGTAATCTAGTGCTCCCAGGACAATTAAGTGAAAAAAAAAACATCGCATCGCCTTCGTATTCCTATACCAAATTTACCGTCACAATGATAGATATTCCTTTTCTCTGACAAATTTAAAATAGGTAGAAGTCTTATAACTACTTAGGTTCACTTTTTTGAAAACCGAAGTGAATGGAGAATATAAATGTCACATTGTATTGTATGGATAAAAACTGGAACATATTTTTCCATTTGTTTACAACAGAATGGTAATCCTGCAGAGTATAAAATATATGGAACTAAAAGCTGTTTACATTGGGGTTGGTGCAAAGGTGAGCTACAATCAAATGACAAGTACAAAAAAAGCCAAACCTTCCAGGATTTGTGACACCACTCTATGTGTTGCTTAGAACTTTACATCCAAACTCCGGCGTCCCTGAAGCCTAAGTACACAGGGCGTCTTGCGTTCTCTTACATAAGATATTTTAATTCCTACGTTCGGAAATAGACGTTTTCTTACCCTTTCAAAGCTGTTTTAAAATGTGCAGAGTAGAATTAGTGTAATAACGTTATTAAGTATGCACGTTATTAAATATACGATAACGTTAATAAATATAGAAAGGTTTCGCGCTAGAGATTTTTAGTAAAATGTATCTGGAATAAAATGGTGCCACTTTTGACTATCAAACCCTAAGTAGACAGCGGAGCGTTAGTCGAATGAAGTTATATTCAGTCTGTTCACATCAATCTAAATAACAACAATTATTGGTCAAAATAGTAAAAAAGTGTATAAAAAGGAGTGCTCTTTCTTCTTTTCTTGGTCTCTTTCGCGCAATTTCCTCATAGAGAGAGAGAAATAAACGTTTATTTACAAAACAGTGTTCCGAGCGAGGCCTGGTGTCACCCTAAGGTGGGAGGGTTCCCTAGTCTAGGAACCCTGTGGCTTCGACTACCCTCTTGGCCCTGGCGACGAATTGTCATTGATCTTCCAGGTCCTCGAGGACGAGCTTGGCCTCCCACGTTTCTATTAGGTGGTCGTCGTTTATTCTTGGGGATTGGTCCCTCTCCAGTTGCACGTCGTGGTTAGCATGGCACTGGCATTCCGGGAGCAAGTGTGCCAGGGTGTCTGGTACGCTGCAGAGTGGGCACATGTAGCCATGTGTCGTTGGATAGAGGCGGTGCATTAATATGGCATGTATGTAAGTATTGTTTTGTCGGCGTCTGAAAATCACGCTCTCTTCTTTGTTTAGTCTCGGATGGGGTGGAGGATGCACCCGTCGCTCCAGTTGCTAGTGTTGAAGTAGCGACGAGTAGGCGTTTTCTACTACCTCCATCTCTTTAGCCACAAATCGGGTATCTTTTGGTCCCAGGACTGCCCGGCTGATGTGCTCGCGGGCAGTGGCATGAGCCGCTTCATTTCCCTGTAGACCCTCGTGTCCAGGAACCCAATCACGGAGGTATATGGAAGTGGAGAGCTTCGCCGCTGCGGAATGTTAATTGCGTCGGCTGAGACGCTGCAGGATGTTAATTGCGTCGGCTGAAACGCGGCCGTTCACATAATCCCGGCAAGTGGCTTGCGAGTCAGTGAAAATCACCTCATAATATTAGGCTTTTTTTTTCGAAATGAAGTACTCTCACAACGCTGATATTAGGAGCGCACGCACCCTTGTGTCCTTTGTCCTGCGTTGTCTCCAACTGCGCAGGTGTGTGCCCTCTCTTTCCTTTCCTATGCGTCCTTCTTTCTCGCCTCACAACGCTGATGCAGGCAGCGTTTGCTAGCCTACGTTCCCTCTCCTCTCTCTCCTCTAGGCAATCTGCCCGTGATGTGTACACTTCCATTGCACATGCACGTCCCCTCCATTTTTCTCTCCTCTCCTCTAAACCGAGTGCTCACAATGCACAACCATTCACAGTGCACCGTTTATATAGGCTCTGCACTTTGACCTCCGAGGTAGTACCAATAGAGAATTCTCCTGTGCGTTGTTGAAGAACTGAAATTCGCAGCATGCGCGTTAACTAAAATCGGACTGCGGGTCCCTATGTCCAGTCGGAGTCTTCTGTTTCCCATTGTCCATTCTCAGTGAATAATATGTTCCAGGGAAAACACCGGTTCATCACTGCATGCTTTGCGCCACCTCAAGTTTCTCTCCCGCGACGCCCCGCGATGAGGGCCAGCGTCAACGACGCCGCCAATGCTGCTTTGCATCCGCGCATGTTTTTCTTTTTTTCAGCGGGAGAGGGTGTAATTTTTATTCGTTTGTTCTCGTATCGATGCAATTTGCAGCCTTTCTTCCTTCGCAGAGTTTGTCCGTCGTCTTTGGATTCGCATCGTTGCGTTCACGGAGTAAGTTTCGAGCTGCCGCCGGTGCGGATGTCGTTTGCATCGGTAATATTAATGGCTGTGTCGTGCTTTTCCGGCGTCGTGGCCACGGGCACCGCACAGCAGATTGCGCTGCCTAGCCGCCACGCACGCAGAAAAAATAACCTCGTTTATGCACCCAGCGGGGGAGGAAAACCGCGGTAACCCGAGGGAAGCTATCTGTTATTCCCGCCTGTCGCGCATTTTACAGTCCATCCTACGTAAAGTAAGCATGCACTGCTGTTGCACATAATGTTTTTTTCTCCTGCTGTTTTTCTCTGTGTCACTTTTTCAAAATGCTACGAAGTTCTCCTGTGCCCCCCCCCCCCCCTCGTTCGAAATTTAGTGTTTTGTGTTTGACAAAGCTGATGAATTATGAGGTGTAGGGTGCATCAGAGGTGTAAATTCCAAGACAGGTTTAAGGAACTAGAGCTTCTCACTTTTGTCATGTACTATGCACGAGCAGGCAACAGACACTGAAATGGAGGTGGCATGCTGCCGCGTGCATTCTTCGAGAAACAAGAAAACGCAGATACGCGTTTTCTCTACACAGAAGGTGCAAAAGACGAAGTCTATCAGACAAGATATAAAAAAACATGTCTGATACTGTTCTATCAGCCTAATCTCGACGACGACGACGATAACAACACTCACAATCACAACAACAATCACAATCACAATCACGACAAAAATCACAATCACAACAACGACAACAACAACATTGTTGCTCCATTTGGCATACGAATCTGTAAACACGAAATTGAAACGTGCCCTTAAGTAGCAGCCGAACTCTTACTGAATATCGATGTAAGAAAACTTGCGCCAAGTTTACTGGTGTTTAAGAGTTATGGCACCGTTTGAGGTGTATACATCCACGCTTTACGCTTAGATGGACATCTGTATCCCAGTGACTAGCGTACGTGAACAATGATTACACAAGCACTTGTGTTCATAGATGCTTGTGGTAGCTGTACGGTAAGAGCGGAACCAGAGTAAGTGGTGTGGCAACCAAAAGAGTGTCACTGATAGAACTCCAAACTTGTGCTAAAGTCGCCTACTCACGGCGTGTTATTGCCTTTCTAATCAAAAAGAAAGGTGAGGCGTATAGAAGCCATCCTTCTCTCAATCTGCTTGATAGTGAATTTCTTATTTTGCAGAAACCTTGTATCATGCCCGAGGGACATTGTTGGTGTTTTTCTTGCTTCTGCGAGCCGTGCGCGCAAGCGTGTGGTACTGACATAAAAAAGACACGTACCAATGAAGAAAAAAACATTGGGAAAGAACAGAAAGGTCGTCTTAAGTTTTGTTCCCCGATGGTGCGCGTCTTTTTCTATTTAAGTGAGCAAGTACCAACTAGCCGTAGAGAGAGAGAAAAATAATTAGAAGGAAGGTACAGGGAGGTTAACCTAGAAGAACTGGTTTGCTACCCTGTACAGAGGTGGAGGAAAGGGTCACAAAGAGCATAGCGATGAAGAGATATAAAATAAATCAGAAAAAAATCACATGCGCACACAATCAGGGAGTTCCCATCACAGTCGTTTGGACAGGCCGGTTGAACGAAAGAAGCGCCTTCACAGCCTTCTTCTGCGACTTAAAGTCCTATCGGTAGCGCAGGATTCTTTCTTCTGAGTCTGGTTGTCCAGTTCATATAGTGCATTGCAGAGTGGCTGTCTCTGCGAGGAGTATTGTGGGCATTCACACAGAATGTGCCAAGCTGTTTCGTCACTGCCGCAATGGTCGCATGCAGCAGTGTCAGCCATTCCTATGCGGAACGCGTACGCATTGGTAAGTGCGATGCCCAACCGTATTTTGCACAGCGTGATCAATAACAAATTGCTACGCGATACGAAGTGCTGCCAATTCAGCTGCCATTGATGTTGTTGTATGGGATGTGTGGAATTTAATCGTCGTGACCAACCTTGGTATCCGACTGCTCCGGTTGAGCTGTTCTGCCCAACCAATCCGTCAATGTGTATATGCATGGAGTCTTGGTATTTTTCATACAAAAGAAGTAGTGTGAGCTGCTTAAGAGCCGGTGACAACATATTGGCTGCTTTTTCTAAACGCCAGGTATTGTAATATGCATTGGTTCAGCGAGGCACCATGGCGGAATCACAGGTCTAACGGCAGGAGAGAACAAAGTTTGGATCGACTCGCCATGCGCGGTCACTTTTTTGCAGTAAGATGTGTGTGGTCGGTCCACTGGTAGAGAGGCTAGGTGATAGCAAGGAGTTCGAGCAAGGTGTCGTAAATGTGTCCTCAGCACTTCAACATTAATGTGGGTCTTGATGAGGTGGTCCCTTGTGATGGCGATTGTTGCCCCTGTTGATGCAATCTGGGGCAAGTTTAGAAAAATCCGGAGTGTGTTAACCAGGACACTTTGAAGCATTCGTATACTTGTTTTACTTGCATTGGTTTTAAAGCAGGTAGGCTGTACCGAATGAATCTAAGGAAAAGAACCCTGTAGAGTCGCAACATAGCGGCTGTTGACATTTTCCAGTTCTTCCCAACGAAGAACTTGAACAAATGCTAAATGCCTGTAAGCTGTTCTTCATGTAAAATACATGTGGGCTCCGAAAGAGGTCACTGTTGATTATAACACCTAGGAACTTGTACAATCGGAGGCAAAGTATCCTTTCGCTGTTTATCAGAACGCTGTAGTTCTGCATTGGTTTGTGCGTAAATGCCACAAGCTGCTATATGATATTCTGTCTGATCCCAGAACTTTCGAATGCCTTCGTACGACTTGAGCTGGCTTGAGCTCCTCCGTAGTAAAAGAAAGAAAGGATCAATCCGGAAATCACGGAAAAAAGGGATGTCACTGAAAATCGAAGTATAGCCAAGGAAGGTCGCTCGTCTGGTAAATAATTGCAAGAAAAAGTTTACAGGGACGATAGGGGGTTTTATAATAGCGCACCGCGAGCCCTTGCGGTGCGGTCGCTGCAACTGCGCATGCGTCGTAACGTGAGTCGGCATTCGCGTTCGCGGACCACGTGCAGAAAATCAGAAATTGCGTGCGGTGATGGCAGCCCGCATGTGGCCCGCAAGCGCTGGTTTCGAGACTACGGTGTCGCTGCGATCGTGCGTGTCGGTTAGCAGCTGATTGATATGTGGGGCTTAACGTCCCAAAACCACCATATGATTATGAGAGACGCCGTAGTGGAGGGCTCCGGAAATTTCGACCACCTGGGGTTCTTTAACGTGCACCCAAATCTGAGCACACGGGCCTACAACATTTCCGCCTCCATCGGAAATGCAGCCGCCGCAGCCGGGATTCGAACCCGCGCCCTGCGGGTCAGCAGCCGAGTACCTTAGCCACTAGACCACCGCGGCGGGGCCGGTTATTAGCTGAGAAAACGCTATCCTAAAAGTCATATGTCGCCCGCTACGCCCGCAACGCCCGCAGCACTTGCAAACGGTATACTAAAACTCCCTAATAAAGTTTTGACGCCTTTTTGAGCGTAAAAGCTTGTGTGACTCGGTAGAAAAGTGCTTGTTTTGGTATGTCCTCCGACCTATTGTAAAGCAAGGGCATTTTCTATACAAAATACTCAAACAATCAGTTTAAAATTTACAATCACCCCGTTGCACTACGTTCAGCGCAAACCGCGCCTACGATGTGCGAGAAGCTTCGATGCTTTAGTAGATCGTTTTGTTAAGATTACGCCCACTTAGGGAATGTTACAGATTATTCGGAAACCTTCGTCACTGCAAGCGATAACGCTAGAATATTCGAAGGGAAGGGTATAAATGCCGACACGATGCACTGCTTGTCAGTTGATTGCAGTCGACGCTGCAATCGATGCTGCAATCGCCGCTATCCGTGCCAGTGTCTTACTTTTGTTTGGCGTGGCCACAAGTTCGGCCCGAATAAACAGTTTCGTCTTCGACCTAGTGTCTGCTCCCTTCGTTCACATCACGACCCCATGACATCTGGTGGAGGTGCGGCTTCGTTCATGTACCGAACACCCCTGTTATGCCGTGAACCTAGCGCACGTCGCGAAGAATACACCAACGGTAGCCACGAGCACCGAGCAAGCCGCAGGGTTTATTTCCGGAGTACGGGCCTCTGCAAGACAAAGCTCGAAAGACGAAGGCCATGACCTCGAGCACGGCAACGATGATAACTGCTGCGACACAGCCTGCGATCGTGATGCAGCAGCCAAGGAAACCACCTATTTTCCATGGGTCATCGTTTGAAGTCCCGGAGACCTGGCTGGAGACCTACAACCAAATGGCTGCCCTCAACCACTGGGACGCGGAAGAGGAGCTCCGACGCGTCCACTTTTATGTGGAAGACGCGGCAAGGGCCTGGTTCGAGAATTGGGAGTCTGCCCTTCAAACGTGGGATCTTTTCTGTGGTGTATTCCAGCAAATGTTCCCGCACTCGCAAAGAGAAGGCCGCTGATAATGAAAATATCACCATTCTCACGAAAGAAATGACCCGCCTCTTCCGCCACTCTGACCCCGACATGTCCGAGGAGAAGAAAGTACGTTTGCTCATGTGAGGGGTAAAGCAAGGCCTCTTCTGTGGGCTGGTGCGGTACCCACCAAAAACCGTTGAAGAGTTCGTTTCAGGGGCCCCGACAATTGATAAGACTTTAGAAATGTGTACCCGCCAGTGCAATTGCTGATCGATTCAAGCCAGCACAGCTATTTACGCCCTCGGCTCCGACGACATACGGGAAACGATCCGAGCGATCACACGGGAAGAGCTGCCTAATTTGTTGCCGGCCTCACGGGATCCCGTCGACTCGATCACCGACATTGTCCGCCAGGTAGTTCAGCTATCTTTCCGAACACTCGAACCAGCGCAGCCTAAGCCACAAGCCGTGAACTATGCGGCTGCAGCCCGCCGTCACGCTCCTCCTCCATGCCCAAGCCAAAACACCGCCCCGTTGCACTTCCGTCACCAGACGCCACCACCACTACAGACGTCCTACCATTCGCTAGCGGGCCAGCGCAGCGCACCGAGGAAAACCGACGTTCGGCGGGCACCTGACAACCGCCCGCTCTGCTACCAAGGCGGAAAGGCCGGGCCGCCATTGCCAGTACCGACAGGTGGGCCTACGGGGCTTCGACAACAACGTGCCGTGCCCACAAAAGGGTGAACGTTCACATGACATCGCCGACTATCTAGCGGGAGCACAGTCGACACCCCAACGACCTTATTGCTCGCCGTCTCCAGGCGGCTACGCTTCACCGCACCGCGGGCAGAATACTATCTCTGTTCGGGGCTGATCTCCGAGCCCTTACTCGGAAAATTAAGAGCAGCAACCGATGGATGTGCGGTTGCTCTACCATGGACTACCGAAGATCCTCCACTGCCGACGACGTCGACGCCTCCACAAATTCGAAAGTACCCGCCGCAAGACAAAAAGGGTCTTGAAGTTAAACACACAGCCTGCAGAAGACGTCAGGACTGAACGTTGAAGTAGCGGAGCATACCGTCGTAGACGTGATCCGATGCCGCGACCCAACAGCAACGCCAGGCGACGAACTGGCGACCTCGACATTCTCATCGCCGGGCACAGCGTTACAGCTCTCTTCGACACTGGAGCCGACTATTCCGTCACCAGTGGGACTTTCGCAGCGGAGTTGAAGAAAGTTAGCACTGATTGGGAAGGCCCGGAAATCCGCACAGCTGGAGGTCACATAGCAACAAGAGCGGGAATCTGCGCAGCCAGTGACCATTACCAGTCGCATTCATCCTGCAAGCTTCGTCGTTCTGCAGCATTGTTCGAGGGATCTTATTCTTAGAATGGATATCCTGAACTTTCATGGTGCGGTCATCAACCTGAGAGCAAAGTCGATAACACTATCCACAGAAAAAGCACTACCGCCACGCACGCCATCAAGAAGCCGTGCCCTGAATGTGCTAGAAGAAGTCACCGTCCCTCCTCACTCAAGCGTCATCAATTCTGTCGGCACCCCAAAACCAGCCTTCGAAGGCGTCGTTGAAGGCAATCAACACATTTTTCAACCACAATATAGAAGTCACCAATGCTTTCGCCCTCGCCTATTCTAAAGAACCTACTCCGTAGAACGAAGCTTCGCACCCAGCTTTCGACGTCAATCCAAGCCTACCGAAGCATAAGCAAGAACAGCGCAAGGCCTTGCTCCTGCAATACAAAGACTGCTTTTCATTTCATCGGAAATTCGCCAGACTGCAGTCGCCAAACTTCGCATTATACCAGACAAAAACGCCAGACCACTACGGCAGAGTACCTACATAGTTTCGACGCGAGAACGTGAGGCCGTTGAAAGACAAGTCGACGAAATGCTACGCAGCGACATCATCCAACCACGCAAGAGTCGGTGGGCGTCGCCCGTGGTGTTAATGAAAATAGAAGGACGGCAACCTATGTTTCTGCGTCGATTATCACCGCCTCATTGAAATCACACACACAAAAAAGTTTATCCTTTCCCACGGATAGACGACGCCGTGGATCGACTCCACAACACGAAGCACGTTTGTCGAAGGAGCTCAAGACTGGCTACTGGCAAATCAAATTTGAGAAGAGAGACCGAGAAAAAACGGTGTTTATAACACCATACGGTCTTTTCGAGTTCAAGGTTATGCCCTTCGGTCTTTGCTCGGCAGCTGCAACTTTTCAACGCATCATGGACACAGTGCTGGCAAGATTGAAGTGGCAGACTTGTCTCGTTCACTTAGACGACGTTGTAGTGTTTTCCTCGAGCTTTGACCAGCATATTCGGCGCCTTGAAACTGTACTTCAAGTCACCAAGACTTCTGCACTCACCCTGAAGCCAGAAAAATGCCGCTTTGCTTACGAAGAACTTTTGTTCTTGGGCTACGTGATACGCAAGTCCGGGGTAAGACCCAATCTAACAAGACAGTCGCCATCACTGCAGTTCCACCGCCCGCCGACAGAAAGGCCGTGCGTCGATTTCTCGGCCTGTGCGCCTATTACAGGCGCTTCATCAAAAACGTGGCCCGCATCGCTGAGCCACTCACTAACCTTGCGAGGACTGACGTCGAGTTCAAGTGGGAAACCCCACAGGAGGAAGCATTGGGGTACTGAAACGACGCTTACAGACGCCTTCGTTACTCGCGCATTTCGACGAAAATGCCGAAACAGAAGTGCACACTGATGCAAGCAGCGTAGGACTCGGCGCCGTTCTTGTAAAGAAAACTGACGGACTGGAAAGGTTTATTGGTTACGCTAGCCGGTCACTATCCAAGGCTGAAAGCAATTATTCCACAACAGAAAAGGAGTGCCTTGCCATCATCTGGGCGACGTCACAGTTTCGTCTTTACCTCTATGGCAGGCCCTTCAAAGTTGTGAGCGACCACCACGCCTTGTGTTGGCTAGCTAACTTGAAGGACCCTTCAGGTCACCTTGCACGATGGAGCTTAAGTCTTCAATAATACGACATCACCGTTATTTACAAGTCTGGCAGAAAACATTCTGACGCCGACTGCCTGTCGTGAGCCCCCGTTGACCCACCGTCGCCCGAAGATCTGAATGACGACTGCTTCTTGGGAACGATCACTGCCGACGACTTCGCTGAACGCCAGTGGGCTGACCCGGAACTTAGGGGCCTAATCGATAACTTGAAGGCAGTACCTCCGTTGTTCCGAATGTATTCAAACGGGCACGTCATTTTCACTGCGAAGCGGCCTTCTGCAAAAGAACTTCTCACCGCTTCGAGCCAAGTACCTTCTTGTGGTGCTTCAGCTCTGCAACCAGATCTCCTCAAGGCCCTGCAGGATGATCCAACGGCAGTACACCTTGGTATTTCACGCACGCTCACAAGAATACAAGAAAGGTACTACTGGCCGCGCCTTACCGCTGACGTCGCTCGTTACGTGAGGACATGCCGATATGTGAGCGACGCAAAACACTGCCGACAAGGCCAGCAGGCTTTTTTCAGCCGATCAAACCACCTCGCCGACCATTCAAACAAAGCCCCGCCGTGGTGGTCTAGTGGCTAAGGTACTCGGCTGCTGGCCCGCACGTCGCGGGTTTGAATCCCGGCTGCGGCGGCTGCATTTCCGATGGAGGCGGAAATGTTGTAGGCCCGTGTACTCAGATTTGGGTGCACGTTAAAGAACCCCAGGTGGTCGACATTTCCGGAGCCCTCCGCTACGGCGTCTCTCACAATCATATGGTGGTTTCGGGACGTTAAACCCCACATATAAATCAATCAAATCATTCCAACAAATCGGGATGTACCTACCAAAGCCATTTCCAGCGTCAAATTCGGGAAACAAATAGATCATCGTAGCTATTGACTACCTCACCCGCTACGCCGCAACAAAGGCCCTACACAAAGGTAGCGCCGAAGAGGTAGCCAAACACTTCATTGAGAACATCGCCATGGCACCCCAGAGGTACTACTTTTACTGCTGAGTTGACTCAGGCGATCTTGAGACACAGTCAGACGAGCCACCACCGTGCCACCGCCTACCACTCACAGACAAATGGTCTTACCGAGCGGCTAAAGAAGACAATCGCCGACATGATGGCCATGTACGTCGACGTCGAACACTAGACGTGGGACGCCATGCTTCCGTACGTGACCTACGTGTACAATACAGCCGTCCAAGAAGCGACGTGGATGACGCCGTACAAGTTGGTCTATGGCAGGAGCCTGGCAACGACCCTTGACGCTATGCTTCCAAGCGTCGCTGACGACGAGAACCTCAACGTCACCACTTAATTTCAGCGCGCGGAAGAAGCTCGTCAACTCGCCCGCCTGCGCATCAAGAATCAGCAGGCGACTGACAGCCGCCGTTACAATCTTCGACGAAGCTTCGTTGAGTACTAGCCTGGGGACCGTGTCTAGGTATGGATGCCGATACGCCGACGTGGGCTCAGTGAGAAACTTTTGTGATGGTACTTCGGACCATACAGAGTAGTTGGACGTCTCGTCTACTTGACTACGACGTCGTTCCCGACGGCATTACGAACTCTCAATGGCGCCGTGCTCGACCTGAAATCATCCATGTCATACGCCTCAAGCCATTTCATCCACGAACCTGAGTACTGCGCTTTGTTGTTGCTGTATTCATTGTTTATTGTCTTTCTTATTGTACCTTCTTCTTTTGTTGAAGAATCAGGACGATGCCTTTTTCAGATGGGGGCAAATCCACGTTCATTTCTTCAAGTTTTGTTATCACTCCGTTACACTACGTTCAGCGCAAACCACGCCTACGATGTTCGAGAAGCTTCGAGGCTTTAGTAGATTGTTTTGTTAAGATTACGCCCACTTCGGGAACGTCACAGATTATTCGGGAACCTACGTCGCCGCTAGCGATAACGCTAGAATATTAGATAGCGAGGGTATAAATGCCGACACGATTCGCTGCTTGCCAGTTGATCGACGGCCGATGCTCTGTTCGCCGTTATCAGTGCCAGTGTCTCACTTTCCTTTTTCGTGGCCACAAGTTCGGCCCGAACAAACAGTTTCTTCTTCAAACCGAAGTCGGCTCCTTTTGTTCACGTCATGACCCTGTGACAATATCACGCAGAGAATTTCATGTGTTATGCCTGGCAAACTCTTATTTGGCTATACGCAAGCTGCAGGTGTGCGTAACGTGGTGTCAGCCTAACTTTTTTTCTATTTGAGCCATATTCCTCTCCGCCGTCACAATGTGTCTTTAGGGCACTTGCAATGATACTGGTTTGTGCCAACCGGAAAGATGGGTCGTGTGCCACTTTCAATTTTTTCTGTTTTCCGCTTCGAAGACTGAAATTTCCTTTGGGATATTTTATGACGGGGCAGCGTCATCGAAGCAGATACTCGGGAAACGCTGGGAAAGCATTTCGAGTTTGGCTGTTGTGCTTCGATGATAGATGAGGCCAAACTTTCACTGACTTTGCGCTGTTCTTGCAGGAGGTGAACTGCAGTATTTTGCGCCAGAAAGGACACGCACTTTTCTATGTTCATCTTCACGGTCAAGCATTTCACAAGTAATGGAGCGTATATAACAATTCTGAAGTATTAAGGTTGCACGGTTCTTGTATTTCTGCTGCCTTCAGTATTCTTGTTTGTCTCCTTGAATTCCCTGCGTTTGTTTTTAAGTGAATATTTGTGCTAAAATTATGTTGCATAATCGTGCCGAGTTCAGCTTGATTGTAGTGTTCTTCAAATGGAGAGTTGTGGGAAACTCGGAAAACATTCAGTTATTGTCTGACAGATATTAGTACGCGTGTTTACTATAAGAGAAGGCATGGCTTGTGAAGATAAGTTAGTGTAGCAGAGATAGTAGCCGTGCTGACAGGATCGTTTTGATACATACTGGCACACAGTAAGGCAAGCGATGGCTTGAACAGAGCTCCAGAGAATAGAGCGGGCTAGAAAATGACCAACCAGAAAAAATTTGCCTGTTCCACGTGTGGAAGTTTAGCTAGGACGACATTTGTTAGGCCCAGGGATTTTGGCGAAAAAAGGTCCACTCATCAAAACTTCGGAAAGCCTTGGGTTGTCCTATCTTCGTTCATGCAACCTCTGTTGCAACCTTTAACATAAGGTTTTCTAAACTCGAAAGTAACGGGAACAACAGAGTTTGAGCAATACTAGACCTTGTGGATGCGTGCGTCACGTCCATCGTATCAACCAGTTTGATTTATGATCTGGGATCATTGCTTTAATACTTCTTTCGCCATTGCCCTGAGAACCATCAATTCGGATTTCACACGAAAGCACGCCATTGTACAGCATCCCCCAGAAATTCCTGTCACATAATCTCACCTCCCTTACCCAATATGTATCAAAGCAGTGAAAATGTAAATAGCACAAATATGACTCGCAAATCATGAGGGTGGCACGTGGGTCTTCCAGTTTTCAATCTATATGAGGTGATGCGATGTGACAGCCACATCGGGACGATGAAAATGCTCGTTGTAGTCCGTGGGTTTGAGATGACTCGCAAGGTTGATTTGCGGTCATTTTTATGGCGAAGTTGGCATTGACGTGACCGAATCAATCACACGTCATGGCTAGAGATCTCTGTTTTTTCGGTACCTTTGTTTCTTTCTTTTTGATGCCTACTTTCCTTTCAATACAACTGATACGTGTTGTGGCTCAATATTGAAAAGATGGCTTCGTTTTTGTCAAAAAAGGAAGGTAAAATGGAGGAAAGAAAGAATAAGCAAGGATGGTTGGTCATATGCACGTATTGTTTACTGCCCTACGCAGAGGAACGATATGCATAAATGACAACGAAGAAAGTATAGGAAGGGAAGTAGTGCTGGTGTGAAATACGTGCGGCAGTCAATTCCGTCTGCGATCAATCACTTTAACTATTCGAATAAAAAAAACAGCATATTTGCAAGCCTCAGACACGTCGGACCATTACCATGAAAGAATCATTCCTCTAAAGCTTACAGTTGTATACTGTGCTAATGATGCTCTTATTTATAATGGTCATCATGCATGAGTTAGAGTACTTGTATTTTTCCTTAAGATTTTTCAATGCAAGGTACGTATTTGTTCTCTGTTCAAAGTTACCTTATTTCGCTTAGCGGGCTGTTAAATTGTATCGTATTCCATGTTGTCAGGGGTTCTTTGTGACGGCAACGAAGGCAAAAATGGCTTGTATAAAAGTGAAACTGTTTATTTGGCCAAACTTGTGGTCGGTAAACGGGAAGTCAGAAAGTGATACGCAGTGGCATTGGTAGCAGCGAACAGAGCATGAGCATTTATGCATGTGCCGTGAAATATTTCAGCCTCATCAGTGGTCGTCGCGCAAGCTCTGGGATAATTTCGTGTGGTCGCGTCTTGCACGCAATCTCAAAAGAACGATCTTCAATAACCGCGATAATTCTCAAACAATCAGGCGCAGTTTGCTCTGAGCATTCCTGACAGGCTTTGTGAGCGAAACCCGAATGAGAGAAAAGGGAAAATAAGAAACGTGGGTGGCACTATTCAGCGTGCAAATTTTGCTATAACGTGGTTTGCGATGATGGGGTTCTCGAAAGATGTGGAACGCTATTGGAACGTTGCGGGCAATAACGTTGTGAGTTTCTGTACACGACATTAAACTGCGAGCTCATTTTATTTATTATATCTATTTGGTTGCTATCTGCACCACTTGTGTTTAGTTTGAAAATATTAAAAGCGATGCTATGCTAAAATATTAGTAAATACGCATGTCTTTTAAAAGTATGAAAAGTTCAGCAAAGCAGTAACGACTTCTACCACGCTGCACAATTATTTATTTTTGTTTTTGGCAGTGAGATCTGGAGGCTTTCGAAAACTAATGTATGAGCTTTCATATGTAAGTGTCACGCAAAACCTTCAACGTTTCGAGGAACTGAAGAGTTTACGCTCCTCAACACTGATCCACACCTTTACCTGCGTTCGGACAAACGCGACAAGTCGTACTGTACAGGCGGATTGAATCGAGAAAACTTAGGGCCACGAAATGCTCGTACTTTCCGGCGTCTACAGTTCACTTTATATTGATGTAATTTAGACCCGATCATTGACGTCAGGCACCATACTGGTGTCTGCACAACTACTGGCATGCCAGTCTGTACAGTGATTGGGGCGAGGATTAAAACCTGTGAGAAATTAGCCTATTTGAAAAAGGTAAATGGCTGGCTATTTCATATAGAAAAGACTCAACTAACCTAGCATTCTATAGTTATAAATATTTGTACAGGCTCACGCGCACATTTTATGATTGTTTATATTCTTTCAATGTGTTATTTTTTGATAATGCTAACACAGAGTCAGAATGATTGCATAACCGTATTAAGCTGGAATAATGAGGTAAATATCTCAGAAAGCGAATGTCTATGCAGTGTTCTACCAGTGACGTAACTTGTCTTAAGAAAATAAGACATATATTGTGTTTAAATTTAGAGTGCCATGTAGCATTAGCAAGCTGTATTAATTTATCCTTCCCAGATTATTGTGTTGCCAACCTTCATGAATTTGTGATTATATCTGGTGAAACAAAAACAAAATACTCTGCGAAAACTGTATCTCCTCTGAGCACAACCAAATAACAGCCCTACCCGTACGGTTTCATTGAACCACCAGCAAGCTTATTTCAATACGTTTAGGAAATTACTTGACCAAGAATGAGTAAATTATTTATTAAAATACTTAAATTTGTTTGTACATCATTACGTTGCAACAGAAAGTCATGGTACTTAAAGGTTTAGTTTAAATATGCGGTATTTCTTGCGATGGCGGTTGGTTTTCATATCAACATTTGTGAAATAGCTGGCCTTATATTTATCGTCAAATTTCGTAAGGAGACTTACAGGGTAACAATGGCGAACTTCGATCAAAAGGGCACCTTCGAGCAAGCTAGCTGTACTCAGTGGTCAGCAGACGGCTCCTTCCTTTGTAAGTGTTGACGGGCACACAGCATGAAAACGTCTTCGCTCGCTGGAGTGACTGTATTACGTTACGCCGTGGTTTGTGAAGAACAGATGATTGGATCTTACAGGAGTGAGTTGATCAGGACAGTCAGATCCTTTTGTATCTTAATTATGCTTTTATTTGTCTTGTAGCGTGAACAGCATGCAGTAGCTGATGCAAATTGGTGAAACTGCCAACATTTCCTCTAATATATATGTGTGAATTCTAAATGTTGTTACTTAGAGCGATTGCATTTCATCAAGAGCTGTACACATGGACGTATTGGCAGGAGGTCGCAAGTCAAGCACAAATATATTAAAAAGAAAGCCAAGCAGAGGGATTTAGCCAAGCAGAGGGATTTAGCCAAGCAGAGGGATAGGTGTTTGCGTCATGCATGGTGGTGGCTGATGTGATGGCGCCATATTCTTGTCTCGTGAGAATTAACGAGCGTTGCCCCATTTACAGACAGCGTGTTCATTTGGCCATAAATAAATGCGGAAGGATTATTTCTAGGGGTGTGCCAATATTCGAGATTTCGAATACTTAATAATCATCAGCAGCCGAACCACCAACAATGTGAACAGCCGCGTAGGTTCGCGTGCTGCCCTGTAGATGCGTGGTGGACCCTTCGCTGATTCGCAAAAGGAATGATTAAGGCGTTGTGGAAATTTAACCAGTGTGTTTGCAATAGACATTCAACGCTACTTCGAAACGGCAAATGTTACGTGCACAGTCGTTCGTTTAGTTAAGATGTTGTTGAGGCCTGCAAGCAGGCTAGCAGTTCAGAAGGTGATGCGCAAGAGGGCTGATTGAGCTATCGCGATCTACTCTGAAAGGCAAAGCTAGCATCAAACATTTCAAATGTTAAAGTATATGGGTGTGTACAAGTCACCATTGGAACTCCGGACTGGAAGGGAGCACACCCTTTTTCGCCACATCAGTTGTGCTTGCTCAGAGGTGGAAAGAGGAGGTGAGGTTTAGGAAATAGCACGTCTGCCTTTTATGTGCAAAGTGTTGTCGATAGAACTTTATTCGCACTAATTTACGCACATGAAGAAAATTCGACATTTGCATTACCTCATTCTTCATAAGACAGCTATGAAACGTGACCCCGCCAATGACTCATCAACCTAGCGAAAAGAAACACTATCCTGTTGCTATCCCATAAGAAAATGCTTAGAATTTGTCTTCAACATTTCTGTCTAGCATTTGTGCTTCAAAGTATTCTATAAATGTACGACAAGTATATTCGAGAAACACTCGTAAGATATTTTATATGTTTTGCACTCACAGTTGAATATTTTAATTCGCTTCCCACTTAAAATCCTGCTATTCACGCAGCTGTAATAATGAGAAGTTTTTAAATGTGAGTGCAGGCTTCCGTAGACGGTGGGAATTAGAAGACAGAGCAATATAGATCGAAAAGAGTAGGCACGCAGCAGGCAGCGTACAATAAACACTTGTCATACCGAATATCCTTACCTACCCCACCCAGTATTTTCCCTCAACCTGCAAAAGAAATTGTCCCCATTTGTCAACGACACAGCTTTATTACTCGTCATGTTTTGTTCTTCTTTTGTATTATTGGGAAAGCGCGTGTGTTGTTTTCTCGATTCCTTCAGAAGTTCAATTGTAGCCGGTTGCTTGTTCTGTTGTCGACGTCACTACATATCAATAAAAATAAACTGCCTGGTAAGCCCTTACCCACACTATATTTGAAACAAAGTTATAGATCTTCCTGTGATCCTACGTGCTGTGGATAAACGATTTGCGCGGTCATTGCTCCTGCCTTGAAAACAGGAACTCACTGCGTCTTTTTTCGTTTGGAATTTCTCAGTTGCGCGTGGTGCTCTGTTCTCTGTCCACTCACACATGCGTGCTGTCAGTCGCTATTTGGTTTCATCTCAATGGCGCACTACTTGGTAGGTTCACGCGTTTAATCTTCGTGATGCGAGAACCACTGGGAAACAAGGATTTGCGACTGACGGTGAGAAACCATGGGGATGTAGTTAGAGGGAGGCTACTTTAATTGGAGGTGAGAAGGTGCAGTAGTCGTTCCTGTCTTCATCCATCTAATTCCCTTCACTCACTTTGCTTCGCCCTATCTTTATATCCTTGCCTTCTGCGCCAGCCCTGTGTTTTTTGAAGGCCTCAGAGTTCCACGAGCCTTTGCTCCCTGGAGACCTTTGCATCGTGCCCCGGTCGTTCCACGCAGATAAAACTGAAGCCGTCGGCGCTGCGGCGGAAAGACGAGTTGCGCACATCAAGTGGTGGCTGCCTCGGCCTAGGCATTTTCCAAAGGGATCTCCTCCGCTTCCTGAATGGCATTGACCCTTTCTCTGCTGACTAAATTGTGCCGTACACGCAGCTGCCCGTGAAAGTGGGGAGAAAAGAAAGAGCACCGGAGACAAAGAAATAATTTCTGGTCATTTCTTCCGCACTGTCTTCATTGCGAGTCCCACATTAGCACAGTTGGCAGTCGCCATGTACGCCGCTGGCACAGCTCCTTTCTTTGTGAATTGGGTAATGAGAGGGGTTGCACACGTTTCTTTACAATTTTTCGCGCGCCTAGGCTGCCAGATAACGCTCTCTCTCTCCCTATATATATATATATATATATATATATATATATATATATATATATATATATATATATATATATATATATATATATATAGGAATGTGAATATGAATGTGAATGTGAATATGAATGTGAATGTGAATATGAAGAAAGAAGAAAGAAAAGTGGATGAAAAAATAACCAGCCGTGAGCAGGAATCGAACCTATGACCTTCGAATAACGCGTTCGATGTTCTAACCACTGAGCTATCACAGCGGCCTTCCCTCCATCCACTTTTTTGGGGTTTATATGTGAATTTAGAAGTAGGAGTGACAGTCAGCGCCATCTATAAGCCGAGCGACGAGTGTGAAAACACTCTCATTTGCATGTTTGGCGTCACGTAGCACGTGAACTTATTATGAGCGGGTTATTATGAGCGGTTATTATGAGCGGGAACGGCTGGTTATTATCTCATTCCCTTTTCTTTCTTCTTTCTTCATATTTACATTCCATTGGTTCTAATAACTTCCCCTGTACATTCCTTGGCATTACTGTCTGTTAGATCTCATTATTATTGTGTTAAATCACGGAAAACGAGCCCTTAGGTATACACTTCTTTCCCTTATACATATATAAATAATATATATATATATATATATATATATATATATATATATATATATATATATATATATATATATATATATATATGTATTGTAAGAATACTGTTAGACGCCACGCTGGGGTGATGCGACCATTTAATAGGCTGAACAGCAGCGAGACAGCAGCCAGCGGTTTCAGCAGCAGCTGCAGCAGCACGAGCCTCTGCCACAACAAACGTCTTTTTCGTCGTCTCTAGCAAGCCCGTATTTTTGTCACTACATTGACTCCCCGGTGCAAAAGGAGCCATCTTGGCGACCTATGGCACAGACACGACTGCTGGGTCGTAGTGAAGTTTTATACGGTCGACGTGCACAGTTTCAAGGTGGGGATGTCAGAAGATGCCGTAACGAGGCCAATGCTTCATCGCATGCTGGGGACCACGCCGAGATGTCTTGGTTGTCGGCAAGTAACTGCGTCAGGGGTTCGATTATGGTGGCGAAATTGCGCACGAAACGGCGAAAGTATGAGCAGAGGCCGATGAAGCTGCGGAGTTCTTTTAGTGTAGCTGCCCTGGGAAAGTCTGTGACAGCGCTAAGCTTGGCTAGATCAGGACAAACACCATGCTTGCTAACAACATGCCCTAATGTGGTAAGCTGGCGGGCAGCGAAGTGGCATTTCTTCAAATTCAGCTGCAGTCCAGCGTCCGAAAGACAAGTCAGGACGCTTGCGAGGCGGCTGAGGTGGGAGTCGTAGTCCTTCGAAAAAACGACGACGTCATCCAAATAGCACAGGCATGTGTTCCATTTAAAGCCTCTAAGGATGTTGTCCATGACACGCTCGAAGGTGGCAGGTGCATTACAGAGGCCGAATGGCATCACGTTAAATTCATACAATCCGTCAGGCGTTACAAACACAGTCTTGGGGTGGTCTGCTTCATTCATAGGAACCTGCCAGTAGCTCGATCGAAGGTCTAAAGAAGAAAAGAACTCTGCTCCTTGTAGGCAATCGAGGGCATCATCGATTCTTGGGAGCGGATAAACATGTTTTCTCGTGATCTTATTAAGACGCCTGTAATCAACGCAAACTCTGATGCTACCATCTTTATTTTTTACCAGTACAACCGGAGAGGCCCAAGGGCTGTTTGAAGGTTGTATTAGGGCCAAACCTCAAAAGCGCGAAAATGCACGCGACAGCGACGAGCGCTGTGACGTAGATCGTCTTCGTGCGATCAGTCGCTAGCGCAGGCAAACCTCATTCACGCGAAGGCTTCGGCGAGCGAATTCCACTGTTGCTGGCATGAGGCCGTCTACTCGCACCAAGAAAACCGCGTAGCGAGGGGTATGCAATTTAAAAATAAGATATACTGTTGTGTAATGGAACGGAAAGTGTTTATTATTGCCTTGCAGCACTTTTCAATATGCACATGCGTAATAAACATTGCGTTATTTCTTGTTGCGCACACGTGACTCGGGCAGGGTCACGTGCATTTATGTAGCCTTTGTCTTTTCCGGTTTTTCGCTATTGGCTGCGAGAGCCCAGCACTTCCGGGTGATGAGCGACGGTTTCCAAATCTGGAGAACCGAGTGATGGCGCGAAAACGAGCACGCAACACGTCGGGCGGACGCCCTGTTTCGTCGCTCATAGCGTCGCTCGTCGCTGTCGCGTGCATTTTCGCGGTTATGAGGTTTGCTCTTTACGCCACGTCGAAGCATATCGTTCACCTGATCATCAATGGCAGGGCGTTCAGCGTGAGAAACTCGATATGGGCGCTGGTGCAAAGGTGCATGGCTACCGGTGTCGATTTGGTGAACGATTGCAGATGTGCGACCCAAAGAAGGTTGGCTATGGTCAAATGACATCTTGAAGCGATCTAGCAGAGGCAGGAGTTCGGTGCGCTGAGCAGCGGGAAGTTTAGGGTCAATCGATGGGAAGGAAACCTCCGGAGATGAAGTGGGAGTGGTATCAGAGGCAATGGTGCTTAAGTGAGATAATGGCAAGTCGTCAGGTAGGTGACTAGACGAAACAGAATTAATTTCCTCAAGGTGACCAAGAACTTCGCCACGCAATAATATGGCTGGGGAAGGAAGCGAGTTCGTTATATAAATGGAGCCACGTGAGTTTTCTACGGCGACAACTGCGAACGGGAGAAGGAAGCTTTTGCGAGAGCCAAAGGCGTCGGAGGGGTAAAAGAGGGCGGTGAATGAGCGCGCGTCGTCGCAGAAGAGTGGCATAAGAACACAGGATAGAGGAGGGATGTGAGTGTACGCGGCCACGGTGAATCGGGAAGATAGCGGCTTAAAAGGTCTTTCAGACGTCGGCACTTCACACAGGGGCAATTCAGACATCGTCGACAACTCTAGTTCAGCACGCGCACAGTGAACGACGGCATGATGAGCGCAGAGGAAGTCCCAGCCTAAGATGATATCATGCGAACATGGGGAAAACACAACGAATTCGACTACATACAAAATATTTTGGATGACCAGTCGAGCTGTGCACGCCGCGGAAGGTTGGATGTGATGCGCAGTCGCCATGCAGAGAGAGACATCGGAAAGTGGCAGTGTAAGCTTCTTCAACTTGCGGCACAGTTCACCACTTAGCACAGACACGGCAGCACCAGTATCAACGAGCGCTTGCACCGGTACACCTTCAATATGCACAGTTATTTCATTAGCAGGTAGAAACGGAGGCCTTGAAAGTTTCGATATGTGCGCAGCTGTTGTCTCGGGAACTGCGATGATCAGTTTTTCGTTTTGGTGAGTGCTGCTCGAGGAAGCATAGGAGAAATCGAATGGCGCCGTGGTGAGGATGACCGATCCCTGTCGAAGCCGCGGCGACGTAGCGGTGACTGTTCCGACGTGAGGGGGAACGAAGACGACGGTGGTGGCTCTGGACGATAGCCGTAAGTCGCCTCACCAGCAGTTGGGTTATAATCCCGACGGCGGCAGTAGCGTGCTACATGACCGGGAAGATGGCAGAAGTAGCAAATCGGCCTGTTGTCCGGAGTGCGCCAAGGGTTAGTTGATGGTAGCGCGGGGTGGCGAACAGGAGGTGGGTGGGGACGGACAGGGGGACTTGCAGCGTAGATGGGACGGGGCTGTCTAGCAAGATCCGTGGCGTTTGGTAGCGACGGCGGCGATCGTCTGGTGGCCTCAGCGTAAGTGAGAGGGGCGGAGACAGGCGAAGGATGGTATGTAGGAGACAGGGCATCAGAAATTTGCTCTTCTATTGTCTTGCGGAGCGTTCGGGTCAGCGTGGCCGGAACGTGCGGCACAAGAGACAGTTGGCGCGCCACTTCTTCTCGGACGAACTGCTGAATTTGCTGCATTAAGGTGCTTTGTTCTGATGAAACAGCGCCAATGGTTAACGCAGATGTAGAGCTCGTGTCGAGGTTTGGACGTCGAGTAGACATGCACTCTCTCCGCAGCTCGTCGAAACTCTGACAGTGTTGAATAAGCTGGGTGACGGTCTGCGGGTTTTTTGCAACAAGCATGTGGAAGGCATCGTCCTCGATACCTTTCATGATGTGCCGTATTTTGTCAGTTTCAGACATGTGGGAATCGATACGATGGCAGAGGTCCAGAATATCCTCAATATACGAGGTAAAGGTCTCGCCAGAGCGCTGTGCGCGGCCATGCAAGCGCTGTTCGGCGCGGAGCTTGCGAACAGCGGGTCGGCCAAAAACTTCTGCAAAGCGCGTCTTGAAGGTTTACCAAGAGCGTATTTCCATTTTGTGGTTGTTAAACCACAGTTCTGCCACACCCGCCAGATAGAAATGAAGGTAAGCGAGCTTGTCGGTGTCATCCCACTTATTGTGGGTGCTTACCGCTTCATACTGGGACAGCCAGTCTTCGGCGTCTTGGTCGTCGGTTGCGTTGAAAATTACTGGATCTCGCTGTCGTGGCATTCCGGAACAGGTGATGAATGGGATTATGACTGCAGGTGGCTGAGCCATGTCGTCAGGCATTGGTGAAGCGGGGGGTTGAGGTAGAGTCCGGGAATGGAGTTCCAGTTTGAGACAACCAGCACTCTCCACCAAATGTAAGAATACTGTTAGACGCCACGCCGGGGTGATGCGACCGTTTAATAGGCCGAACAGCAGCGAGACAGCAGCCAGCGGTTTTAGCAGCAGCTGCAGCAGCACGAGCCTCTGCCGCAACAAACGTCTTCTTCGTCGTCTCTAGCAAGCCCGTATTTTTGCCACTACAATATATATATATATATATATATATATATATATATATATATATATATATATATATATATATATATTGTAGTGTATATATTGTAGTGTAGTATATATATATATATATATATATATATATATATATATATATATATATACAACCAGTTGCATATAGTCTAGTGGATCCTCCGTGAGCGGTCACAAACGTGGTTTATTTCGACGTTTCGGCCTAGAGTCTGGCCTTCATCCTGTTGAAGGCCTGACTCTAGGCCGAACCGCTCACGGAGGATCTACTAGACTATATATATATAAAGGGAAAGAGGTCTAAACCTTTGGGCTCGTTTTTCTGTGTTTTTACAGAATGTTAGTGAGATCTAACATACAATAATGTGAAGGAAAGTATAGGGGAAGTTATTAGGCCGAATTTTATTGTAAATGTGAAGAAAGAAAAGGGGGTAAAAGTGGGGTTTGGTTCTTGCCCACGGCAAGTTATCCTCCCCCTCCCCCTTTTGTTGCTTCACATTTATAATAAAAATCGGTCTAATAACTTCCCCTATACTTTCCTTGGCACTATTGTTTCTTATATATATATATATATATATATATATATATATATATATATATATATATATATATATTGTAGGCGTCTTTTACCATGGAATGACTTGTAAAATTTATTAAATGAAATCGACAACCCTCTTTGAAAACATGAAGCCCCTAGGAAATGCCTGTGAAAACAACAAAAAAAACACTTCTTATAGCTACCGAAAAACGTTTCCTCCACCTTGCGGGAGCTACTTACAATAGCTTCTTACAATAAGACAGTCAAGATTTACTGATGGACATGTGGGGTTTAACGTCCCAAAAACACCATATGGTTATGAGCGACGCCGTAGTGAATGGCTCCGTAAATTTTGGCACCCGGGGTTCTTTGACGTCCACTCAAATCCAGGCACATGGACCTACAGCCTTTCCGCCTCCATCGGAAATGCAGTCACCGTAGCCGGGATTCGATCTCGTGACCTGAAGGTCAGCAGCCGAGTACCTCAGCCATTTGACCACCGTGACGCAGCCATTCAGAATTTATCAAAAAAAAACCAATAAGATAATACAATTTTCAATAAAGGCAATATAAGGGGAAGCGCTTGTGTTGCGAAAATGTGCCATGAGGTTGCCTGTGAAGTTAGGCTGCGGAAAACTGCCTCCGCATCGTACTAGTTCACTCTTAGTTCTGGCAGCTGATTTCAGTGTTATGATGCGTTGCAACCCAGTCTACTGACACCTGGAGGCTACAAATTTACACGCGAGAGAAAGACGCATACTCGTGCTGTTGCGAAACAAATGCCTTTAAAGCATCACATAGTTTATTTCATTATTTTGCAATACAATATTGCTTATTGTCATGGGCAACAGAACTTTAGCTAGTGAAAAACGCACTGATGACCATCACACGAACCGACGAGAAGTGCCTGTTTTCGACACAGCGTAAATGTAATGGGCCTGAGCTAATCCGGCATTTTTTTTTTGCAAATGCCGTCTCTAGCTCTTTCAAACTTCTTAACCTGAACTGGGAGTATAAGTAAAGATTCTGTCTAAATCATGCATAGCTTCGCTCATCCCACGTCAGTTTATATTCATGAAACAAGATACTTTCGCGGAAGAGCAGTTACTGCCGTGACGTCGAGCTGAGTGGCATGAAGCATTGTTTGCGCATCGCGGCCTTTAGTTTAACCACTCCGAGATATGCAGACTGATTCAGATGCAGGAGGTTGAGTAAAAGCAGGACGCTATTGCTTGCACACTTGAGGTCAAATTTATGCAGGCTGTCGAAATTCCAAGCGAAGAGCTCAGCTTTTTAACTGCATGTGCAGCACTGTTGCTATGCGTTTCTTTACGCGGAAGAAACATAGAAATAATCTATGCTTGATAGAAAAATATTTCGAGTATTATGAGTCTAATTTTACAAGCTGAAAGTAAAATCGACATTACAAGTTTTAACGTTAACATTAGCAGCGTTTTTTCAGAATAATATAGCAAAAAGAGAAATGTCCAAAACGCTTGCAGAACTCAAAATCAGTGGTGGTTATGGTGGTTCTTCAACGCTGTTCGGAACCTTGTGGCATTAAAAGTTTTGTGTTATGGTGAAAAGCAGGCAACTCTCTAAATACTTAACAATGCGTCTAAGAACTCGCGTAGATTATGGCAGATACACGAGAGCTGCTTCTTTAGCACCTCTCCGGTAAAGTGAGAAAATGTTCCAATTTCAAATTGTGCGACGTATTATTTATAGCAGCAATATTTCGGTGTAAACCAGTTCGTTCATATTAAAAACTCCACTTATTGCGCAGAAAGTTGGCTTTCACTATTTAATTTATACTCATCACTCATACAACGCAATCGGGACCTCACTATCACTGGCGTCTTAAGACTGTAACATATAAATGACATTTTGAATTGCACCTTATCCTGGCAGGCGTACCCTTGAGTGGGTGTCAATGCGGCTAACCAATTTTCGGAAAATACCCTTTGCCAAGATCAAAATTAGCCTTCTTTACCCTACTCAACGTTTTTTAAATGCGAAGCATTTCTTAGCGAACTTCGGCGACTTTGAGCGTATCTGTGTCCGTCGGTCCGTCCGTCCCTCCATCCATCCATCCATCCATCCATCCATCCATCCATCCATCCATCCATCCATCCATCCATCGACCCACCCACCCACCCAACCATCCATCCATCCATCCATCCATCCATCCATCCATCCATCCATCCATCCATCCATCCATCCATCCATCCATCCATCCATCCATCCATCCATCCATCCATCCATCCATCCATCCATCCATCCATCCAGCCGCCTACGACTTTTAGCTCTCCTGGCCATTTCGATAATGGTATCAATACCAAACTTGGTATGGCATAACATGACTGTATGAAAAACATAATTGACTAGTCATAACATGAAAATCAAGACTTATAAGTCATGATTGTCATGATTACATTTCAAAGTCCTGCAGTTCTGGCGGTGGTTTCG
Source organism: Rhipicephalus microplus (assembly GCF_043290135.1). Lineage (NCBI taxonomy): Eukaryota > Metazoa > Arthropoda > Arachnida > Ixodida > Ixodidae > Rhipicephalus > Rhipicephalus microplus. The sequence goes on from NC_134703.1 coordinate 68,735,619, forward strand.
TTCACATGGCATGTTGCAAAACTGGTATGGTGTGACTTAATTGCATAGCGAACACAAACGATAGACTCTAACATGAAAATTGTGACATGCGTGTCATGTAACAACATGACAACATGCCACGCTCATGATGCGCTCGCGGCCGTTTCGCTTGCATCATATATACCAAATTTGGTATTACAGTACTTGAATGAATGACAAAAGTATGTGACTGGTGCAAACATGATAATTATGAGATTCGTGTCATGTAACAACATGACTACATGCCACGCTCGTGATGTTCTGGCGGCCGTTTCGCTTGCTTCACTTATACCAAATTTCGTATTACGGGACGTGAATGGATGACGAAGGTATAATACTGCTGTAAACATGATAAACATTATATGCGTGTCATGCAACAACTTGATTACATGCTATGCTCATGATGCACTCGCGGCCATTTCGCTAGCTTCACATGTACCAAACTCGGTTGTACGTAACGCCAATGGGCGACATAGGTAAATTACACATCCAAAGATGATAATCACGACACGCGTGTCATGTGACTACATGAATACATGCCACACTCATGATGCGCTCGTGGCCGTTTCGATAGCTTTATATATGCGAAATTTGGTAATACGTGACGCCAGTGGATACCGAAGGTATGTGACTGGTGCAAACATGATAATCATGAGATGCGTGTCATGAGAGAACACGACCATATGCCACAGTCAAGGCGCCAGTACATTTCGATGTAACGCGGTGCGCGTGCTCGCCGGCGTTCATTTCTTCGAGTCACGCCGGCGTTGCCACGCCAGGCGTCGGTCCTGCCATATAGTCGCAGGCGCGCGCCGCGCTGCTTCGCTTTGATGCGTGCGTGTTTCAGCGCGTCCGGTTTCCCTCCGTCACGAAAAAATGGAAACGCGGTGTTGTCTGGGTAACGCATCGGCATAGAGTAATGTTACTCTATGGCATCGGTGTGAAATGCAGCATGTCGCGTCTCACGCCGTTTGCCGTCAGGCCGCGCCGACGAACGCTGGTCGCGCCTGGCGTTAGCCTATAGACTGCTCGCGTTTTGATAACGTAGTGTCACTGTGCCCAGCGTTCGCGCGCGTCATCGCTACATTGGAGTATAATGGGCCCTTCATGATGCACTGGCGGCTGTTTTGCTAGCTCCACATATAACAAATTTGGTGTTACGTGACATCAATCGATGACGAAATCTATGAGTGGCGCAAACGTAATGATCCTCACACGCGTGCCATGTAAGAATATGACAACATACCACGTTCATAACGTGCTCGCGGCCGTTTCGCTAGCTCCACATATACTAAATTTGGTATCACGTAACGTGAATAGATGACGAAGGTAAACGACACATCCAAACATGATAATTATGACATGGAAGCCATGTACGGCATCATTTACCTCCATCTTGTAACGTTGTGCTGATTTTATTGTGACATATCAACATTTGTCATTCATGCTTCGCATATCATCGATTCCCACTGTACGTGGGATCTGCCAGTTTTTATTACTTTGCTTTTTACCCTACACTTCGAAATAGCGCCATGTTACTATGATAGCGTACGCATAACCTACACTCAACGACGTTCAGACCTATGGGGAGCCTCCGGGATCCACCCACCCTGGACCATGTGACGACATCTGATGACGTCATCATCATTTGGCTCCACATTGTGATGCCATAGGGACGTTACAAGGACTTGGTGAGTTAGCGTCAGTCGTTATATCATGAAAACGCTTTGCAACAATCGCGTTGACGCCGATCATCTTTTTTTTTGTGTACGATGATTCATCGAAAGCTTTCTGCTTATTAACTGGAGCCATCGCACCATCGCAAAGGGCCCTTCGTGGCAGGGAACAGATGGGAGACGACAGAGAGGAAAGAAAAAAAGAAAACGTCCCCGGGAAACACAACAACAAGCCTAGCACAAGGATGGTTGACGTAATATCTTTCGTCTTTTGTGCTAGTAGCATTCGAATTAAGACAATGACAATTCGAATTCCTCCAAAACTGTAAACTTTGAATATGTCGCGAGGACCTTCTACATTTTTCACTGATCAATAACGTGTGAAAGGTTGAAATCACCCGACATCACCTATCTACTAGACTATGATGATCGAGAAATTTCCAAAATACCCTACAAGTAGGGTAATTACCTTACGATTGGCAACCCTTGGTCATGATAAAAAAATGAAAGAAACTCGGGTTTATTTGTCGTGTAGGGAAAGTGAGGCTAAGATAATTAGCATGAAGTAAGTGTGCCTCCTAATTTTCCTTTCTTCATTTCTTCCTTTCTTTCCTTCTTTCTTTCTTTCTTTCTTTCTTTCTTTTTTTTCTTTCTTTTCTTCTTTCTTTCTTTCTTTCTTTCTTTCTTTCGTTTTCTTGCGTTCCGCAATGCTCCTTCCTAACTGCTCCTTCTTTCATGCCGGCAAAAGGGCTTTCACTCGTATGTATAGCAGCTCGAAACATCATTTGCTGCGGGCCACGACTGCGGCCCTGCCTTCATGCCCAGGAGACAATGAAATGTGGCATTGTAAAATTTTCAATCATTTCTATAAAAGGCTTGATTGCTGTGTTGGAAACTGATGATCACCGACAAGGCCGCGATCATAGTAAAATATATAACTAGAAAACGACGCAAGGAACCGGTAGAAATTCGAGGGCCTTTTTCCCGTACAGACACAAGTACACTGCTTTTCGCGTAGAAGACGCCATCAGTGCGATTAATAAGTTTTGTTTTGAAAAAATGTCATAAGCTACTTTTGCATAGCATAATTAAGCCATTCTCTGCACAGGACAGGTAAAGTACAACATACCTTTATAAAACCTTCATAATTTGCTAAGGGCAGACTGTGTAGTTAAATATGCGGGCATCTTCTGTTATTTCTTCACAATTGAATGCACCATTGTTTCACGTGCCACTGCCATGAAAGCTCTTTCGAACACTCCGAATCTACTTGATTCCGCAGTAGTGACACTCTGTAAACAAGGATCCTGCGGGTACCAGTTACGCACTATAGAACGCAAAATTTCTGTGTCAATAGAGGTTGAATATTATTTGCGTGCGTCATGCTGGCAACTTAATGTCTGAAACGTTTTGTGTTATCTTCATGTACATAAATGCCCATTGTTCTGCGACCATGCAGTTAAGCCACAAATAACACAGTATACTGATTCAACTTAGTAGCATGTTATGAGGAGAATCTCTAAACGGCTATATTTTGCAGTATTTGGCATAGGGGCGTGTTTTTTTTTCCTACGTTTAGAGCTACTTTCAGTTTCAAAGGTTCTGCTGCTTCAGAGTTTCTGTGATTTGTTGTTGGTTTTAAATATTTAGAGAATCTCCACCTCTCATTCATGTGCTAGTTTACCGAATCCATGTCGCAGCATATTGATCCGAAAGAGCTGAGAGGAACGGCCTATAAATTGTTTTCCCAGGCACCTGCACTTGGTACCTGGATTCGATTAGTGTCTGTCTATCTTATTAGTCTCTTAAGACAGCTGCGCACATGTATCGATGTTCAGCGATGAGCATTTGCGAACGGCACCAGGCCAAACTTTCACAATTCCAGTATTGCGCATGCGTAAGCGAATGTGAAGTAAAATAATAGTATAAACATGATTACGAATGTTAAAAGCGCAGTCTCATTCATTGTTAAACCCTTTAGGCTTTTAATAAGTGTTGTTGTTGCCCATAGACCCTTTTCATAACTACGCCACCTGACGGGGAGCTTTTTGTGAGCTTCGCTTAGCAAAGGAGCGTGGGATAGCTAGCGCCATCATGAGGGCATGAAAAGGGAGCCATTAAATGCGTGAGTGCTGTGATGTTTGTGTTTGCGGCTAGTTCTCCGTATCATCCACTGCGATCGCACCACATTCTATCTTGAACGAGCTCCTAGTACTGTCCGATGAGCTTGATGAGCTGTTTCGCTGAACAATGAGCAATATTTTGTACCCTTCAACGGATTGGACGAGCAGTTTGGCTTGTTATGACTGGAAATGCATGGATCTGTCCTAAAAGGGACAGTCATCAGCATGCCCTCCCGACGCGGCCCGTGTCCTGCAGGAACGCATGAGGTGTCTCTGTGCGCTGCAAGAAACACGCACCAACGTTACTGGGACACACAGCCTGCGTCGTCTGCTGCGGTGCCTGCACAATGGCGGCAGACAGTGGTTCGCGCCCACGGTACTTGGGGCGCCCTTTTTTAAAAGGGTCTGCAGAGATTTGCAGAGAGTGATGGACATCTGCGGTAATATGGAGATTTGTTAGATTTCATATTCAGTAAAGAAAAATCAGCAGTCATGACTTTTAATGATAATGAAGGTAGTGAGCATGTGGTACAGGAGGTCACGCCAGAGATAACAAATAAATACCAATATTTAGGCGTATGGATAAGCAATGGGACCGAGTACCTAAGGGAACACGAAATATACGTGATGACTAAAGGTAACAGGAATGCAGCAGTTATGAAAAACAGCGCACTGTGGAATCACAATAGGTATGATGTGAGAGGAATATGGAAAGAGGTCATGGTTCCTGGTCTGACGTTCTGCAATGTGGTCTTGTGCATGAGATCAGAAGTTCCAGCAAGATTAGAAATTACGCAACGTGGAATAGGTAGGCTTGCCTTATAGGAGCTCACGGGAACACACCAAATCAGGGAGTACAAGGTGATATGGGATGGACATCATTTGAAGGCAGGGAAGCTAGCAGCAAGATAAAATTTGAGAAGCGATTGAGAGAAATGGGGTGGAGCGTTGGGCTAGGAAGGTATTCAGCTACTTGTATATGAAGAATGTCGATACAAAATAGAGGAAGCGAACCAGAAAATTGACTGGTAAATACTTAGAAAACAACAGGGGGCCAAACCAAAAAGAATTATCGGTTAGGAATAAAGTGAAGGAAGCTTAGACGGATACGTGGAGCATTGGTATAATTAAGAAGTCCGCACCAAATATCTATCGAACTTTTAAGGAGGAAATTGCCAAGGAAAGGATCTGTGATACTACTCGGAGTAGTTCTCTACTTTTTTAGGCCAGGGCGGGAGTATTGCGAACCAAGACATATCGGGCCACATACTACGTGGTAGACACGGGTCGTCAGGTATGCTGTGCGTGTGGAGAGGAGGAAGAAACTGCCGAACACTTGATAATGTTCTGTAAAAGGTTTCACCCTATAGTTTAGGATGATGGCACAGAACTTTTCAAAGCAGTGTGGTTTAGGGACAGGAAGGGCAAAATAGACTTTAAGCGGGTAGAATTAACTAGAAGGAGGTTATCTGATTAGTGGCTAAAGTCAAGGCACGAGTAAAAATTAAACCCTTCACTGCAAAGTACCAGTCTTCAACTTCACTAGTTAAAGGAAAAAAAAAAGGTAAATCTACTTTTTGTTCTATAAGTATTACGGCTAGGTGGCGTTAGCCACCGCCCAATCTAAAGGGTACAGCCATATTAACTTAACCATCGTCTACAGTTTTGTCGACAAGCTATTGGGAAGTCGTGGTTTCAGCGTGCTGGGACTATATAGAGACACCACGAGAACAGAGCGCGGTCTGTTCCTGGTGTCCCTAGTCCGTCATAGTACGTTAATAGAGTGATTACTGAAGAAGATGCTTGTAGCTTATTCATTCCAAAAGTTACATTGTTTTAATTCGGGAAGCTATGAGAGTGAATGCGTTTTTAACGCATATGGGTGAACCTCAAACAGCCGTGGGCTAGCTGTAGCATCAGTGAACTGAATGAGCAAAGGTGCATAGGAAAAGAACTTATCGTTTGGTTGCACCGCGACACGTCGATACGCTGAGTGGTAATTATAGTTTATCCTCGTAGTGCCGTCTTGGTAGCTGCTGATTTATGTATTACGCGTTAATTGTTACGAAACATTTCTTGCTATACGGCTATTTCTCACGCAGAAAACCAGAGTCTTTAGACGCTCAGATGAAATGCAAACATGTCATGCCAGAAGCAGGTGTCAGTCATAACTGTCATATTTCAGCTCTCTCCGACATATCAAGTGAATTCTACAAAGCACAAAAACACCAGAACCACCTTTTTTCTATAGGTTCACGTTTAGGGGGCACTCATTCGTTTTGTATTGCAGACGCGTTTATTGTAGAAGAATCAACTCAACGCACCTGACGGTCTGGCTTTGTACCACTTTAAGAACTGCACATATAATATCACAAAAAACACCACTAATAATTATTACTGAATGTGGGGTATCGTTGAACTTGTAATACCCTGACCAAAATATTTCAATTAGAAATGCTTGAATGATTTTATAGAAGGAACTTGTAGAACAAGTAAATGCTTCTACACTGCTCAGTAGAAACGTTGAAAACTTAGCCCCGGATAGCGTTTCAACGTGCTGACAGCATGTTGCTGTAGTTTAACAGGCAAGAAAGTTTTTTACATTTCTCTTGCACAACCTGTAGCTTTAGGTGAAGAAAAAAAACTTTGGTAGACAACTCTCTCATTGAAAAAAGTGTAGTATACCGTACACGTAAGATGGCAAACACCAAGTGGTGACAAAGACGATGATAAGTTATTGTGAAAAAGCAAGTGGATAGAGAAGAGGAAAAAGGAGAAAACTAGATCCATATACAATCCAGTAATCAAGGTAAAAGTGAGCCAGCGTCCAAGTTACTGAAAATCTCACAAGAATGTTGCAATTTTCAGTCGTTTTGCAAGATACAGAATGGTGCCTTAAACTTGCAGTTGATCTGTTTCTGCACATTTTGGCATAACCTCATCCCGCAAACATGTTGGTAAAATATAGCGGATACGACTTCGACAATGTAATCCTAGTGTATCATACTGGGGAAGTCCGCTCCGCAATTTTTTCCTTCATTTGTTGCCACGTGCGTTTGTAATTTGCGCAAGAAGGGTGGTGTCAACTGTGCTGTACATATACATATATGTGCGCAGAAAGCCCTAAGCAACACCGATTCCTCACACCTGGTGCATTCTATCTCGTTTTCTCACTTTTGGAGAAGCCGTTTACGGGCCTTCATTCCCTCGACACTGAAGGGTACTTGCAAGTACTTTTTATGGAAGAAAAGTTGGAAGCCACGTACCGTGTGAGTCGAATCGAAGTAGGCATCTGTGCGATTGTTTATTTGCTAATGACGTCTTTCAAGCATTTTCCCCCTTCTATTTTTCTCTCAGGCAACTTAATTCTACTTTTATGGCTCCGTTCTTTATTTTTAGACCTGTCACGTCTGAGCAGGGGCTCATATTGCGAAAACTGGCTGCACTAATTTTTTTCCCCTTTCGCTCTCCCCTCGCTATTTTCTTCACCCAGGACCAAACAGGCCTTTCTAACGGCTGGCTCTGAAGGCTTCTTCGAAAGTGCTCGCTTCGACTTCGCATGGAATTTCATTTCGCGGAAGGATGGAACCCTTGGCTCGCTCGCGGACCAACATTTCCTCCGCCAACCAATTGACGACTCTTTATCTCGTATTGGCTAGCTCGGTCTCCTGAAGCCGTAACCCGAACTCAAGCGTTCTTTTGCCTTGCCTTGTTTATTATTATGTGTTGCCGTCATAACCACTCTTTCTTTTTCTTCAGATTAGTCCCCTAACTCCGTTACTCTCTCCCTCTTTTCCTATTGGCAGGCTTATGCAGAAAGGATTCAGATGAGTCCCCTAACTCCCTTATTCTCCCCCTCTTTACCCATTGGCTGGCTTATGCAGCTAGGAGACAACGTAATGTCCTAGGCTCTGATTTGCGAACAATAAAGCACGAATTTACACTTCTCTTTCCCTTTCCCGCCTTCGGACCCTTCTGCCCTCCACCTATCTCCTCACTCCTCTCTCAGTCTGCCTATTTTGCTTTTGACATGTCAGGTTGTTTTTACGGCTCACCCATTATTTCAGCATCTGAAAGGAAGCATTTTTACGCCTTCATTTGATCCCGGAATGGTGTAATCTCTGTTCTTCTTGACCTCTCGGCGGTGAGTTAGAATTATGGGCCTGGCATGGATCCTAAATGCTTCCGGAATAGAAGATTTAGAGCTTCCCCTTCCGCTTTTTTTACTACCTTTCCTGTTTTTACTTTCTCCTGCACTACCTTTACAGATAGCCAGCCCCAATTTCCGCTCTTGGCAGAGAGAGCCAACGCAGCTGCATCATGTTGGGCATGTATAGCGTGCTACTTTTATTGCTTTTATCACGAAGCAAGAATGAGGAGTGCGTCAGCATTCAACGCAAATCTATGAGTTTCGATCTATTTATCTATTTGTGATCCTGCGTAGAAACACACTAGTTTACCACACCTGTGTGCGCTCCTAGCGATATGTCGTGCTGCGTCTCTGAAATACAATGGACCGTCGAAACCCCGTATTTTCGATCTTGTCGAATTTAATGCTAATTCGTCAGTACGTTCCTTCTCCAGTTCATAAGCCCGTAGCCTCTCGTCCTTCTCTTAAAAAAATGCCCCCCCCCCCATAAGATTAAGTGTCATCAAAACAAACAGAAACGAAACACAAAGATTAAGTCATAAAACTGTAAATATCTGGGTTTTTCAACTGGGCAGCGTGACAAATCAAGCCGTAGAAAACACAGACAAATGAAATCAGAGGACAAATGAGAGCTAATAAGCAACACAGCTAAGTCTTAATGATACTTTTTTGTACTGAAAAGTAATGGGAATTGCACATGCTATATTCACTTCATATCTGAAAGGTGCCTATATGATGCACAAGAACTTTAAAAAACAAGCCGTGCAGTCCTTTAAGCGCAGATTGTTTCACATGTTGTCGTCTTCTCTTTAAACGCTTATTTTCGTTTTTCTTTCGCCTATTTTTTTTTCTCATTTAAACACGAACAGCACGTACACGTTGTATGCGAATATTCACGATAACATCAAAACACATTCAGTCGGGGTCCTTAAACTAAGAACAAATTAAGTGTGTTTCAACCTCCACCTCTTTTTTGTCTGTTTCACAGTACCCACCGTACTTCTGAACGTTAAGCATATCTAAATATATTGCGATTTTTACTCATAAATGCGCTACATTATTGTAGAATTGACAATGACAGTGCATGCTACACACAGTTAGGACGTCATTAAAATTTTTAACGCTGACATTTTCTACACTGCATTCTCACGTGATGTGAATTTCGCCGCCTATAGCGCAGAACAACTGCCAGCGGGCTGCTTGCTGAAACCCCGGTGTGCCTACAAGCCACGCCACCGTAAAAAACTCCGCTAATCTGAAAACGTGGCTTGTAACGGTAGTCTTGCTGCGTACCACTCTAATCGTAATTATGGACTCACAGCGGGCATCGAGCCTAGAGCCACGTGCTTACTATCAAATTGATATTGGCCCTTGACGTCTCCAGGATATCCATGTTACGTCCTGGATATCACTTTTCACGTCATATCATGGGAATGGATGACGAAGGTGTGATAATGGTGCAAACATGATAAACATGACTACATGCTACGCTCATGATGCACTGGCGGCCGTTTCGCTAGCTTCACCTATACCAAATTTGATATTACAGGACGTGGATGGATACGAAGGTATGATACCGGTGCAAACATGATAAACATGAGATGCGTGTCATGTAACAACATGGCTACATGCCACACTGAGGATGGGCTCACGGTCGTTTCGCTATCTTCACATATGCCAAATTCGGTAGTACGTGACACCTATTGATGATGAAGGTATGTCACTGGTGCAAATATGATAATCCTGAAACGCATGTCATGTAAAGAGATGACAACATACCACGCTCATAACGGCCCCGCGGTGGTCTAGTGGCTAAGGACTCGGCTGCTGACACGCAGGTCGCGGGATCGAATCCCAGCTGCGGTGGCTGCATTTCCGATGGAGGCGGAAATGTTGTAGGCCCGTGCGCTCAGATTTGGATGCACGTTGAAGAATCCCAGGTGGTCGAAATTTTCGGAGCCCTGCACTACGGCGTCTCTCATAATCATAAGGTGGTTTTGGGACGTTGAACTCCACAAATCAATCAATAAACGCTCATTACGTGCTCGTGGCCGTTTCGCTAGCTCCACATATACCAATTTTGGTATCACGTGACGTGATTAGATGATGATGGTAAACGACAAATCCAAACATGAAAGCATGTCACAGAAGTCTTGTACGGCATCATATACCTCCATCTAGTAACGTTGTGCTGATTTCAAAGTGACATACCAATCTTTTTCATTCGTGCTTCGCATATCATAGATTTCCACTGTACGTGGGGTCTGCCAATTTTTTCAACAGCTAACAACGAGGAACTTTACCATGTTTTGACTGATGGACCGATACACTTATTCAAGTTTTTTGCTGGTGATGTAATTTTCGGTTTTCCATAACCCAAGCTCATAAAAATGCCAAATAAACACAAATGAATAGTTTTTCTTATGTTATCAGTTTTCCTGTGATTTATTGCTCGAAAATTACCAGGCATATTTATTACCTTCATGCTAAATCTCTGTGACATAGCACACAAATCGTCAGATATTTGTCCCTCGGTACTTCACGGGTTGGGCAGCATGCAAGCCCGGATCTTTGTGGAACGCTTTATTATACCCTGCAGCACAAAAAACTTCCGGCATCGCGACAAGCCCGTACACATCCATCCAGAATTCACCTTGCCCAAAGCCACTGCATGTCCATCTGCAGTAGGGCACGAGACAACAGTCATCACTCATGTAGCAGTAAGAAATCCCGGCTGAAGTCAAGTTTTACTGATTTGTCAATGCCCGTCCTGCCGTGTGCTTCTGTGTCTTACCCAGGTCGGATGCAGCACTACAACATAACTAGCTTCACTAGCGCTGTGAAATTCATGCAGCAATAATACTCCCTGTTTACTCTCTTTTTATAATTCATACTTTGAAATTGAACATGAGCGGGGGTATCCGGATCTTGTATTAGTGACAGTCTTCCAACAATTTTTCCACATGAGCTTGTTATGCCTTTGTCCTGAAAGGTCAGGCGAATAGCATGGCTAGCATCTCCAGCTTTTTATCAAGTTTTAAATGCGAAGCGTTTCTTAGCAAACTTCAGCAATTTTGTGCGCTTCTATCTATCTATCTATCTATCTATCTATCTATCTATCTATCTATCTATCTATCTATCTATCTATCTATCTATCTATCTATCTATCTATCTATCTATCTATCTATCTATCTATCTATCTATCTATCTATCTATCTATCTATCTATCTATCTATCTATCTATCTATCTATCTATCTATCTATCTATCTATCTATCTATCTATCTATCTATCTATCTATCTATCTATCTATCTATTTATCTATTTATCTATTTATATATCTATCTATTTATCTATTTATCTATTTATCTATTTATCTATTTATCTATTTATTTATTTATTTATTTATTTATTTATTTAAATACCCTAAAGGCCTCGAGAGGCATTACATAGGGGGGGATACTGTTAAAAACAAGGTATACATCAATTCATATAAAAGGAACGCACACAGCGATCAGACATAACTAAGTAAAAGGTACATTTTTACGACATGGATGTAACACATGGCTCAATTCACATCTCCAGTACATTTCAATTCCAGAATCTGCATGGCACTAGTTCTTCATCGTTTCGCTGGTACACGAGATATAACAACAGGGTAAGATATAGTAGCAGTAGACATATTACACATCAAGAAATGTACGCAGCACTGATTGGAATGCAGACGGATCATTTATCATCGCAATCTCGCTGGGAAGCTCGTTCCACTCGGTTACAGATAACACAAAAGGGGAATTTTGGTACTTTTTGGTCCTTGCAAATATGGACGACACTTTACGAGCATGGTCAGTGCGATTGGACACATAATGGGCCGGAAAAATATGAGCGCATGAAAAAGGTGTAATACCATGATACAGAGAGTGAAAAAAGGTCAAGCGGAAGAATTTACGACGAGTGTTAAGTTCTGGAAGATTAAGAATCTGTTTTAATGTTGAGACACTTTGGTATGGCGAGTACGAGTGCAAAATGAAGCGGGCAGCCTTGTTTTGAATAGATTCAATACAGTCGGACAGTATAGCTGTGTGAGGGTTCCAAATAATTGAAGCATAATCGAGGGTTGCACGGATGAGGGAAGTGTAAGCGCGAAGTCTAGTTTCATGGTTTGCGAGATATAAACGGCGCTTAAGAAAGCCAAGTTTTTTTAGTGCCTTGTCTGTTACGTGTTCAATATGCATGGCCCAGTTTAAATCAGGAGTAAATATCACGCCAAGATACTTGAAAGAAAAGGTTCGTTTAATATCCAAACTGCATAACATGTATCGATTTAATGGAGTATTTGGATTCGAAGAAAATGACATGACCTCTGTTTTATCTGTATTAATTTCCATTTTCCACGTGTGGCACCATTTAGCCAGGGTGTTTAGATCGCTTTGCAAAATAGCTACGTCATCAGTGCATGTGATCTGTCTATAAATTATACAGTCATCGGCAAACAATCGAATTGTTGAAGTTATATTGTTCGCAATGTCATTAATATATATCAGGAATAATAAAGGCCCTAAAACTGATCCCTGAGGTACTCCTGACCCAACGACACAGGAACTGGAGAGATTATTATTTATATTTACTTTTTGAGAGCGACCAGATAGAAATTCCTGAATCCAGCGGGTAGTTTTTATGTCTAACTTTAGGCAGTTTATTTTTTGGATGAGCCGTATGTGGGGAACACGGTCGAAGGCTTTAGAAAAGTCGATAAATACAGCATCTGTGTAAACCGATTTGTGCAAAGAGTCATGTAAATCCGTAGATAATTCAAATAACTGTGTGTGGCAAGACCGCCTGTACCTGAACCCATGTTGATTTTCGAATAACACTTTATTAGTATTAAGATGTCTCATTATGTGGGAGTAAATTATATGTTCGAGGAGTTTACAACAAACTGATGTGAGTGAAATCGGGCGGTAGTTTTTTGGACTTGAGGGATCACCAGATTTATAAATGGGTATAACGTGACCAGATTTCCAATCGTCAGGGACGCACCTAGAATCAAGCGATTGCTGAAAAATTAAGCACAATAAAAACGATGATACGTGACTAGTTAATTTAAGAAGTTTTGAGCGGATGCCGTCAGGTCCAGGGCTGGACCGAAGCGGAAGTCTAGCAATTGCACGTGATACACCTACTTCCGTTACGATAATGGGCTCGCTTGGGCAAGCAATTGGAGTAGGAGTGACGGAACAGGACTCGTCAAGAGGTGGTTCGTCTGCAAAAACTTCGCTAAAGACATTGTTTAAAACCTCAGCACATTCAGAGGTGGGTACAATCGACCCATTTGCGTCTTTTAATGTTATTATAGTGTCCGTATCCTTAGGGTTAAGAACTCGCCAAAACTTTTTCGGATCAGATTTTAACAGATTCGGCAGCGTATCATTAAAATAATAATCCTTAGCTTCTTGAATAGCTTTTTCTGACTCCCGAGCTAGTTCTTTATACCTATTCCAAGTGCGGTGACTGTTAATTTGCGAAGCCTTTTTGTACGCTCTTTTCTTTTTGTTTAGGCAACTTTTAACCTTCTTTGAAAACCAGGGAGCACTTGTATGTGATGTGAAGGAAACCACAGGAATGCACGTATTTTCAATTTTTTTTAAGGAAGTCCCGATATATTATCCAGCTTTCATTTGTTGTATGATTGCTAAATTTGTTCAGAAAAGAACACAAAAACTCGGTTAACATGCAATTAATTTTTTCAATATCTGCTTTTTTGTAATTTAGTATGCGTTTAGGCTTTATTTTCTTGTTATGGAGAGGCAGAGGGTGGGAACAGTGTACTACTCTGTGGTCACTAATTTCATCAAGGACTTGGACTACAACGTTTGTCGGATTGTTTGTAAAAATTAAGTCGAGGATGTGATGGCCGCGCGTCGGTGCAGTTACCATTTGAGTTAGGTGAAATAGTTTTAAGGTACGAAGGAAGCGAGATATTTCAAGTCCGACAGATATTGATAGCGGTGATGGTGTGACCCAGTTAATGGAGGGGTAATTGAAATCACCGCCAAGCAGCAAGACACACTGAGGAAATTTGTTAAAAATTAATTCTAGTACATGGGTTAGGCGATCAACAAAATCTTGTTTGCTGTCAGGCGGCCGATAGCAGACCCCGATAACACAAGTGCAGCCTTCAAATTGGGTTTTTACGCAGAGTAGCTCGAGAGTGGTATCAATAGTAACAAGGGAGGGTTGATAAGAGTTTCTTACAGCTATTAAGACGCCACCGCCCCGAGACAAAGTTCTATCTTTACGGAAGACCGTGAAATAATCTGGAAGTGATAGTTCACAATTGCGTATGTCTTCACGGAGCCATGTTTCAGTGCCTAGAATTATATCAGCGGAGCATGCGTGACCTACTGAAAGCAACAAGTCAACTTTATTTATAATGCTACGGAAGTTAGCGAGAAGAATAGATAGGTTTTGAACATTAGTATTAGTTTTTGTTTTTGTTTTTCTAGGCTTGAATCGGACAGCTTGTCAATCCGTGCTGGGAATTTTCGGAGGGTCTGCCTGAATCTATCTATCTATCTATCTATCTATCTATCTATCTATCTATCTATCTATCTATCTATCTATCTATCTATCTATCTATCTATCTATCTATCTATCTATCTATCTATCTATCTATCTATCTATCTATCTATCTATCTATCTATCTATCTATCTATCTATCTATCTATCTATCTATCTATCTATCTATCTATCTATCTATCTATCTATCTATCTATCTATCTATCTATCTATCTATCTATCTATCTATCTATCTATCTATCTATCTATCTATCGAGTCGCCTACGACTTTTAGCTCTCCTGGCCGTTTCGATGATGGTATCGATACCAAACTTGGTATGGCATAACATGACTGTATGAAGAAAATGTTTGACTAGTCATAACCTGAAAATCGTGACATGTATGTCACGAATGTGATGATTTAATGGTCCTGCAGCTTATGCGTTGGTTTTGTTCACATGGCTTGTTGCAAACCTGGTATGGTATGACATGATTGCATGGCGAACGCAAGCGACAGACCGTAACATGAAAGTCATGACATGCGTGTCATTTAACAACATGACTACGTTCCACACTCATGATGCGCTAGCGGCCGTTTCGCTAGCTTCACTCATACCAAATTTGATATTACGGGACGTGAATGCATGACGAAGGTATGATAGTGGTGCAAACAACATAAACATGAGTTGCGGATCATGTAACAACATGACTACATGCTACACTCGTGATGCGCTCACAGCCGTTTCACTAGCTTCATATGTACCAAACTCAGTATTACGTGACCCCAATGAATATTCGACAAATGTATGTGACTGGTTCGACCATGATAATCATGAGATGCTTGTCATGTGAGAACATGACTACATGCCACAGTCAAGACGCCAATACATTTGACGCATTGCGCGTGCTCGCCGGCATTTATTTCCTCGCGTCACGCCGGCGTTGCGACGCCAGGCGCCGGTCCTGCCATATACCCGCAGGCGCGCCGCGCTGCGTTGCTTTGACGCATGCCTCTTTCAGCACGTCCAGCGTCCCTTCGTCACGAAAGGAGGGAGGCGCAGTGTTGTCTGGATAACGCATCGGCGTGAAAGGCAGCATGTCTCATTTGGTGCTGGTTGCTGTCGGACCGCGTTCACGGACGCTGGTCGCGCCTTGTTTCAGACTGTAGAATTCTCGCGTTTTGCTAACGTAGCGTCGCTGTGCCAGGCGTGAGCGCGCGTCAACGCTACATTTGAGTATATTGGGCCTTTCATGATGCGCTGACGACCGTTTTGCTAAGCTCCACATATATCAAATTCGGTGTTACGTGAAGTCAATGGGTGACTAAATATATAACTGGTGCAAACATGATAATCCCGACACGCGTGTCATGTAGGAACATGACAACAAACCATGCTCATATCATGCTCGCGGCTGTTTTTCAGCTCCACCTATACTAAATTTGGTATTACGTGGCGTGAATAGATGACGAAGGTGAACGACACATCCAAACGTGATAATCATGACACGGGAGTGATGAACGGCATCATTTACCTCCACCTCGTAACGTTGCGCTGATTTTGAAGTGACTTATCAACATTTCTCATTCGTGCTTCGTATATCATCAATCCCCACTGTACGTGGGATCTGCCAATTTTTGTTTCTCTCTCTTTCGAAGCTTTACTCGACAAATTTTACTCATATTTAAGCTCTGAATTAAGTCGCAACACTTGGCGACGTTCTTCAACAGCCTAATCGTCACTTCTTATATAGAGAACGAAAATAATTAAGTGTCGCGCACTTCTGTGGCAAATGTACATTACTACAGTGAACCATTTCTAGGCAAAAAAACGCACGCACATTACTACTAATTATATATTCTGCGTGTATAAATTAACAACCGTTCATTTTCTTGAATTCATGGCACTGCAGCAACGCTGTTGCCACTCTGACAAAAAAAAAATTGCAATCAAGGCAAATGAAGGCGGGGAGAGCTCAAAACTCGCATCAATTTTATGGGAAGTGGTGGATGAAAAGTTGATTTGGTTGGATTTAATTATACAACGAAGACTCGCTCAGTGCGCACTAGGACATAATATTTTATCGCCCGAATAGCGGACACCGGTGGGTTTATGTCTGCACTATTTAATCACCACGAACGATGTAGGCGAAGCTTCAGTTTGGGGATCTGACCAGCAGGTGCCCCTCACCGAGGTTATGCGCGTATAGAGCTGAAAAAAAAAACATGTGGAAAACGAATTCCTGGACAAGCGAAAACCGATTGAAACGCATTCCTACACCGCTTCACTGTCTTATTGGGCAAGTTGGACAAGCAACGATGGGTATCTTTTTGCGAGTCTTTGGATCCCAGAAAGCCTCTGTCACTAATCTGGAGAACTGTCCGGGGTCTTCGTACAACCATTACTCAGCGCTACCCATTAAAATCTCTGGCACTTCACTTACGCTGCGAAGAGATTGATGCCGTAGATTCTTTCTGTCGAAGGATTGCCTGCGGCTCAAATTCAACTGGGACAAAGACGCCCGACTTTTCTGTATCCTCACGTGATCCCCGAATGGAGATTTCGTTTTCAATGGACGAACTAAAGGCTGCGCTTGCTTTGTGTAGACGTTCTTCAGCGCCAGGACCTGACGGCATCACTTACCGTGCTCTGTGTCACCTAGGAGATCAAGCTCGGCAGGCACTCTTGCAGCTGTGCAACGACTCCTGGCAAACTGGCATGGTTCCACAGGAATGGAAGTCAAGTCGCCTGATTCCACTTCTCAAAGCCGGCAAGTCACCCTTGGACATTTCCTCTTACCGCCCGATTGCCCTCGCGAGCTGTGTGGGAAAAGTTATGAAAAGGATGATTTTAACGGGTCTCAAATGGTACTTAGAGTTCTACAAAATATATCCAGATGCCATGTCCGGGTTCCGACGAGGCCGCTCATCAATTGACAATGTAGTTGACTTGGTGACATATGTAGAACACCAGAAGGCCTGCAAACGGTTATCTGCTGCTCTGTTTCTTGACGTTATAGGGGCATACGACAATGTCACCCACGAAGCCATTCTCAGCGCACTAGAAGGAGTGGGACTCGGTGCCAGGATATATACTTGGGTTCAGAGCTACCTACAGAATAGATCATTTCACGTGCAGACAGAGAATGGCCCGACACCCGAGTATTACTGCAGCCGAGGAGTCCCGCAAGGCGGAGTGCTAAGCCCGACGCTGTTCAACCTAACACTCATTGAACTAGTTGGCAAGCAACAAAGCAGTGTACGACTTTCCATTTATCCTGATGACATCTGTGTGTGGATATCAGGTGCGACTCGACTTCAACTTCGCGCTCGACTTCACAAGGCAGCATCAGTGACATCGTACCACTTACGCAAACAAGGGCTTGAAATTGCAAGTGAGAAGTGTGCAGTCGTGGTTTTCACCAGAAAACCAATGTCCGCTTACGGCATATCAATTAACGGGCAGTTGGTGTCACGCAGCCGGAGTCACAGGTTCTTGGGAGTCATAATCGACCGAAACTTGTCTTGGACACCCCACGTAAACTACGTGAAAAAGCGGCTGACTGCCATTTGTCACTTATTCAGGTTTCTTGCTGGGAAACGTTGGGGAATGTCTGTCGAGTCTATATTACAGCTGTACAAGGTATTATTTACTGGATTCCTGTGGTGTAGCCTACCTGTTATATCTAACACGTGCAAAACGAACCTGCGCACAATCCAAAATATTCAAGCCCAAGCGCTTAGGATATGCCTTGGTTAACCCCGCTGTGCATCGACAGGTGAAACAATTGCCATTTCACATGACTACTTGATCATGACGCACATCACCATTGAAACGTTGCGTACGTACCTCAGGCAACATGCTAGGAATCCTTCCCACCACTTGGCGACCCTCGCTACTGAGAGGCCCCGCACGAAATCTAGTGCAAATGTCTGTGCTCATCGTGCGTCGTTTACGTCAGGTTTTACGCCTGTTGAGAAACTGGTGTATCCTCCGTGATGCCTGACACTTCCACAAGTACGTGTTTCAATTCCAGGAATACAGAAAAAATCAAATTTGCCTTCATCAGCCCTAAAACAATTGAGCTTAAGCCATCTGCACGAAATGTACAACAACCACGTGCACATATACACCGATGGTTCAACCACAGCGTCTGGTTCTGGTGGCGCGGTGGTGATTCCAGCTAGAGGAATCACTCTGCGAATCAAACTGTCATATGTCACTACGTCCACAGCGGCAGAACTTGCGGCTTTGCGTGGTGCCCTAGAGTACATCAAATCCCAATGACCAAGTAAATGGGCTGTGTTTTCCGACTCAAAACCAGCCCTACAGAGCATGTAATCAGTCCTTCGAAAGGTTGCCATGAACAAACAACTTACGAAGTTGTCAAGTTTGTTCACGAAGTCACAGAAACAGGCCACGAGGTCAAGTTTCAGTGGCTTCCTGGCCATTGTGGGATCAGTGGCAATGATTTCGCAGACAACGCGGCTCGCACATCGCACCAAGAAGAACACACCCTTCCGATTCCTTTGTCAAGGACCGACGCTGCAAAACAACTTCGTCACCTGGCACGTAGTCTGAGTCTGCAGGAGTGGAACACCCCAAGCATAAGACATACGAGACTACACCAAATAAACCATCGACTGGAACTTCGACCTCCATCCGGACTTCGTCGACGTGAAGCTTCACTTCTTTGCCGCCTTTGCTTGGGGGTTGACTTCACAAAAGCATATAGAGCCCTCATCGAATTGACCGACAATGCGGAATGCGACGTCTGCTGCAGCAAAGAAGACATCGATCATCTGATATGCCATTTCCCTCGATTTGCCTCTGAAAGACAGAAGCTTTCGGACGCATTTCGACAATTGGACGATCGGCCACTCTCTGTGCTGATGCTACTGGAACACCGTCATCGCCTTTCGTCGGCTCAAAAAGCAGTCAAAGCTGTCTTGTGCTTTTTGAGGACTACAGGTCTATGTGACCACCTTTAACTTTTGTGTAGTGCCACCGCTGCATACGCGCCAGCCAATTGACTGACAATCCTCCCTTTTTTTCTCTCTCTTTCTCTTCTCTTTCCCCTCTCTCCCTCATCTTTACGCCCCCTTCCTATTCCCTCAGCGCAGGGTAGCAAACTGGGCATGTGCCTGGTTAACCTCCCTGCCTTCCCTCTTGTTGTTTATCCCCTTCTCAAGTGCTGGCCGCACGCTTGGAATTCTATGCTTGTAGCTGTGCTGGCTGCTCACCGCAACTACACCCAGTTTTACAACCTCGCATCCTTACCTACTTCTTTGTCGCCACCGTACGGTTGAGCCCTCGCTTTGTAGGGCTGTGCTCATCTTCGGTGGGCTCACGTAGTATGCACCGAAGAGCACCACCGTTGTCCACCGCATAAATTTGCTTGCGGAGCTCTCGCGCTATGTTGCTGGCTACTCCATACATCTTTTCTTCCTTTCTACCCTCCTTCGACGCCTACTCTTGCTCCTACCATTGTTTTATAACGTCCACATCTTTGCTTTTTGGGTTAGCGCTGCATTCAAAGCACCTTTAACTGCTTGTTTAGCTCCTATAGATCTTTGTCGTTTGCCTGTGCACATGCACTACTTAGTACGGTTTCTTTCTTTGTATTCCATCCTACCGTTGTTCCCTAGACAACGTCATGATTGCAAAAGCCATTTTTTTTACGACGTGTCCGTTCTTTCCTTATTCTAGTCCATGCCCGCCTATTTCTATGATCTTTCATTCATACCCTGCCTCGCGCAAGGCAGTTTCTACGTGTTTTGATGATGATTAATAATAATAGTAAAAACTTCATTTTGCTCCAGAGAAGACGCAAAGGAAACCCCGCACCACCCAGCCCATGCCACGTAGGGACCACAAAGAGAAAGATGCCTTTGAGAATATTAGTACACTATATATATGCTAAGCCATTTTTTAACTTCGTCGTTAAAACTAATCATGATATTACATTTTTTATGAACACCTTCTGAATATTTGAGCTAGTTGGAAGTGCTCATTCTAGACGTCTGCATGGTGCCTGAATGTTCGAATGAGCAGTCGACGTGTATGTGTTCTGTGCTAGTAGACGGTGCTGGTGCTGCTCACCTTTTTTGGGCGCTAAAAACTTTGGAATAGCAAAGTAGCAAACTGTGCGTTTATTTTACCTTCTATTCATTCTTTTCGCATTCCGTGGAGCGATCTTCTTTTTAGTCTCTAGCAATTCAAAGCATCCAAATAAAAATTGACAAAAGTAATTGATGTCTACAATTCATCAAACATCTCATACCAGTGTTTGGAATTTTCTTGGCGACTGTACTAAAAAATCCAGAATGAAGTATTCATAGAATTAATCACGCCGAATACTTAAAACGACAAAGAAGCAGGTTACTGCACCCGTTGTTTTGTGCGTTACTTTCTATCAGTTGCTCTTCTTTCAACTTTGTAGCGTGTCGTTCCGTCGTTCAAGGAAAACTCCGGCAGATGTGGTTGAATACTACATGCCTTGACGTTCCGCATTTGCGAAACGCAGATGATCTTGTATGACCGCTTTCACTCATGTACCAAATGTCGTTATCGATCTGAAACGCAGAAGAAAAGTTCAGGGATGATTTACGCAGAAGGAGGCGAGACACACAGTTCTGTGTTTCTCGCCATGTACAGTCACACCTAATTCGAATTGCAACCCGCTGCCCGTGGTCAATGTCGGGTCAACAATGCATGGTGACGCCGGCATAACAAACGGTCTGTGACCTCAACAAAGTTTCGACGACAGGTATATACGAAAGAAATTTCACGTTTGCAGGTACTACAGTGAAGGTTTAGGGCCCCTTCAAACATGACCACCATGTTCCAACTCACATATTTCGTGTTATCTCCACTAATGTCATAGGTCCGCTGCTAGCATTCTTCTAGATTAGTGTTCGGCTACATGCGGCTCGCATGACAGTATTTCGTGGCCCAGGCACAACGCCAAGACCTCCGCTCCCCTTACCCGTGGTACTGAAGGCCGATATTGCTTTAATCAACAATGAAGTTGTCACTTGTAATTACTGTTTGGGAATATCTGCATGGTGACATATGTGATGGAAATAAATATGATTTCTGCTCTAGTAAAACTTCGATTGGACCTAGTTGGTACATAGCATTCGATGTGAACATGTTAGTGCAAACAGTACCGACCACAAAAGATAAAAGAGACGAGCACTGGCACTTTCCTTCGACACAAGTGTCAGTGCTCGTCTCTTCTATTCTGCGTGGTCTAACTTGTTTGAGCTAACGTTTTCACCCTAATTTATACTCCGGCTTTTTAACATTATTGTCAGTTCAAATTTTATGCCCTTTTCTCCTTTGCCTGCCTCTTTCCCTCCCCCTGATTGGTCGTGCGAAACCCGCCAAGAGGTTATCATGCATCTCGGCCAAAGGGTGGTCAACCACTGCTCTAGATGGTTCTACTTGTTACATTTAAGAAGAACGTTACTGACCGTTGGGCGAGTTGGTAATACATAACTACAAAACTGCTAAAAAATAGAGAAGAACACAGAAGGCATACGCATGATCTCAGTACGGGCGTGTGCCTTCTGTATTCTTTTCTTTTTTTCGTGCAGTTTTGTAGTTGTTACATTTATGAAGAAATGAACGGCCGAAACATTCAAACTGCGGATTATAACATCTGGCTCTAATGTTGCCCGCTTTCTCATATGTCATCCAGCTATCAAGATAAATCTATAACAGCAATTCTACACCTTCCTCGGCTCCTCCTCTTCGTTGACGAAAACAACCTGTTAGGCGTAATCGCGCGCCAAGGTGCGCGCGTGTAGGTGACGCCTTGCGAAGCCACTACAGTTCACGCAGGAGCTTTCAACATAGCGTCGTTGTCGCTGTGGCATAAAAAGGACAAAAAAATTCCTTCGATATCTCTCTGGCATTGCTTTTGTCATCGAGAAGTCCCCTCTTTTTCTTGCCTTCAATGGTTCTGCTCCCGAAAGTGGGCATACCTCCACAAAACCAGCCGGCTCTTCCCCACCACCGGTATGCACAACATCTTCGCTCCTAATGCATTTTGTCCGCTTTCAACTTCTAAAGGTAAGCTCTCACTGAACGTGCCGTAAGGAATGCTCTCGCTTATTCACGCGCTCTCTCTCACACTCTTTTCTTAAACCCCGTCTTCCCGAATTTTTCCTCGGAGCGATTCTCTTGCATGACCATTTTCATCGTCGACGGATCCGTAACTCTCATCTCCATCTCGCAGAATTCCTAGGTGCAGTTACCACTTCATTTTCTTTTTCCCAGTCCCAAATTTCCATACAGATTGAACTTATGTAATAAATAGGTTGTCTACGGAGTACCATATAAGTAGTTGTTTTATGAATTGTCTTGCACCTCTCTGCTTCTATATTACTTTAATCATATTTGAAAACGTTGACAATAAGTTCACATTCTCTTGGGAAATTGACAGGTTTCTCTTTGTTTGCTATTAAGAGGTGGTTCTCACTTTCATCAATGCTTTAGGCGCTTTGCTTTGGCTGAAATCATTTCAACAGCCATTTGCATTAATACACTAAGTGCAGTGAATGATGAACGGAAGCAGTGGAGAACACTGAAGCACCAAACACGTGGTGAAACGCACTCGCCACAAAATGAATGAAAGATAACTTGTTTGTTCGGATGGAAAAGAGAATTACTCGATCGTGAACGAGAAGGTTTGTGAGGCCCCGGGAATGGGAGAAACGTAATCCCTGGCAATGAATTTAAAATGATGGGTAGTTGGTTGCGTGGTATGGATGTCGAACTGCCAATTGCCGCTTAGTTTTCCAAGGAGATGGATGTTTTCAATAGAGCACTGTGTTGTTAGTGGAGTTAATGTGTCTGCAACGGCTCTTTTTCGTTCTTGGCATCTTGAGTGATAAACATTCCTACCACTCAAGTTGTGACGTTGTAGACATCTACGTCACAACAAGGCTTGTACTAAGGGGAAAGAGCGCCGAAACTGGATGACAAGCAACACACTACATGAGCGCTGTGTAGTACCCGTGTGGTTGTTTTACTTCTCCTCCCGGACCTGCACTGTTTCAACTAAGTATTATGTACCAACTGGTTCTTCAAGGCACCGTTTTGTAATGCTTGGACGCAATCAATATGGGGAGTAAGCAATAAGCGAACGATTGTCATGGACCATGACCATTGTCCAAGCTTGATAATGCACGCTGCGCTTAAGCGCTGTGGTAATTCTGCGTTACTTAGATGGCGGATTCAGCCATACCAATGCGATAACCTAATGAATTGGTGAGGGCAACGCCGACCCAACCCGACACAACATTGAGCGTCCCGTCGCGAAGTCTTTGATGGCACCTGTAATTGGAGTAATGAAGCGAGGTTCTGTGGGCGTCGAGTGGAGTGCAGTGGAAGATTCTAATTCATAAGTGTAGCGCGATGTGGCGAAGTTCTTTTGCGGCATCAACCTTTGACAGGGGTATGAGCAGAGTGGGCGCTCTGTCGTGGGCACAACGGGCAGCGTTGTCGGCGAGGTTGTCACCACCAATCTCACAGTGGCCAGGCAGCCATTGAAAAATTATGTAATGTCTTTTGCTAGTGGCGCGACGACAGATTTAATTGAACTGTGCGTGCGGTGTGCGTTTTATTTGATTGTGTATCTTCTGCTCTCTCTCTCTTTTTCTCCCTCGTTCCCCTCTCCTCCGTGTAGGGTAGCAAACTGGACTTAGTCTATCCTCTCTACCTTTCTGATATTTTTTTCTTCTCTCTTCTCTTTTAAGTTACTCGGTATATTTACTCCTCTAATTTTCCGACTCCCCCATCTCTTATGCATTAGGGGTGGCACACCGGTTTCTAAACAATTTAATATCCGCGCCTCTGCTCTCTCTTTGTCTTCGGTATTCCTTCCTTGAGACAATTGAAATTGAACATGATGTAACACAAGTTAGTTTACACTGGACAACAGAAAAAGATGGTAATGTTAATTACAATAACGAGCATTTTACACAATAATAAGTATTTATAAGCATAAAGAACAAAATCGTTTTGTACATTTCGACTTGCACGTGCTTGTTCAAGAATTTCGAGTTGTACACCTGATAACTTCGATTGGATCATGATGCACTCTGCAAGCGGTGAGCATCTGAATATACCATTTCATTATAATAATAGTAACAGTATAATAATAATAATAATAATAATAATAATAATAATAATAATAATAATAATAATAATAATAATAATAATAATAATAATAATAATAATAATAATAATAATAATAATAATAATAATAATAATAATAATAATAATAATAATAATAATAAGAACTGAGGGTATTCGATGTGCACTTAGAGCTGCGTAATAGTACTGAGGTGTTAACGCATTTGACCTCCATCAAATCGAGACCGCGGTGACCTGGAATGGACCCCGCCTCCTCTCTCGACCGCCACCGTCAAACACCGATGGGTCAAAGACACTAAGGCGGGTGCAATTCAAGCATATTTAGCGGACGTGTAGAAAGATATGATGATATGAAGAGGATAACATGATGCTATTCACGTAAATTTTCTTCATAGATTCTGCTCAGCCATTAGTTTTCCTCGGTTGCCATCACAATGTTGATACCTAAATTCCTCACTAAGTATAAAATAATGGGTTAAAGTTTAGCTAGGCTGGCCTACATACTGCACAATGCTTGCATAACGCTAGTGATGAATTTTTTTTGTAGTACAAAAATGTCATTCAACACGAATATAATATTCTGCTTGGAAACATTATATTTGTCTTGGGCGTGCATTTCAAAATTTAATTGAACACACCATTCGCATTTCGTTTTCTCCGCCCACACAAGGAAACATGATAATTTTTTCCCAAATCAGTGCAGATAGCCGTAGAAGCGTGAGCGGTCTCCCGAGCGTAATTGTTCCTTAGGCAAAGCCTGTCTTCATTACTGCATAAATTTCACTCAGTAATGTTAACTTTTGACGCGATTCAAAAGACAATTTTTATCGGAATAATCGGGAAAACATGAAATATAACTATGACAGCCTAGGCTTTTCTAATGGCTCGGGTAATGGCAACGATAAACGGAGACTTTCTCCCGATTGGAGAAGAAGGAATCAGCCATGATTTATAGCGATCAGTTTCATACACGTGTTGTAACGTGTAACAGGCGTTTTTATCTCTCACCGCATATTTTGTCAGATGAATTGAAAAGCGAACAAAAACAGTTTCAGTAGTTTCCATTTTTATCCCCATGTTCCTGAATGAAGCAAATTTTTGATTTATCACAATATATCAAATGGTTTCTTCACCGCGTCTGTATCGTAATAATTTTTCCTCGAAGCCGAGAAACTAGACACCTCTTTTTGCAATCATGAGTCATCTCTGACACTTACTTATTGCATTTCTTGCGGTTTTATTTTGCGATACCAGAAAGAAAGAATATTCTGTCTTGCTTAATGCATCAGCCGAAGTCATTTATATCTCTTAATATTCTTTAGAACCTCTTTCAGCTAATTTAGTGGCTTTTCGCGCAAGGCGCCTGAGAAGCGTATACAGTGAGCGAGCAGATAGATGATGCATTGAAATTGGTTCATATAGCTGTTTCTCAGCCAACTATTTTCGTTAGTTGTGTCTCTCGTAAACTAAAAACAGTTTAAGCAGAAGCTGCCTACTAAAGAGTTGTGAAATTCTGCGGAGTGTTCTGGGTATGCACTGTCTGAGTATTTATTATTTTGGTGTAAACCAACGATGTACACGCAGATAACAGAACGTAATTTTTATCAGAGATACCTCAAAGGATGATACCACCTTTGCTCTGATAATCTTACACTAAGCACATTTAGCCACGAATGCTATTAGCCTGATAACACTGAAGTCTCTACACAAGGTCTCTGTGTTCTTTGATACTTTATTCTGTGCACACTCTGACCACTTGCGCACTCACTTTCTCTCCGGTCTGTAAGTTACTGCAATGTTCTACTTTTTACAACACTTCAAGATTGGCGGCCACCACACTACCGTGTAGAGCCGCTAACAGTTTTACGCCTAAGTAATTCAATTATTAGGAGAAATAAATACCGTGACTTTGTGTACCACTCTTATTTCTGCTACCGGCCGGCATTTGCTGCATCGTGCAGCTGCGTACCTTCGTTAGGGAGGTTAAAAATTCCGCAAGCCTAATGTGCCGCAGAGAGCACAAGACCGGGTTGATTGGTTGATCATGTAACTTCGCCTTGTAGTGGGTGTTGCCAGGATTATGATGTTGATGATGAGGATGACGACACAGTTGCTGACAGTCTGACGCAGCGTGTGGCTTGATTGTGCGTCAGCCTCTACTACTAAAAAAGTAAGCACGTGTTGTCAATGCAGTTATGCAGAGAAAAAAAGCGTACGCAAGCCTACACTTAAACGTTTGATTGGTTTGCGTATGGGCTAGTTGGTGATATTGCATGTCGAATGGTTGCAGCTAAATTTTGTGTGCATGTTTTAATTTAGTGTAACCACTCGATATGAAATTAAACCTTCTTCGCCAACTTATTGCAGCACGCCCCAGGTCGGGCTGACCACTCGACCTGGAACACTGGATTAACGTACTTTTCCGCCATTCAGTGTTGCAATTGATCCAGGAACCAAATTTGCATGCGAATTTTTGATATCCTAAGTACTAGGCCGTAGGATAGCCTTCCAAAAGCAAAAAAGAATTATACACTGTCTTCGTAGATAGTTTTAAACTCTTACTCAAGCTGCTATCTTTTTTTGGTAAGGATAAACCTCTGGAAATTCCAGCAATAATTAGTAAATTGTCGTTTTGGTGCTTTCGCTCTTTTTTTCCCATACCCTTCGCAGGTCGCGGGTTCGATTCCCGGCTGCGGCGGCTGCATTTCCGATGGAGGCGGAAAAGTTGTAGGCCCGTGTACTCAGATTTGGGTGCACGTTAAAGAACCCCAGGTGGTCAAAATTTCCGGAGCCCTCCACTACGGCGTCTCTCATAATCAAATGGTGGTTTTGGGACGTTAAACCCCACAAATCAATGAATTTTTTCCCATACCCTTAGTGTAGAGTAGCAAACCGAAGGTTTGAACGCTGCCTAAACTTTACGCCCTTTTCTCATTCTTATAGATCTCTCTTGCTATAGCGTGACCACTTTATGTACAACAGCCCAATCTTTCTTTTTTTTTTTTTTTGCATAAACGCGCGAGCATCGACCACCGAGACTGTAAGCGCCGGTTCCGGGTGCCCTGGTGTCCGGTTCCGAGAACAGCCTAGAAGAAGATAGCTGCACAGAACTGTTCATCGCAAGCGTGAATGTATTCTCGTTCATTTTGCCACTGAGGCCCATCAAACTCCGCTTATCGACTGAATGGTCGACGCTCACGTGTTCAGGTTACATAAAAAAAGAGCGGCTGTACCCGCACGTTTACCACTGAAGCGAAAAGGTGCCCATCATTACAGCGCACCCTGACAAATCCGCTAAATTCGTCATATACTCCTTCACTGCCTACAGTTTCTGTTATTGATTGGTGCACCTCGTTTCTTGGCTATGCCGCAGAAATGTCTGCAGTTTAACATCTACTGGCAGGTGGCAAAGCTCCCTACATATCCTCCATTAACAGTTGTGCAGTTTCAGTGTTTTTACATCTTCACGAGGCTAAATGTTTTGTTGCCGTTCCAGTCCTGTGACTCATGTTCCGCGCTGCTAACCTCGACAAATAGAGTGATTATTGCCCCCACCACAATGCAGGCTCTGGGCAAGAACTTGCCTAAACGCATCTGATGTCGTCGTCTATGCGGATATTCATAGCAAAGGGCAAGTTCCATTTCTCACCCCTGTCGGAAACTGCTTTTCCTCGCCTGCTAACTTTGGTTGATTTACAGTACTTTTTTTTCGTTGCTGCTACTCATTGTTCAATTTTTTTCATTCGCCGCTTTTTCGCTATGGCCGGTGGCGTATTTGTTTCTTCAGCAGCCGAGGATATATTACAAGCCACATTCCCTATGGATGAACGTATATTTTAGTATCATTTTACAACTTCGACTCAATATGCACTTTGTCAAGCTAACATATCGGTGTAGAATGTACGCTTTTCTGCCTTTAATTTTTTGTTCTTTTCTAGAAAAATCTGGCAGGCTGTTTGTACATAGCTTGGAAAATCGATGAACCCAGCCTACAAAGTTGAGTACACAAGACGAAAAGTATAAACGACCGCACAAGTTGAGAACTAGCAAACTGTCTCAGCGTGTGTGGTCGTAAATGCTTCTCTTCTTAAGTACGTTGCCTTTGAAGGCTGTGTTTGTCAATTTTACTAGTTTCTAATTCATTGTAGCTTACGCAAACCCTAGATAATGTATGTCTTCGGGCTGATTCAATGTAGTTTACATACAATAAACTTGCCTTTATTGAATCTGTTGCTACCTGTACGCACGCCATAAAGTGACAGTGTTCCTGGGAAGCTATTCAATCAAGCTCGTATAGCGTTCCTTTTTAGCAACGTTCAAACTGATGGAGCTTGTTTTTAATTGATCAGAGTGGTGAGCCGAAGTAAACGTTTCGAAGCGGGATTCCTTTCTAATTGTCCTTTTAATTCTTTCTATGCGAGCCACGTTATTTACAAGGGATAACATAGAGATCAAATGGGTAGACGTTCGAGTATGCTGCAGACGACTGAGAAGTCCTGAATTATATTTCCTCGACACAGCGGGTACTTACGCAATGCCTCACAATTTTTATTGTAAATATCATTGGATCACCTCACGTAGTTGTTTTCTCCTGGACATGGCTGATATGAGCCTAATGCAGGAGAGTGGTCTAGTAGGGCAAGAATTTTTCAATTTTTTGCGTGGTAACAGTATTTGCATGCTGCTGCATTGTTTGCATTGGCGCCTTCGTTTCTTGGTCTTTTTTGATCGTGATAAATACGATAATTTTCTTTCGACATGGCTCCTACTCAGATGGGGACATTGGCCAAGAATTGTCCGCAGGAAAATTTAAATAAAAAGTAGAATAACGGGAACGATCAAACAGAGAATAAATTAGTTTTGTTTCTCTCTCTCACTATCACAGCACCAAAGGAAAAAAATCATGACATTGCTTATTACTTTGAAATTGTAAAAATATTACGAGCATACTTGCCCTAATATATAGTAATAGAAGATGGAGACGGCTACTCTGAGTAGAACAGTTCTCTGTATTTTTTTTATACTAATGTAACCTGTTTCTTGTTTGTATTTTCTTTCCGACGAAAATTGTGGTATGTGCAAGTCATTTCAAAGAAGGAAGGAAGGAAGGAAAATAATTTTATTCTGGTCGTGTAGAACGCGACTGAGTCAAGCAACTGGCTCAATCCCACGTAGGGACCAGCAAGCAGAGCCTGCTGGCCTCCTCGCGGTCCCGCTGAACAGCCATGAGCTGATCAGTGAGAGATGGGCTGCGTAGAAGCATCTCCCACTCCTCCAGTGTGAAGCCTCAGTCCGTGTTTTGGCACATGCTGAGGATATGCTGTAATGGGGCTGTTCCACCACATGACGAGTACAGGGCGTTCGGAAAAACGTTAGGGTATATGTCATGGGGAAACGCAGGACTTAGATAAGATTTGGTCTGGAGTAGCCGAAGGGTGACTGCTTGGGGTCTGTTGAGTTTAGGGTGTGGAGGAGGGTAGACCCTTCGCGCAAGACAGAAGAATTTAGTCACTTCGTTATGCAAGTACGGTGCGTCATTTCAAGTTCGTAAACTGAAAAATAGATAAGCGACTAATTCAGGTGATGTGCTCACTCTGTGCCGTATGAAGGTGCATCATTTCTGATGAAATGAGACTTATTCTTCTGTGTGCATATGCATCTGTGTAACTACAGATAACCCGACGGAAGTCGTAAGTTCATGCGCCTGAGTTCGACTTCTCGAAAAACTCTAGCTTTTATTTAAAATTTTTTTTCGGGAGCATTTGGAGCCGGGGTTGTTCGCAAATATCGTTTGCAGTCAACGCGTAACGTGTCAAAAAGGAACGTGAAATGTGTACTGGCGTACCCCCCTACATGGCGGAAGAACCGCATTAAGAAATATTCTTTTTGTTAGTTTTTTTTCTTTTGCTGCGCTGATATCTTTTCAATCGTGCTCGCGCGCATTCCTTTGCACGTTGCCATTTTGGAACAATAATCGCTGTAATGGCGAGTCGGAATGTTGGAACTGGTGGGCAAGCTATGCGCAACGAGAATTTTGAGAGAAGCGAGTATCAGCGAAAGAATGTTGGTAGCATGGTCTATCCGGACGAACGAGCCGCTGAGTGCAGAATATCCGCAGTGACTTCGCGTAATATTAACAGCGTTTCTTGCCTCGGCGGATATCGCGCAGTGTTTCCTGTAAAGCATGCCATGAGGTTGTGGTGTTGTGTCACTAACAGGAATTTTGTGTGTTTTGAAGGAATGCGAGACTAAAGAGGCGGTTGTAAAATACGTCGCCTTATGTGCTTGTCTACATTTGCCCGGGAGCGTAGCAAAACATTCACATACTGTAAAACAAAACAGTCTGCGAAGGCTCATAACAACAATAGCGGAAAGCTAAAGTGCATGCTTTACAATCGTAACAGTTAGGCATCAAGTTTAATCACAATTTTTAAGACATGTGCTGTCAAACGTGCACGTGTCTTTAAATTTCCCAAACTCAAAAAATGTTAACGCAGACATAATGGGAATGAAAGTAATAAATAGACTAAAGGTTTGTTATACTTTGTGACACAAAACCTTATGAAATCGAGAGTCACTGAAGTCAAGGAAAGAATTGGGGAACTATTAAATTCTCTGTTTTTTTAGCTGCACTCTAGTAATATACCGTAACCGAAAATAAGCTAATGTACATTAATGGTTTTTTACATTTGCATCATAATTAGTAATGTTATACAGCTAAAAAACAACTAGAAATAACGCCACCTTACACATATTTTGGCTGTATTATATATTGCTTTGTTAGGTTATGTACACAGACAGGTTAGCTTCTGTGTAAGCTCCAGTCTTATGCCTATATAAAGGTGTGTGCTAATTAAACTACATACCCACCACCTCACTGAATTATCACTGAATTATTATCAGTCCATGTGCTATAACTTTTTGTGGCGAATATGCCTATTTACGAAATTTAAAGAAATACCAAAAAGCAGAAAAGTTTAAAAAGATATGGCGCATTTCATGGACTAAAGCAAATCTACGACTAAAATAGTCTGTTGTAGTCATAGGTCGCTAAGCTCGCTAACGAGTCGGCCCACCCGACTCCCTCAGACTCAGATCAAGCCGTGAGTCTGAGTGAGTCCGATCGAGGGATGTTTTGGTGAGTTTGAGTCTGAGTCCGAGTCTGAGTGTGAGTCTGAGTCTGAGTCCGAGTGTCGGAGTTCGAGGGAGTCTCGTTGAGGAAAGTTTTCGTTAGTGTGAGACCGAGTGAGTCCCATGGGAAAAATGTATTTCTAGAGTGAGCCTGAGTGAGCTACACATTTTTTGCCAGCCTGTGGTATACTGATCACTCAATCTCAGCATCACTATCAGCCTCATGTCCGTTCATGCTTTTACTGATGCCTACTCGTACATAAATCTACGCACTATTCATACGCTACATCAACGTTTATTGATATGAGGCTCGAGCTACATGTAGGAGGAAGGGAGATGCCGTGACCTCCCTTCGCTAACTCTTTCTCATGAAGTTGGTGAATACAGTGTTTGGAACACGTGCTTTATAGTGAACCACATGCATGTGCATAAATTAGCTCTAAGTGCAATACAACTTCTTGCATATTCGGTCTATATACGTAACAGGGTGATTTAACTTTCGGTGCAAAGTTGTATGACGTGTTCTCTTACCCGTACAGAAGCGTGAGATCTCGTCACATTGTTTACTAAGCGCAGGTTTTCAATATGTCTGCGCAGAAAGCGAAAAAGTAACGATGGAATCCTCTGCTTGACTTTGAGCTGAAATGCAATTTCTTGAATATCATGTTTTCAATCTGCGGAACTTTGTTTCAGTTAATGGATTGTTTTTCTCACAACGCGTGAATAATGTTCAAGTACAGGCGCATAATATTCAAATGCGCAGTCATAACATTGCCTACACCATTGCGCAGTGTGTATCGCTTCGTGCCGCTGTGTGCCAATAAATAAACATTATGCGTTTTTTTGGCGCTCCGTCCATTAGTAACAGAAAGCACAAGAGCGGACGACGACTTAGCCAACCATGATTGATTGATTGATTGATATGTGGGGTTTAACGTCCCAAAACCAACTTAGCCAACCAGTACGACCACTGTAAAAGGGGCAACATTTTTGTGGTCCCCCGCAGGCAATGAACAACGCTTTATCTAAATTGAATCAACGTTTATCTTTCATTTCATCCGAGCCACTGCCTCTCGAAACTGGGCATTTTACGCACGAACACAGCAAGTGCGCAACTATAATATACGACTTCGAGTGAACAGCAGGGGCGCCACAGGCTCTGTAATCTTTATGTTGCGTTTTAGAGTGTTTAGAGAAATTTATTCTCACAGACAGTGAACATCAATTACAATCCAACAGAACATTGCGACAGAACACAACATCCACAGACACACCAAAAGTTGTTACAAAAAGATATGTGTACATATGTAAACGGAATACAACATACACAACTTACCTAACTAAACAGGAATTGTTACAAAAATGTCTACATATGCACAATACATGGTAAACGAAGAACACACAAATGAAATGTAGACATCAATATGTCAGATATTTACATAGTATTTACAAGGTATTTGTATGGGTACTAAACAAAGATTAACCTACCATTACCAGGAAGGCCTGAAAACAAGCCTTACACGTCTCTCACAGATGAACACAAAACGGCAGGACCAGTGTCGAAGGAATTCCTCCTCACCCAGAAAGAAGAGTTCCTCCGACAACACAGATATCATTTCTTTGTACAGTCACTCCAAAATCGGGAAGAGAACACGGCGGCGACGACCTGCTGCAACAGCTTCAAACGGTTACGCCAAAGAGAGTAGGCACCAGCAACAATGAGAAGGCAGGCAAAGCGGCCTCGAGAACAACGTCCAGAAGAAACAAAGCGGTTTACTCCGAGGCCCACGAAATTCTGCATGCACAGCCCTCCAGAAAACACGAGCAACGACACATTGCCTTAACACATGCTGATTTGTTTCCCGTAGGGAGCAGTTCGGACATGTTGATGACTGGACCATTCTCCACCTTTCTAGGCGGTCAAGGGTAAAAAGAGTGCCCCACCCAAGCCGCCACATGAAGTCCCAGAGGTGGCCAGGTAGAAATGATGCCGTCAGCGTGCTCCAAGACACAAAACTAGAGTGAGTGCGGCGTGCTGGAGGAACTAACAAGAGCAACAACGCGGCTGTTGTGTCAACGATAGAATTGTCTAACACATCTAAATCCGGGCAAGTCGACTGGATATAACGAAAAAACGCGACAGCTGTTGCATAATACGAAGGAAGCACTAATGACTGTGGGCCCTGATTAAGGCGCACATTAGGCAATAAATACCGAAGGTGAGTGCCTAGAAAATAATATGCCAGAGTTCGCGCGGGGAATTCCTCTCCTTGTACGAGGCGCAACAGGAAGCGCAGGGCCAATAGCCGGCAGCGTATTGATACCGAAGGAAAAGCAAAACCTCCCTGGGAACGCTGCTGTCCTAACGCCGCCCGAGAAACCACCTCAGTGCCGCCAGACCAAAAGAAGGAACACAAGGCAGACTGAAATGACCTCACGATGCGTAAAGGCGGCTGTTCCACGTGAGAAAGGTACCAAATGCGACCGCAGAACACAGTCTGCGCAAGATACCTCCGCTCAAGAATCGGGAAGTCGAATTCCCGGGCGCTCTCAACTTCTTGTTTTACTTCATCGAGGGCGTTTGACCAAACGGAGTTACAAATGCCGTAGTGGTTGTATAGAATTCCTAAAATGCGAAGAGACGCAGCCGGCTGAAAAGAGATTTGGACCTAAGTGTGGAGTTGGGATAGCCTATGAACAAATACCGGGATTTAGAGAGGTTTAGCGCGGCACCTGAAATGTCCCCATACTGGGAGAATAAACGCAGGCTATGAGAAAGACCATCTTCATCTGAAAGGTACAGGGTTATGTCGTCAGCAAAAGTTGTGACTTTTACGGTACTGCTGCCGGGAAGCGCAAGACCCCGGACATGCGAATCTGCTTCTAGAGCGCACAAAAATGGCTCAAGGCTGAGGACAAATAGAACAGGAGACAAGGGGCATCCTTGACGAACCCCACGTGTAATAGAAAAGGCAGCACTCTCCCAACCATCTAGAACTAGTGTGCTTTTTATACCAGAGTAGGTATGTCTAATTAATTCAACCAAAGTACCGGGAAAACCAAGGGCTGTGAGCACTTTAAAGATATTCGTGTGCTTTAGTCGGTCAAATGCTTTCTCTTGGTCTAAAGACACAAGGAGACCACGCGCAGATCGCCACAGAGAATAGGCTATGATATCCCGGGTGGTAAAGGACAAACTGTGTATTTCCCGTCCAGGCATAGATGAAGCCTGGTGATGACCCACCAGGGTGTTCAACAGAGCCTTCAAACGTTGAACGATCACCATCGCGAATATCTTATAGTCAACGTTAAGAAGCGTGATAGGTCTCCAATCTTCAGGATTAACAGAGGAAGCATCACCTTTTGGAATCAGCACAATGCGTCCATCTCGAAAACTTGATGGAAAGACACCATCCTTGAAACATCGCCGGATAACCGCGGTTAATGCAGTACCAAGCTCATTCCAAAATGATAAGTAAAATTCAACTGGAAAACCGTCTGGCCCAGGGGCTGTTCCCCGTTTCATAGATTGTAGTGCTGCCTTTACCTCTTCAACTGATGGAGGGACGTGCAGAGAATCAGCAGCTTGTCGAGGAACGCGAGGCAAACCTCTAAGCATAGGCGGTATTATATCACAGTTTGTCCGCATGGCCGAACATGACAACTCTTCAAAATGCGCCAGAAAGAGAGATCGATCACGCTTAGGAAGCGGCTGTGTAGGTGGTGTCTGCATGGTCGTAAAAACAGGTGATTGTGACTGCCCAAAACACGATTGCCTCGCATAGCGTAACACCTCGGAGTGGGCACAAGGGTTGGGCCCACAACGCCATGCAGCCGCCGCCAGAGACGAGGTGGCAATCAAACGCTGGAAGCGTTCACGTAATTCATGTTGCCAAGCTCACATCAAGGGAGACGGCGTTTCAGCGCGAAATGCGATGCGTAACTTCGCTGCAGTATCGGCCAGCTCCTCAGAAACGCGACGACGACGGGAACGCCCTTCAACTGAGCCGTGCAGGCGCCACTGCGTTTTAAGCGCATCCCAGTCAAATGAATCAGACGCAGCGAGTGACACGCGTAATGCACAGGACAAATTTGAGCGAGAGCGCGCGTCCTGGAGGACGCGAACATCAAGACGCCATGGTTTCTCCGAAAAAGAAAATGGAATTTTTAGTTCTAATAGAATCGGACGATGGTCAGAGATGTACACAGGCGAAGGTGGGATGGGCGGAACACGTAAGTCGGAGACAAACGTCTCTAAAGCATGTGGAATATAAGCCCGGTCGAGTCTGCTGGAGGAGTGTCCGCGGCGCCATGTCCAAACAAAAGTATTCCTGTGTATGGCATTATGCGCATCCAGCAATGAAAAATGCTGGACAAGGCGTCGCAGCTCACATGAATTCCTAGCAGACCAACCCCAGCCAGGACCTTGTACATCGCATCGCGTATTTAGCACACAGTTAAAGTCTCCAGTTAGAATTACATGATGACCGTCTTGGAAAAAAAGATCTAAATTTCGAAAAAAATCATGAGACTGTCCGGTTTGTGCAGGTGCATACACACATAGTATCCTCATTCGAAAAGAAAAGTAGGTACAATCTAGAGCAATAATTCTACCGACGCCGTCATAAACAACGTGGTGACTCGATGGCCCGCGACCTTGAGGTAGTTGGGCACCGGTGACGAAGCCTTCATTTCCATGCGGACGTATCGCGTCCCAGTGGTCACGGTTGGGCGCGATCCCATGAGTCCTCTGGTAATGTGCAGCACCTTCCCGTAGGGAGAGAGTGCTTGTGCAAGGACTTCGCTGGGTACGCAGCAAGGCAGGAACAGGACGGTCACTTGGGTCACTTGGGGTCCCAGGGGTACGATGGCGATGCGCTCTCCTCGGATGATAAGGTGCGACGCGTCTACGATTTGGGCCAGTGCGGCCTCACTGTTGACGGTAACTTGGTAGTTCTGGCCTCCAAAGTGCTGAACCTACTTCGATTCCTACTTCGATTCCTACTTCGAACCTACTTCGATTCCTACTATTGAAGACGTCGCGTCAACGACGTCTTCGGGACTAGTCCCCTCGGGGACGACTACGTCGAAGGCTGGCGCCTTCTTCGGGGGCTGGCTTGCCATGACGGGCGTCCGCCAGCCCAGCGACGCCCTGAGACGCTAACGACGACAACGCTACCAGGCAGCCTGGCAGCGTCTAAAGCTTTTTAGGGGCGAAGCTCCTTTTGGCGTGGCTTGTGCGTACGCATACGCATGTAACGCCAGGGCGTTAGTGGAATTGTGACTAAGATAAGCATGGTCAGCCGTAGCATACGGGGCATTTACGCATGAACACAGCCAGTGCGCAACTATAATATACGACTTCGAGTGGACAGCAGGGGCGCCGCAGGCTCTGTAATCTTTATGTTGTGTTTTAGAGTAACCCTATTGTTGCTTT
Organism: Rhipicephalus microplus; assembly: GCF_043290135.1. Classification (NCBI taxonomy): domain Eukaryota; kingdom Metazoa; phylum Arthropoda; class Arachnida; order Ixodida; family Ixodidae; genus Rhipicephalus; species Rhipicephalus microplus. Next base: position 68,772,877 of record NC_134703.1, read on the forward strand.
GCTCACTTTCCGTGCGATGATTTGTCGGTCACATGGTACCCGCAACTTGTAGATTTTCTCGACTCTGGCCTTGTGACTCTAGTTGCAGTACATTGAGAAGAAAGCCGCTCGTGTAATTTCTGCGTCCTCACTCTTTATCCTCAAAGCAATCTGTAGATCTTTGCAGTGTAAATTTTCTTTTTTTTAAGAACTCCTCTTTGCTCCTGCTAAATACAGCTAGTTTTACGTTTCAAGCACCAACGCACTTAGCCTGAAATTGTCTCAAATACACAGTGATCCTAATCATGTAAACAAATAAAATAATAATAAATTACGTCTTCAATGTGCGAAAACCACAAAAATGAGACGCACGAAGCAGAACTAATGCACTCACTTAAGAGACAGATAAATTGCGTGTTTATTATTATATCAAATATATGTGTTCTGTCATGTTCACTTCACTTCACTTCACTTTATTACCTTAAAGACCCCGGTTTTGGGGTATTACATAAGGGGTGGGTTAACAAATGGAGGTTACAGAGAGTGATCTGGCAAACAATATGTATTTATGTCTTGCGCAAACGTTGATGAACACGTGATGGCTGCAATTTCACGGGGAAGGCTATTCCAGTCCACTGCTGTGCGAAGAAAAAATGAGGCAGCAAAAGTAGTAGTGCGAGCGGGTGCGCGTGCGATTGAATAAGGATGGGTTGTGTGGTGAGATATGCGCGTTGGTGGGATGATGTAAGGTGCTCGGTTGAGGAAACTGTGAAACAACTTGTGAATCAAACAAAGGCTGGAGATGCGGTGACGCTTAGAAAGATTAGCAACATCAATGTCACATTTTAGGGATGATATGTGATTTGGTTATACGAAGAACCTTTTTTCTCTAGCGATCACATAAAAAGGGAGTGTGCCCCTATTATTTGCCGGGATTTCAGAACGCGTAAAACTCGATCCGTAAAAAATAAACAATTTCTGTACATAAACACGCAATCAGCAAGAACAATCATTAGTGAACTCCATGACAGTAGGCGTGATAGTGGTGGATAATTGATGAAAAAGTGTACGTTGAGAGAAATTTTAGGAATTTTAGGTGACTGAAGACATCTGAATCCGCGAAGTGACTGCAATAGGTCTAACGCGTAAACCCACTTTGTCATTTGACTGTGCTATTTTGAATATCTCTCTTTATCCTCTTTCCGACCACTACACCTGTCTTTATTGTTTAGCAAACCGGTTACCTGTAGCCTGTTTACATCTTTGCCACCTGTTTTTATTATCTCTTTATCTCTCTCACTCTCTTTACCCGCAATATTGTAATACATTATTTTGCAGTTGCAATAGGTTGAAAAATTTACACACTGAAGCCATCGTTTACTATCCTACATATATCAAACGTAACACTAACAGGTGTTTCAATCGAGACCAAGAAAAATTATTTTCAAAGACATCGCCTATATACCAGCAATACACCGAGCACCGTTCGTATGAAAGAGAGCATGGCATAAACTTATATTTCTGGGTGGGGTTCTGCTGCACTGTGAAGACACGTTTTAGTTTCAAAGCGTTGAATCTCTTCCGACGCACTCCAATGGCCTCCTACGGGAATATCCGCTACGTTATTGTTGATGCGTCCACAAGAGATACGACCCGCGTGTGAACTCATGCGGTCTTTCAGCCAATTTGGTTAAAAAACAAGAGAAAACGGCAAAACTTACAATAGAATTGAACGAAAGACTGCGCTGATCTGGCTATGCAGCAAGTCCTTGAAGTAACGTCACTGAGATAAAAATGATACTAGGAAACAGTGAGAAGGAAAAATCGGAAGAATTTGGACGCGTTGGAATCGGACAGACGATGACCCTTTCAACTCGTGTATAGGCCAGTTTCCTATAACCACCCCGCTAAGCATTTGTTTGTTTGTTTGTGTGTGTGTGTGTGTGTGTATGTGTGTGTGTGTGTGCGTGTGCGTGCGTGCGTGCGTGCGCGCGCGCTTGTTCAGGTAATGCTCTGAATACCTCAACAGCGTCATCATCAAACTTATACACTTCCAACCAAACAATGCAGTGGTATATGAAGAGCTTGTATATTTTCAGAGCATACATCTGCACTGATGAACAGAAAAATCACGTGAAATAGTCGCCATTAGGTCATCAAAGGTGGTGTGCTGGACCCTCGCTCAGGAAAAGCATTTAGAAATCAGAATAAAAAATAACAATTTAAAAGAAGTATGAGTGGCCAGGACAAGGCAGCTGAGGTTGACGTTGAGATGCGTCCGCTCTTGAAAATGTGTGGGCCGAAACTGTTATTCCTTCACAAGGCAAAATTCGTTTACCGCATTTCAGAAAAGAGAGCATCTGCAGCTGAACATATATTGCTCGTAACGATCATCAAAGAGGGGAGATGAGATTGTCGTTCCGCATCTTGACGCGTTATGTTCAAGACCTCTATTAATAACAGTCGCACTATCAATCTGCCCAGGGTTGTATGTTCAAATCCATGCATTTCACAAGAGAGCAAGGTAGGCCTAAGATAGCTCTTCAAGATAAGCAAGTCATTAACACCAAATTGGCTTTGTCGAGAACATTGTCATATACGCAGTGCACAACGTGAATCATGTTCGTAACTACTGCTATATATTGTGTGAAATGGGGCTGAAAACACCGTCAGCGAGTAAATACTGCAACGAACGTTGAGGCGCGCAGATAGCTATATATTTATTGAAATTAAGTTATTATTGGCTGATAGCATAGGTTAAACAATCGGGAACTTACAAATCATGCAGACACATTAGGCTAGGTTCCGCGGCCACCAGCTGACCTATATTTTCGTGCATGTTTGTGTGTTCACAACTCTTTTTTGATTTTGTACACTTCTTTCCCGATTCGGCTGATGCCGTCATACCCACTTCTTATTTCCAACCGTCACTGTCATATTGATCATATTTACATAACCTTTAGTGGTGAAAACGTTAAAGCGCATATAAATTACCAGACTGTTTACATGAGTAAACAGTCTGGGACCAAAGCTGACTTGCCTACGCCAGAACTATATCATTTGCCGTGTACTTATGCATTTGAGCTCGAACACAATTGGCATCGTATGCTATCGCAACCAGCTTACAGCTCTCGTCACTAAATGAAGTTCTCGCCTTGCGCAAACATGTTTGTTCCTTTTAGAAAAATTTGGACATGCACAAGGAATACCTGTTGTTTAGCTATCAGTCACATACCTCATGTGAGATCGATTCACTTCTTTTCTCACTGCTTCCAGGCATCTACTTTAGACCAAGGTGCCGGAACGCACAAAACGTTTTTAAGCAAGAATTTGTAAATACATAGTTCAAGGCTTTCTTAATCTTTGAAGTAATATTAACTTAGTTGCACTAGCGAAGAATAGAAATTGTGAATTTGGCCTTTCAAAATACGTGACTGACTGCAATCCAGTACAACCACACCAACTGCACCGAAAATCACCCAAATCGCCATGTCACGTCTCAATACAACGTACTGAACGCCTCACCTGCAAGGTATGTATAAATTCGCGACTGACGCCTTTGAGTGCAGCTACAGCCCCGATGAATCGTTTAGGTTTTTCGATTTATCTTTCAAAACCACATTTAGTTAAACACATCAACGCATCTTATGCGTGCTAATTGAAATCACGTGTAGATGACTCCTATGAAGGAGTCTGTTTTTGAATACCATCTACCTAGCAGGAATGTGTCATTTCATTAGGAACCAATGTCCCAGTCTTTTATTTTGCTCTTGTCAAGCAATCATTGTCATTACGTCCACGTAAACAGAACACATCTGCTCGTTACTGGCGGGGATTAGGTGAGTTATCTTTTCCCGGCTGCCAGAATTATCTCACAAAGACCTGTGTTACTATTTTGTCCGGCTTCTTCGGAATGTTTGCCTCTGTCAGTACTCATGGTCTTCTATTTTCTCTTACACTTGCTTGGATGGCGTCAATCCTAATGTAAGGGATTAGCTTTCTTTTCCGCCTCCAAATCCCTGTTGGAACGTACCGCCTGATACTGACTTCGCTCACACCAGACCCGTCATCCATTTTGGCTCAAGCTTTAGCTCCATAACAGATGCGTAGGACCGACAATTTGTCAATGATGAGCGATGATTGGTCCCTGCCTGGCAATGCTGTTTTCCTAGCCACCGCTTCACCGATAAATAAACAAATCGCCATCGCTCGCTTTTATCTCAGCACGCAGGAGCACGTCCGAAGACAGAGACATAGTACGAGACATAGCCACCAGGGCGATCATTCGGCGTTATGTTGGGTTACATAACAACGTCAAAACTACCCAACGAATTGAGCTGCAGTTTTGCGAAAGTGATGACATCAATGAGCGTGATGTCATTGCTTTCATGCGGACTTGTGAATACTTTCCAGCATACTGTCAAAAGTGTTGGTATGCAAACGTTACAAATAGACGTTCCGTCTGTTAATGGTACACGTCATTATCTCAAATTCATCCCTAATAATAGTAAAGGCTAGGGCTTTACGTCCCAAACCACTATATGATTATCAAAAACGCCGTAGTGAAAGGCTCCGGAAATTTCGACCATCTCATGTCCTTTGCCGTGCGTAGAGTTTGCACAGTAGACGTGCTTCTGCCATTGCACCTGCATTGAAATTCGGCCACCGCGGTCATATTTGAGCCCGCGACCTTGAGGACAACAGCCGAGAACACTAGGCACTACTTCACCATGGAGCATCATCATAGATCACCACCATGAATTACCACCTTGGACCATGAAGATGAAATGATTCTTCACCTTGGAGTAATTAAAGTGCTTTTTTTTGGTGTGGCATACATTTTGATACCAAGAATGCTTTTCAGCAACTCGTTTGCTTCGCTCTCATTCAGTGGTAAAACAGGACTGGATATCTTGTCGGACTAATTGATCACTAATTCTGTGTGCTCGTTGGCCAGACCTGTACGCTTGTTCATTTGTGTTCAATGAAGGGCCTGCTGGGTCATTTTGTTAAATCTTTTTCTTTTACTATTGTGCTCGCTTTTCATGGTTACGCAATACGATGACGAAAACACTCATCTTATCAGCCTTGACTTTTGTATAACAACTCTTACTTATAAGTAAAAGTTGCACTGCAACTGCTGCAATCACAAGATATATACCCGACAACGCATTATTAACAAATCATCAGATGACACCCAGGAGAAAGTCATTTATGGTCACCTAAATTTTATTGATTTAACGAAAATGCACCTGGTGTGTAACATCAAGCGTATTGACGCCTCTAACTCAATATTGCAACTTTTAACTGTTCATACATTAAAGATAAGGCAGCAAGTTTGGTGGGCAGATGAGAATAAGAAGTCTGAGGCGATAATGCGGTCGTGTGGAAAGCGTGGGCTCAATTGGGTAGATTGGAGAAACACGGGAGAGCACACTATCCTGCAGCAGTGGGCGTGGTCAGATTCCTGTCGTGGAAAATTATGCGCAAAAACAAAGGTGTGTATAACATTTCTGTTGTTTCGTGCTAAACGGTGGCCTCACCTGCATACATAGTTGAACTCACTACGAATTGACTCACTGAGACTCACTCAGACTCAGATTGCACCGTCAGTCTACGTCCGAGTGAGCCCGAGCGAGTGATATTTCGCTGAGTATGCGTTCGAAGAAGTCCTGTTCAAGAAAATATTCGTGAGTGTGAGTACCAGCGAGTTTGGCTCCTCAAACTTCTGACGAGTGATAGTCCGAGAGAGTCCAAAGAGCAAAATATATTTTTTGAGTGAGTCTGAGTGGGTTCCAAAATATTTCGCCAACCTCTGCTTGTGAATGCACGGAACTGTGCGATATTAAGTCTCTAGATCCTCTGTATATGTTCAGAAGCCACCAACAAGGTTCTCTGAAAGCCTAAACGAAGTGAATGAGTAATTTAGGTTGGGACCGTGAACCCTAATATTTTCTGAGGTAAACGATTCTTGGTTTTGCACTTGTTTACGCGACAATGTGAGCTCATCGGAGTCTGTTCTTTGCCCATCGACCGGACTTGGGCAGGAATAGTCTCGAATGAAAGTGCATTGGCACCCACTCAACCTTCGAAGTGGCGGCCGATGAGAGCTATTCATCTTCGCTGCCCACTCAGAGCTAGAAGCCTGGCGATGAGAGCGGTGCTGATTGCAGTGTAAGGGAACGTCCTTCAATCATGGGTAGGCAGTGCTTCGTATATGCAGGCAGACAAAAAGTAATGAGTAAGTGCATTATTTTTTGTTAAGGAACTGCTGCAATCTCCACAAAGGTCCCGTTCGTGCTTTTTCTGCGTACGTTTTCGCTTTACCGAAGTACTGCGAATCACTTAAAGGTGTGGTGCCACCAAATGTGTGGCTTGCACGTTTTTTGCTGCAAGCATTTCTTTTAACTCCAGAAAGGATGAACATGCACGAGATTCATTTATTCTGACTAAATAATTTATTATCGCCTAGTTTATGTACACAAATCTCGGTTTTGGTTTCTCGGCGCCGAGTTGGGCAGTGACATAGAAGTGTAACATGCTTAGTCAAATGACCACACAAAGCTGTGACGCACTTCGTGCTGAGTATTATCTGCTCTAGAATATACGTTCCGCACAAACACCAGCAAAACAAACGCGGTGACAGTTTCCATGGCTAGTAGCAGCAGCCTCGAGTGATGTAGCAACCGATTCTTGGCCCGCACGTACTTTGCGGAGAAGGTGGTGGTCTGGAGGTCACTCACATTACTAAAGATTTAGTGTGACACCACTTCCACTTTCGTTGCCCTTCCTATAGAGCTAAGTCAGTGTTGGCGTGCTATCAATGGCTCTTGAGAGGGAGAATGAGCATTATGGTACACTTGGGAAAAATTTAACATATATTTTAAATGTTCGCTATCTATGATTATTTGTGTGGAGTGTCCCTGCATACAGAGGAAACCCAGAGCCAGCTTCTTATAGCCTCGAACTTCGATGGCCCCCCCGCCTTTAACTAGAAGTGGCTGTAATTTCTCACTAATATTTTTTTCCGGATTCCAAAGGCAACTAACATTTCAAAGCGGTTGAACGTAACAAATTCAACAACACTTTTTACAGATGCTGCCAAAACACGGCGTAAACTCTCCGTAGGAAGATTTTTCACAAGTGGAACTTCAACTTAACGTCGACAGTCTCTCTCGCTGCTTCCTAGAAGTTCGAGGAAATAATACAGTTTTTGCCTCACCTCATAGTACTGAAACACCACAACAACGACTCTGAATTATGAAGATGTCCAAGCTTCTACCACAACAATAAATTTGCCCGCCGCCATGGTTTAGCGGTGTTTGCGCTCGACTGCTTACCCGAAGATCACGGGATTGAATATCTATCGTGACGGCAGCATTTTCGGTGAAGGCGTTAATGTGGAAGGACCACGCTCTTACGCTTGGCTGGGCGTTAAAGAATTCAAAGTGGGCGAAACTTCCGGAACCCTCCACTACGGCGTCCCTCGCAATCCCATCAGGGCTAAGGGATATCAAAATCCAACAAGTATCATTATTGCTATTTAATGTATAGTGGGTACACATATACACTTTACATTCACACGTCACACGTCAAATCACACGTCAGTGCGGTTTTATAAGCACTTCCCTTGAATTTGCAGCACTCGCTTCTGTCCTTCAAGTTGTTAGACCACTTCACTGCGGCAAGAAATGCGTGGTCTGACTGCCCTTCATCTTGTCAGTGCGATTTAGCTACATCTGACAAAGCAACAGGACATCATCTGAAAACGCCCCGCCGCGGTGGTCTAGTGACTAAGGTACTCGGCTGCTGACCCGCAGGTCGCGGGATCGAATCCCAGCTGCGGCGGCTGCATTTCCAATGGAGGCGCGTGCTGTAGGCCCGTGTGCTCAGATTTGGGTGCACGTTAAAGAACCCCAGGTGGTCAAAATTTCCTGAGCCCTCCCCTACGGCGTCTCTCATAATCATATGGTGGTTTTGGGACGTTAAACACCACATATCATCATCGACATCGTCTGAAAAAAAAGGTGTACGCAAGTAGCCAGCTTTGAAGCAGACATGTCGCAAGCAATCTTAGAGCCGTCCTTTGTGCATAGTCCGTAATGTATCTCTCTGCACTCGCGCGTTGGTATGATCACTTGTTGTTCTGGCGCCACACTCTTGATGTGCCTTCACGGAACGTACCAAAATAAGGGCGACAGATGTAATGTTGTTTACGAGAAAATCACGACCAAGCTCCTTTTAAAGCTAGCGAATTCTTTGTGCTCTAGGGTGCCGGTACAGCGAGAGCAAAGTTTACGGCCATTGAAGGACCTTCATTTTCTTTCATGGAAACGAGTAAACTACAGAAGTTGTGAAAGCAGAACACACGCCGTGCAGCTCACTTTTTTTCTATCAATTCAATCTTTTTTTATATAAAGTGTGAGAAAACCAAGCTTATAAAAAAAGACTAAACGAAAGTAAATCGGAGGTGGTCCATGATTTAACTTTAACTGCAACACTTGCAGCAATTTTAACGAATAACTATGAGTCACTGTTCCACGCACACATACACTATAGTGGTAAATGTTGACTCTGGATGGCGGTGGTACAGCATAACTATATAAGACTGCGCAAAAAACTCAAATGAACACATTTAAAGGAGAGAGAATAAAAATAGAAGGAAAGACAGGGACGTCTGGTCCATCGTTTTTGGATGTACAACAAACTCTACAAGAAGGATTGGATTATATAGACCGTTTTCTAAAAAAAAGAGGTATGGCACTGAGTCTGGCTAAAACAGCCATACTTCCGTTTACATTGCAAAGACCTGGAAATTTCCAGATTATTCTGCAAAATCAGCCTATTCAAATGGTTAAAACTCAAAAATTCTTGGGAGCATTTTTAGACCGGAGACTAACATGGTCGCCTCATGTCCAGTCCCTTGAACAAAAAGTGAATCAGGCCATTCGAATCCTCCGGCAACTCTGCGGGCCCAAATGGGGTGGTACTACAGAGTCGTTATTAGCCCTACATGTTGCCTGGATACGCCCCATCGTAACTTACTCACTGCCTCTGCTGCACGGACTCCCAGCCTCCACCGAAAGGAGAGTTCACTTGTTATTGGCAAGGAGCTTGAGGGTATGTCTGGGTTTACCACGGTCAACTTCCAGTGATTTAGTGTATGCGGAGGCTCGAGAGCCACCTTTGGCAGTACTGCGAACTAAAGAAACATCTCGAAATTTATTTAGAATTTTCACGCAACATGAAAGTCATTTTTTATCTGGTGCACTAACACAAAGAACGGCAACAAGACTAAAGGATACTATATCATCATTTCAAGCAGTAGTACCAGAATTTAAACAATGGAAACCTTCAAAACCACCTTGTACGCTACCACTTCTCAACGTTATCCGTGAAATAGACGGCACAGAGAAGAAAGCAGACATGGCACCTCTAGTAGCGGCACGGTTGGCACTTCATCAGCTTCATGTAGTGCATAATGAAAACACGAAGATATATACAGACGGATCATGCACTGAAGAAGCGTCAACCTGTGTGGTCTTTATACCCGAAATTCAGAAAATGAAGATGTACAAATTATCGCACAAATCTTCATCGACGACAGCAGAATTGGTAGCTATCTTTAAAGCAGTTAAGCTTATCTGCGAGAATCCTGAGCCACGAAAATGGGTGATATGCACTGATAGCAAACCAGCTCTTCAGCTAATCGGAAGTGTGAGATCACCTTACAAAAATGGTGAAATAGCACAATGTATTGCAGAAACTGTGGAACGTGCCTCATCACAGGGTCACAACATCGCATTCCAATGAATACCCAGCCACATTGGAATAAAGAGAAATGAAGAGGCTGATAGCCTCGCGAAGAAAGCATCGAAGGAAGGACGGGATTGCGCAATCTCTATGTCTGGGGCGGATATTCGACATTTTATATCACAAGGAGCTAACCACTGTTCCATGGAGAAGTGGTTTGAGAGCCCTAAATCAAAGGAAACGGTACTTCATGAAATTGATCCACACAGAAAAGTTTCCATAGCTACAGACCTCCCACGACCCCTAGAGACATTAATCCACCGACTTCGATTGGAAGTAGCATACACAAACAGCTTCCTGCACAAGATACATCGATCCAACTCCCCGAAATGCGATTGTGGTCATGCAGAAGAAAATGTTCACCATAATTTTTTGGAGTGCGTTAAATACGCGAATGAAAAAGAAAAATTAAAGAACAAACTAGCAAGTTTGAACAGATGGCCCCTCACAATAAAGAAACTACTTGGACCATGGCCTGAGATGCATCTCCAGAAGAAGGCAATAATCTTCCTGACAGACTTTTTAGTGGAGACCGGACTGGACAAGCGCCTATGACAGACAGCCAGAGATGGGTATATACAAAATGTGGTCACGTATATAGTGACAGTAGAATAGTAAAGTGTGCGTGTAAATAGTTTATGACTGTGTGAACTGCGCTAAGAAAACTGTGTATTGGCATGATATTTGAACTGGTTTCAGTGTGCTATTATGTTTTTTTTTCTTTTCCGTATTGTTAACGTTTGGGTACCGTTCTGTATTATTATTTTATTTTTCGCCTAAGAACTTTGTGATATGGAGTAGCCGAGGCAATGGGCACCTCAACCTCTCCACAGCAAAACAGTTAAAGCCGAACAGAACAGAACAGAAAGACAGGGAGGTCAACCAGGGCTAAGCGCGGTAGGCTATCCTGCACAAAGGAAAAGGGGGAGGGAGTAGGAAAGCTATAGATGGCGAGGAAAAAAGTCACTGTTTCAGCCAATGTAAGACTTCTGCGTTTGATATTACAAACGGCGAATCAGTCCGGTATCTTTCAAAAAACAAAACTGCGCTTTTCTTACCTTCGGAACTGTGACGGAACACCTGATGTTTTCAGGATCGTCTAGATAGTGAAAGCGCTTCCATACAGGTGATATAGAGCAGCACGTAGGGGACTCTTTTCGAGTAAATAAGTCAGGTAGTAATGCAAATGGTGCTCAACAAGCTTTGTTGACGGCACAGTCGTTGGTCTCGGCGTTGTCGGGCATGTGAATTGTAAATGGAAGATGTTCGTTAATACTACACCCGCACACAGGCTGTACAACGCTGTATATATAAATGAGTCGACAGAGTACAATCGATCAAGTCACACACAACAGGTCGCTCTGTCGTTTGTGAATCATTCCTTTGCGAACTGTCCATTTGTACTATCCAACTGGAGCTGCACCATAGTCGAGAAATGATCCCCCCCCCCTTTTTTTTTTTTACTGGCATAATTTCACCGAGAAATAGGTTTCAGAATACGTTTGACAGTATCGAATTCTGAGAAAAGTAGGCGTGCGCTAAAAGGAAATACGAGGGCAAAACACATGTCTATATCTCCGTTGCCTCGTGCATGTTACCTTCTAATATAATTTTTTCTTATTTAGGTGATTTTGATTGTTCATGGTAGTAGCCGTTCTTCTCCTTCCGAAGCTTTGAAGCTAGCCTCATTCTGCTCTTCCATGCACGTTATTGAGCACAGCGGCGTCGTAGCTTGCCACTGTTTTGGCGTCAGTATTCTTTATACAGATCCACATTTTCCAAATTGATTCTCTTTCAACCTTTAAAAACGAGGGGCGAGGAGAAGGAGGGTTCCTGCCTAGTCATTCTGAAAACTTTCACAGCATGCACAAAACGTGGCAACATTTTGTTCATTATTATTTATTGACGCAACACCGCGCTTCTCGCTGGTGCGGCGCTAAAAATTCCCCCACGCGCTGACGCCACGTTTCACCAGCAATGGCTGCTAACTTCGAAGCATGCTCACCGAGCGTAACACACCAACGCCAGAGTATACATCCCATTATTACGCGTCCTGCTTTAATCTATCCATGCACTACGCTCCGTTTGGTGATAAGAGCACTGATGGATGATAGGCGTAGGCTTTTCCCTCGGTGCGTTTCTTACGAACGTTCTGTGTAGAGGGCGTATGGTGACACGTGATGCGAGCGTAATTGCTCCCAGCTGGCGACTTAATATGTAGGTCTTAGCGTGGAGCAGCCACCACGTGCTGTCACAGCCAGAAAGATACATAGATTGCGAAGTTGAGAAGGGAGCTATCCAGGATGTTTGGAGGGGCGAGAGAGAAGTTTCCACTTTCATATTGCACTGAACGAAAAAGGCAAACTGGACAGAATGGCGTTGTACAGAGAGCTCAACGGTGCCCAATTTTAATGTTTTTTAAAGAAGTGTACGAAGATGCTTTTTACATTCTACGAAATATTTTGTTACTTTGCCTATACTGTATTGCAGAATGTGTGTCATGAAAGATACAAGTGAACTGCAAGCGACTTCTTTACCGTAAACGTTTGGTGCTGTTACCATGCAACAACAAGCTTGAATAATGTGGCCAGCATCTACTTCGCATACATTTATTGCAAAATTGAAAATCAGTTAAGAAAGTCTATGCTGCAAAACTAAAGAAGTGTTCATGCTTGGCTAGCTAAGAAAAATTTCAAGCTGATTAAAAAATTGCTGTGGTAGCAGGATTTCACAACTGCAGACCAACATAATAACAAGAAAAAATGAAGTTTATAAAAACGTAACAACGATCAGTGATGCCTATGGCTTACAGCCTAGTTACTGCGATAGATGCATTCTGCTTCCTTTACGACAGCCCTTTTGAATTCAACTGCATTTTTATTTTCCTCCTAGATGGCTGCTTTTACATATTGTAGCAATGCAAATGTAGAGAAATGTTATTTACTAAAAAATTAGGGCAAAATAATCAATGCAAAGTGGTAAATGCGCGAGCACATCACCTAAATTATACAGCAGAAACGCATACAAAAAAGAGAATAGTGGGACATTAACAGCCCAATCAAGTCCGCAACTTATGAGCCAGTGAATTCCAAAGCGAAGGATTATTGCTCTAAGCTGGCTTGGTTAAGAATAACTCATGCAATTTACTTCGCGTCAAATCTACAGTGTGACTACGAGGCATACCGCATAGCTTAAAGCATAACTTCAACCTACTTTTTTTTTATAGCAGTGCCTGAGAGTAGGTGCACAGGAGTTATTGAGTTTTACGACTACCTAAATACGGCTGCCGTGTATGGAATTCTGTTTTTGACGTCATAAGCCATAGCTTGCGATGTCTTAGGCTCAATCAGTCCTTGTCTTTTCACACAAATATCAAAGAAACGCGTAACATTAATCAACCTCGAACCCCAGGTACGTTCGGACGACTGTATTGCTATGACATTCACTTCCTATTGGATGCGTAAGTCCGCAGCATTGGAAGTCCGTCATTAATTTATCATCCATCGTTCGTGTTATAGTAGACCAATAAGGGGACAGCGGACGCTGAAAACTCGTTAGCTTCACACACATTTCAAATATGCATCTGTAATTTTTTTATAATAAATTGCGACAATCAATTTAGAGTGCTGCAGAGCCCTGTGACAACACGCATCACGTTTGGCTGCACGAAATAGATTGATCTGCATACGTTTGGCTGGTTCTTGGATAGCACCACGCTTCTAACTTCGAGTGCTCTCAGGTGGTCTCACGTTGACATCGAAGCGTAACGAACGTTTTATCACGTGATTACGGAGCCTCGTCTGTTTGCTACAGATGTGCATCCGCTCCAACCTTCGATTCTTTGGCGACTGGCTACAAGTGCGGAGGTGCCCAGCTGAAGGCACCATGGGCTAGTACAAATAGGCGCTCGTTTCAGCAATCCATCTCTGGTGTGCCAAACTCGGGACAGAAAAAGATTACTGATACGTGTTAGTGGTCACAGCTTCTTAAGGTCATGGAACTCAACGAGGGGACGTTCTGTGGTAGCTTTTTTTCCTCCATTCTCGCATCGTTTTTTAGTAGGCATTGCTTGACTGAAACTGGTATAGTACAGTGATAGGAGCGCCGAGAACATCTCCCATTTTTGTCACGAGTAGTAATTTGAAATACAATCAAAATCTGGGAAGCTCGTCCGATTCCTGAAGCTGTGCACAATTATAAGTTGCCTAAAATGGGCCACTTTGTAGAAAGACAGTAATCTTTGTGTCATACAGTTTCTATTCCCACCAGCAGCTTCGGTTACAGGCACTTTGGGCAAGTGTTCCAAGTTTGAAAACAATAAGGTAGCACTGAAGCCTGTAACGTTTGCAGTGCTCGCCCTCTTTCTACGTCGGGGCTTTCTGATAACATTGCCCGATTGCTGTTATCTTGCTGTTTTCTTTTCTTTCGTGCCAACCTGCGATTGGCTGCGTAGCGCTTAAAAACGCGCCGCAAGGTGAATAAACTGGGATTGTCTTCCTGGCACTGCTTGAGTCGTCTCTTTCCTGGGCCGGCTGTCGTCCAGCCGCCGAATACGTAACAGCTGGTGGCAGCGGTGGCGGCGGTATGAAGCGCACGTCGAAGGCGGCCTTGGCGTCCGGTTTGGTGAGAGCACGGCTTGCTTGACTTCATTGGGAGCATTAGCAGCATTTACTTGGTAGTCGAGGTTCTTTTGTATTTGTTGTTGACTTTGCTAAATAGTAGTACATATCAGGGTAGCACTTGTTAACTGCAGTCATGATCCTCACGTCGTTAACGAAACCCAACCTAGTGCTGCTAGCTGAAGAGCTCGGTATCCCTGTACAGAAGTCTATGCGGAAGCCTGCAATTATCGAAGCGATATCCAAATGCGGAGCAAACGACGACGAAGTCGAGGAGTGTTGGAGGGCAGTCTCGGAAAAGCTCAAAGAACGAGAAGTAGAACTGAAGTTAAAAGAGATGCAACTGCATAACCTTGAACGCAATGACAGTTTCGATATGCGAGGATACATGCAACCTTTCAAGGCTGGCAGTGACATCACTTTGTATCTCGTCAACTTTGAGAGGACGTGTACAAGAGCTGCACTTGCAAAAGAGACTTGGTCGCAACGCCTGTTGACATTACTTCCAAATGAGGCAGCCGATGTAATCGCGAGAATGCCAGATGAAGATGCTCATGATTACGAAAAAGTGAAACTTCATTTGAGGCGAAGGTACAGCTTGTCAACAGAAGCCTTGAGGATGAAGTTCCGTAACACGAGGCGTGGCCAAGGGGAGTCATTTTCAGAATTCGCCTACAAATCCATGAGCTTGTTAGAGGAATGGCTTAAGAGTGCCAACGCATACGAGGACAAGCAACGTCTGATTGAACTGTTTGCGCTCGAGCAGTTTTATGCGTCCATTCCGGACCAAATGCGGCTGTGGATTCAGGACAAGCCAAACGTAGAGACTTTGCAAACGGCAGCCAGCTTGGCGGACGAGTACCGTTCCCGTAGAATGGAAAGTTCGGAAGAACAAAGAAAGAAGCCGTCAGGAGCGTTCAAGAAATTTCAGAAAGGAACGAAAGAAACTAACCAAGGGAAACCAGGCGACAGTGTTCCAGCCCAAGGGCATGCAGCCAACGCGAGTGAACCCAAAAGTTCCAAGTTCGAAGAAAAACAACCGCTGGTCTGCTTTAATGCCAACCTTCGCGGGCGTGTTCCAGCCAGACGACGCGCAATGCCATTTCCATTTCCTTCTGCGGTGGCTACTTCAACGACCAGTGCCACCATGCACCTCAGGGTCTTCGCCCACGCCGTGCACAAAGACAATATGACCGTGCGAAACGTGTCAGTGCTGTGCTTGGAGACCTGCCCAGGTGTTGGCTACCTGTTACCACCTCCAGCCGTTCATGAAGCGTCATCCTCTTGAACGCCTTCCGCTAGGGGTAGCTTTGGCCGAGTTGTAACGTTTGCAGTGCTCGCCCTCTTTCTACGTCGGGGCTTTCTGATAACATTGCCCGATTGCTGTTATCTTGCTGTTTTCTTTTCTTTCGTGCCAACCTGCGATTGGCTGCGTAGCGCTTAAAAACGCGCCGCAAGGTGAATAAACTGGGATTGTCTTCCTGGCACTGCTTGAGTCGTCTCTTTCCTGGGCCGGCTGTCGTCCAGCCGCCGAATACGTAACAAGCCTTATTTCATTACAAAAAAAGAGAAAAAGAAATCGGCAGATCCCACGTACAGTGGGAATCGATGATATGCAAAGCACAATTAAGACAGGTTGATATGTCCCTTTAAATCATCCCAACATTACGAGGTGGAGGTAAATAGTGCAGTACATGACTTCCGTGTCATGATTATCATGTTTGGATGTCTCGTTTACCTTCGTAATCTATCCACGTCACGTGATACCAAATTTAGTATATGTGGAGCTAGCGAAACAGCCCCGAGCACGCTACGAGCGTGGTATGTTGTCATGTTCTACATGACACGCGTGTCAGGATTATCAGGTTTGCACCAGTCATATATTTCGTCATCTATTGACTTCACGTAACCGAATTTGGTATATGTGGGGCTAGCAATAGGGCCGCAAGGACATAATGAAGGGCCCAGTATACTCCAAGGTAGCGTTGACGTGCGCGCACGCAGGGCACAGGGAAGCTAAGTTAGCGAAACGCGAGCACTCTATAGTCTGACGCCAGGCGCGACCGGTGGGACCAGCGTCCATCGGCGCAGCCCGATAGTCACCGACGCAAAATTCACGCCGATGCTTTACCCAGACAACACTGCGTCTCTCTTGTTTTCGTGACGGAGGGATACCGGACGCGCTGAAACGCGCCGCTCATGCTTCAAAGCAACGCAGCGCGGCGCACGCCTGCGAGTATATGCGACACCACCTAGACTATTCAGAAGGCCCGTTCATACCCCTCTCTCCAGACGGCATACGTCACGCTAGTTGTCCGATGTTATGACCTGCACAGCAAGGAGGTGGCTTGCAAGGGACGCTCATCGGCGTAACGGTCAAACGCTGTCCGCGTCCTGCAGGAACGCGGGAGTCGTCTGTGTGCGCCGCAGGAAATGCACATCAGCATCACTGGGACACACAGTCGGCGTCTAGCGCGTGCACGGACGGCTATAAAAGGAGCGTGTCTCTCTCTGGACTTCACTGGCCCGCTCGTCTCGAGTGCGCTCTGGGCCCTTGTGATAGAAAGGCGCGTCTGTACGCTCTCGTTGCAATGTACTTCTCTTGCAAATAATTAAATCAAACGCATCTTCTACTTGTTCGTGAGACGCGTCGCAAGAGTCGTCCTTCGCCGGATCCTGGGTGGTAGCCTCAACCCCTCCCCGGACATATCACCGACTGTCCAGTGGCCGAGGACGCGTCGCTCAGGTGGTGGTGTTGGTCACCCCGCGCACTTTTTTACACCGAACGGCGGACAAGCCACGACAGGTTTGCCTTTCATCGCTACCTGCTTCTCTGGTTAGACTGCGTTAGGCTTGGTGCTGCATCGCACTGCTCTGAGTCTTCGTCCGTTCCCACGTGTCCTATTTTATTGGTGTTGTATTTGTGAGTATGTGATTACACATCGATCAGTGCGACATGGGACGTTGTTGTGTTCCCGGGTGCCGCGGCAATAATGACAGTGGTCCCAAAGTGCGTGTTTTCGCATTCCCCAAGGATGAAGCTCGGAAGAAGTCTTGGATAAAAGCCATTCCGCGAAAGGATTTCACACCAAGCATACACTCCAAGGTGAGAAACTGCTGAAGTTTGTTGTCTTACCGGCTCTACCGCATTACTGGCGTTCTGGCTCTGTTACTATTGAACAGAGCGAGTATCGTGAGTGGTGATGGTAGTTTTGTCGCGCTTCAGGTAGGGCAGTGCGGTAAAATAGAACAGAAATACTCAGGCTCGTGTCAAAGTTCCCATTAGCCCGTTTCGTATGAAAGTAATGAAGTCACTGTTATGCTTGGCGCAGGTCTGTGAACTCCACTTCCTCGAGGCTGACTTCATCACAAAGCTGTCACATTTCGACGCAGCGTCGGGACGGACATTGACAGTCGACAGCGAGAGGGTGCGCCTAGTGTCAGATGCTATACCATCGGTGTTTCCAAACTGTCCGTCCTACCTGAGCACGAATCGCAATCGTCGAGAATCTCCTGTCTCGAAACGAGCTCGAATGGAAGACGAGGCCTTGAGCAAAGCAATTAAGGACTCAATATGCGCAAAAAAAAGCAAAGAGGACAGAAATGCTGTGTCCTCTTTCGAACACTTAGGAGGCAAGCTTTCTGCTGTATGCAGTAATGATTTCTGGACCATCAAGGCCAACAATCGTTGTGTGATGTTTCTCCGCATCGAAGATAATCCTTCACCGCACGTGAGGTTTTCCGTCACTGTGCTTGCTGATCTCTCACTTGCTGTCTCAGCAGGTATGATCAAGCTGGTTTCATTACCTTGCGGAGCCGCAATTCCAGACGCAGTGCGCGACATCCGGACGTTGTCCTCACTGCTCCAGCAGCTGGAAAACCACATGACTGAGACGCCTGAAGTTGCAAGTCCGTCGAAAACAGCGTCAGTGTTGCAGCATATCGGCTCCTTATTGAATGAACTGTCCCAAGACAGTGACACTACCGAAGAACACAGTGCTTTGTTTCGTTTGCTGAATGAGCAAATAGCTCTCGCACTCGCTGCCCCCATTCGTCGATACAGTGCTGAAACATTAGTGTTTTCTAGCATCCTGCACTCCATATCTCCGCGCGCCTATAACTTTGCCAGATCAGCCACCGACGGTGATTTTCCCCATCCTTCAACCCTGCGCCACGTTTGTTCCAAGTATGGAGGCGATCCACTGAAGGAGTAAAACGATGCGAACTTCCCCTCCTACATTCGAGACAGAGTGAAGTGCATGCAGCCGCACGAAAAGACGGTGACGCTAATGATTGATGAAATTTATATCAAGCCATACTTCGATTATAAAGGGGGCAGCATAGTTGGATCTGCAGCCAATTCTCAAGAGGCAGCCACAACCGCTCATGTTTTCATGATTCAGTCGCTCTTGTCATCAAACAAAGATCTGCTTCACATTCTTCCTGTTGCTGAAATGACCGCCGAAATTCTACATGAGTTCTGCAAGAAAGTAATTTTAGAAGTGGAATCTATGGGCCTCAGGGTCATTGCTGTGATTACCGACAACAATTCCCTTAACCGGAAAATGATCTCGTTTTTCTCAGAGAAACGGGAAGTAAGCATTGTATATCCTCATTCAGGCGACAACAATCGGCCTCTGTTTTATGTCGTAGACCCTGTGCACATACTGAAATGCATCGGGAACAACTGGATGAATAAAAAAAAAACGAAGGAATATGCTTTTACTTTCCTGAAGTGAGCCTGTCAGGAATATTGCCCGACAGGCCGCCCAGAATGAAAGCAGCATCATTTGAAGCCGTACGGCAGCTGTATGCACTGGAGCAGACATCGCTTCTCAAGCTTGGCTACAAGCTAAATTCCAAGGCAATCAATCCAACACCTATGGAGAGACAAAATGTAAAGTTGGTGTTAAATGTCATTAATCTGTTTGTATCAAACGCACTTGAGACGCGTGGCGATGCCCTTGAAACCACATGTGCCAGTTCAACAGCTCTCTTCATAAACATCATATCGACGTGGTGGAAAATCGTCAACGTGAAGACCCCTTCGAAAGGTCACCGACTGAACGACACCCTTCAAAATTCAGCGAATTCTGCGGTGGATCAACAGCTGGTTTTCCTTAGTGGCATGATAGACTGGCTGGATGCTTGAAGCAGCGTCAACATGAGCCGTGGCTGCTTGACAAGAGAAACACATTCTGCGTTGAGACTCACTTGCTACTCCCTTGTTGAGCTGTCGCGGTACTGTTTAGAAGAACTGAAGTTCAAGTATGTCTTGCTGGAAAAATTTCAAACTGACACTCTTGAAGATCGCTTTGGTCGCTACCGTCAGCTTGCTGGTGCACAATATCATGTTTCCGTGAAGCAGCTTCTGGAGTCTGAAAAGAAAATTCGTCTGTAAAAGCTGCTGATGCTTCCGCAGCCAGACATCAGCAGCGAAAGTGACACAGAAGTATCGCAACATAACTTCTCTGTTCACATCTCAAATGCTGAAATTTCCAACCCAAAGCATGACATGGAGGTCGTTGCTTATATCGCTGGATATTGTGCTCATTCAGCTCTGAAGAAGCTGTCATGCGCATTTTGCAGCAGCGTGCTCGTCCTGGAGAGCAGGAACATACATGTGGAAGGTAACACAATGATTGACAACTTGTCAAGAGGAAGCTTAAAGTTTCCGCAGCCATGTACTGTGCACATGGTGCTGGTGACAACGCTTGTTGTCGAAAAGCTCACCAAGAGAGAAAATGCAAAGGCGCTCCTGGCGTCGAACAACCAACGTGGCATTGTAAGCTCAATTACCACATCACTGCTAGGAGATGTTGAGCTAGAGACTTGTGAAAATGGCCATACTTCTGAGACTATCGTGCGGCATGTAGTGCGTGTTGCAACAAATGTCGCTCTGAACAACTTTTGTAGACTTCGAAATCACACCATCAAAAGCACCGCACAAAAAAGGCAGCTGAGAGAAAAATCAAAACCTTGAACAAGAAATGACGTAGGATGATTTTAGCCTTTCGTCCTAATAAAACCACTTCTACAAATGCATTTCTGACTATTACAGTTTGATCACTAAAGTGTAAAGGCAGGCGTAAACAAATGCAGACCGCGCAGGAACAAAAAAAGAACAAAAAAAAGAAACACCGGCTTTCAATAAGTGCCCACAGCAGATATAGCGAGAACGAGTGGCGACGACGGCCGGGGTGCAGGTGGGCAACTAGTGTGACGTCACGCTCTCCCTGGAGGGGCCTTGTCAATAGTCTAGGTGGTGTTGGTATATGGCGGAGTCGGCGCCTGGCGTGGGAACGCCGGCGTGACGCGACGAAATGAACGGCGGCGAGCACTCGCACCGCGTGACGTCAGAACGTATTGGCGCCTTGACTGTGGCATGTATTCATGTTCTCACATCACACTCATCTCATGATTATAATGTTTGCACCAGTCACATACCTTCGTCATTCATTGACGTCATCTAATACCAAATTTGGCATATGTGAAGCTAGCGAAACGGCCGGGAGCGCTTTGTGTGTGGCACGTAGTCACGCTGTTACTTAACACACATGTTGTGATTATCATGTTTAGATATGTCATTTACCTACGTCGTCCATTCGCGTCGCTTAATACCAAATTTAGCGTATGTGAAGCTAACCAAACGGCCGCGAGCGCATCATGAGTGTGGCATGTATTAATATTGTTACATGACATGCATGTCATGATTATCATGTTTGCACCAGTATCATACCTTTGTATCCATTCACGTTCCATCATACCAAATTTAGTATAGGTGAAGCTAGCGAAATTGCCGCCAGCTCATCGTGAGCAAGGCATGTAGTCATGTTGTTACTTGACACACATCTAATGTTCATGTTTTCACCAGTCGCATGCCTTTGTCATAATTTCACGTATTGTAATACCAAATTTGGTATATGTGACGCTAGCGAAACGGCCGCGAGCGCATCATGAGCGTGGCATGTACTCATGTTGTTAAATGACACGCATATCGTGATTTTGATGTTGGGGTCTGTCGCTTGTGTGCACCATGTTATGATGTTATAACTTACCAGTTTTGCAACATACCATGTGAACGAAACCACCGCAAGAGCTGTAGGACCATGAAATCTAAATCATGAGACTCATTACATAATTTAATGATTTTCATGTCTTGACTAGTTAAATATGTTCTTCACACAGTCATATTATTATGCCATACCAAGTTTGGTATCGATACCATTATCGAAACGGCCAGGAGAGCTAAAAGTCACAGGCGGCTAGATAGATAGATAGATAGATAGATAGATAGATAGATAGATAGATAGATAGATAGATAGATAGATAGATAGATAGATAGATAGATAGATAGATAGATAGATAGATAGATAGATAGATAGATAGATAGATAGATAGATAGATAGATAGATAGATAGATAGATAGATAGATAGATAGATAGATAGATAGATAGATAGATAGATAGATAGATAGATAGATAGATAGATAGATAGATAGATAGATAGATAGATAGATAGATAGATAGATAGATAGATAGATAGATAGATAGATAGATAGATAGATAGATAGATAGATAGATAGATAGATAGATAGATAGATAGATAGATAGATAGATAGATAGATAGATAGATAGATAGATAG
Source organism: Rhipicephalus microplus (assembly GCF_043290135.1). Taxonomy (NCBI): domain Eukaryota; kingdom Metazoa; phylum Arthropoda; class Arachnida; order Ixodida; family Ixodidae; genus Rhipicephalus; species Rhipicephalus microplus. The sequence goes on from NC_134703.1 coordinate 68,794,933, forward strand.
ATAGATAGATAGATAGATAGATAGATAGATAGATAGATAGATAGATAGATAGATAGATAGATAGATAGATAGATAGATAGATAGATAGATAGATAGATAGATAGATAGATAGATAGATAGATAGATAGATAGATAGATAGATAGATAGATAGATAGATAGATAGATAGATAGATAGATAGATAGATAGATAGATAGATAGATAGAAAGTTTGCAGATCCCACGTATCTGCAAGTCAACTTTATGTGAAGCATGCGGAGGGAAGGTGGCCGTGTTGCATTTTTCCTATCGACCGAAACGTCATGCAATGACGCTATATATATGTGCAAATGTTGCATGCAGAGACATATGTTGAAGAGTTGCAGATGTTTATTTACCAGTTATGCACTTGCTCAGCGATGTCAGCCGGACATGTGTTTTAACAACACCAGAAGCTTACATAAAGCGCTGATGCTCGTGATGATGCTGGCCCTTGACACTGCTAGATAAATCGATTTCAGCGCATGGCACCTCAACACAGTTCATGTTAACCCGACGTGACGGCTGTATGAAAACAGTACATACGTAATGTTTATAAAATGAGGTAGGCAGCACTGCAACCACTAGTGACGTTCCAAAAGGATTAGCATCTACTTGAAAAGTAGTTCCGAGACCTGGCGTAGCTTTATTGAAGAATGTTTGACTGGCACGCAGAATGCTTGGGTTCGATTCCTGCTGGGACTCTGACATTCATTATTTGCATTTGTCAAGTGGCCGACGCTGCTTATGTCAGGTTTTTCTTAACACTGACATTTATTCTATGCCTTCGTTGGGTCACTCTACCGATGTCGGGTATTGCTTAACGCTCTCGCGTTAAAATTGCTCATGTGTGTTCTCGCCGTTTCTGGGTAGATACTAAGTGTCAATCACCTGTGGCACATACCCGCTTACCAGAGGCACATACCCGCCTGTGAGTATGTACCACTGTCTGGCGGGAAGATGTTGATGACGTACGCGACGGGATTGCGACATTATTCATGTCTTGACCAGCACGTTCTATTCGTCAAACCATCTTACCCTCCCATGCTTATTTCGGTTCACGCCAAGTTAAGGGGGTGACCACAAGAGCACCCAAATGTAAGCGGCTAGATAGATAGATAGATAGATAGATAGATAGATAGATAGATAGATAGATAGATAGATAGATAGATAGATAGATAGATAGATAGATATGCTCAAAGTCGCCGACATTCGCTAAGAAATGCTTCGCATTTAAAAGACAACCAATGAAATTGAGGTGAACAATTGAGACAAACCAGTTTTTCCCCTTAGAATTCGTAACGAATCGCGCAGCGTGCGAAAGCAGTTTCCGCTAAAGTGGAATATACCATCTCCATGCAAGAACAATATTCGCAGTTTTCTAATTAAATTTGCAGAACTCAGTGATACGTAAACACTGCCGCAATATACTGTTCTTACTGTAAAAAATGCCTCAATCACCATGGTAACAACACTGAGCGACTAAGTTGTTGGAACTGTGAAGCATGGGAAAAACAAAAATTAACGAAGGGTAGGGTGCCAAAGATTGTGCCAAGATGCTTCGCAATCGAGCGGGGGCATTTCCTCAGTACGACGTTTCCGTGCAGAGTTCCGTGAGCTCCAGCTCATTCAGGCTTGAACTAAAGGGAAAATCGATTTTACTGCGAGGAATGAAGGTCTACTGGTGCCAGGAAGGCTGGGAAAAGGGCGAGTATCCCCACAGGGTCAGCTATTGCTGAAGTAACTGTCCACTTCTATTTTTTAGCTGGCCTGTACGTGTAGGATCGCTTATCGCGCGCAGACCCTAAACGACGTTTCGGGTCGGCCTTCTTTCGTGCGTGACAGCCATACGGTGTTGTGCACAAGGCGTGCTCTGATGGATGGTTTCCGAATGGATTCGCACTAAGATTCCATGATTGCTGCTTCTCTTTCGGAATATTGCCTGTCGCGTCTGCCGCTCGCTGCAATGGTACGTGATTCAGAAATACAAGACGAAAACGAAGAGTGTTACAAGACTACGGTACTCTTGAATTATGTGAAGTTTCTCTGTCTAGAGATATTGTACCATAAAATTCATTGCTGTGTTCCAACATAGCATAACGCAGCCCAATCAGCAAAACTCCCTGTCTCTCTTGATATATGGCGTATAACGTCCCAAAACCACCATATGATTATGAGAGACGCCGTAGTGGAGGGCTCCGGAAATTTTGACTCCTGGAGTTCTTTACCATGGACACCCAAATATGAGTACACGGGCCTACAGCATATGCCACCGCGGCAGGGCCCCCTGTCTGTCCTCTCTGAATATATATATATATATATATATATATATATATATATATATATATATATATATATATATATATATAATTATATATATATATATATATATATATATATATATATATATATATATATATATATATATATATATATATACGTGTGTGTTTGTGTGTATGCATAAGGACAGCTGTGTGGGTTATTAACGTCTTGAGTGAATGTCATCCAATGAATGTATCGTCGGCAAGGCTGTCCTGTTTCTCAATGTGATTGAGGACTAAACGCTACATAAAACTTGACAGGGGAACTCAACTGCCGAAGTAGTGTTGTTTTGTTGTGTGGGCCACCATAAAGATGTCCACGTAAATGTGGCGGCAATCTCCTATTCCGTAAGAATTACACAGCAGCAAAATACATCAAACCTTTGGTTAAGAAATCAACCTTGAGCCGACTTTTCAGCACCAACTATCGCGAAACGGTTGACAACAGAAAGGCCCAGGTCTGTGCAACCATGGTCTTCGTTGTGTCCTTCTGTCGAAGCTAATGGCAGGCTAAGCGTGTAAGGAACAATGCCATCATTCTTCGAAAAAGGTTGTCGAAGCACTGGCGAGTCTACTAATTACGGGGACTTGTCCACCTTCGCAACTTCAGTGTTCCCCGTGTTCTTTCAAGGCACTATTCAGATTAGGCCTCTACTGTGACACACTGTTAATCCTCCTTTCGAATCACGGTGGGCTTAGTGTTAGCTTTTCTTGGCAGTTGCTTACTTCCACAGAACTTGTTAACTGACGTCAGATAACCTAAAACGCAAGTGCTGGAAGTCACATTTCTTTTTTTTTCTCTCTTTGACAGGCACTGCAGAAGACTGCCTTTCCCGGTAACCGACCGAATTTGAACAAGAATACCCAATTCTTTGTTACATCTCATTTACTTCCCCGCATAAGTCACAGATTCTTTTATTTAATTTTATTCCAGTTAGCGTCTTTAAAGTGGCTTAAAAAGCAGCCTATTCATTGGTCCGATATACGGAGCATGGAGCCCGCTCTCAAATAGCTGGCCAGCAACCTGGTGTTACACATTTAAAAACATGTCTTGTCACCGACCTTTCGTAATAAAAATTGGACAAATTTTCATTACTCCTAAACTTGTTCATCAGAGCAGCCTCCTGACTTTTCGCAGTGAAGGCAAAAAGTCTTTCCCACGTTTCACCCACTCAACCTGGTCTTGTGCTTGCTGCGGCCTCGTTTGACTGGCTACCTTTATTTGCGGGAAGATAAAAATTTATAAAATGAATAAAAATTGGGCAACTCATTTTTATTCATGAAGTAGTTGATGTCGTTTTCTTGTTCTCATCGCATACATCACATCCTCCGGTGGTTAATTTAAAAAGTGGTGGAATTTCTACTTTTAATAAGGCAAAAGACTCCGACGTCCCATCAAATGAGAAATGTACCGATCGGTATAAGCAGTAACGGTGGCGTCCACGTGAACTATGAAAAAGGTGAAGTGGTCGAAGATGCCAGCAGGATGACTCCGTGATCAAGTCGTCATCAGGAATTCATTATAGACTTCATTATTTGTCATCAAAACTTCATTAAGAAGCCACGCTACGAGAACATTTGCAATGTCGACTAACATGGCGTTATATGATGCCGTCGTCATACTAAATCTTCGAATTGTCAAAGGTGGGCTGGTCTTGCAGAAGTCTATGCAAAATCTTGTTCGGCTCTGAAAGCGATCGGTGAGGAGAGGAGGTGCGATGATCAATACATAAATTTAGAAAAAAAACACGATAAATTTCAACCTAGGGTGAACACTACACAGATGTAGAAAGAACTCTGCAGTCTTTTCATTTCGGTCCTCGCTTAGCAAATGGATGTGATTACTTTAACGAAGGCACGGTGCGCAACAGACAATGCGAAGGATCACGTTTTCTAAGGTCATCGTGTACATATAGAGGCTCGATATATAAACAGAAAAAGTTTCGCTGGTACCAAGTATGGCATCTAATTGTGTCCCAGGCTCTCAACCAACTGCTCACATAGCCCACTTAGTTATCAGAGCGAGATGAGGGAGGTTGCGAACTTGACATTGATATACGGCATCCGTGTCGGCCAATGTGTTCCGTTATTCCGGTCATGGCCGAGAATCCGTTTTTTTCTTATTGTTCCCGGCTAAAGAATGTCGCAAGCTTCTTATGGCAAACGATGAAAGGTATCACCCCACGTGTGCCCACTCAGAGCACGGCGTCGACTCTCGTTACAACCAATGGGCTCCTGACGTTGCGTCACTTAGCTTCGTATTGTTATTTGATTTACAGGGAAACAAACTCTTTATACATTCTTGTTGCATACCCTGATAATAAACAGCGAGTCGAACAAAACTGCCCAATAAATACTAGATGTAAAGAATCTAATGAAAAGAATTACAAAATCGACCTTTTGTTTGTACGCAGTGTGATGCCTAATTGAAACCATGGTCAGCCCTCTCCTGCGAAGCAATTTGCGGGCCATTGATGCCGAAAAGTAGAAAAAGAAAGACACCGGCCCTTAGGTGACGTCACTGCATTAAAGAAACATGCTTGCTTTGTTGTCGTTGTTTCTGCCAGAGTTGGAGCATGTCATTCTAATTATTCTTCATCATACATGCTTTCCGCATTTTCTACTTCATCTTATCACGATACATTGTTCGGTGATGACTTCGTAGGGAGCAGCAGTTCTCTCTTGAGTCAAGCGGCGAAAATTGCGAGCTGCTGACTTAAGATGCAATGAAACGTGCTCTTCCGAATTGCCATCGCTGCCCCCCGTGGCTCTGTACAGGTAGCCCTTTATGAAAGCACCTAAAGTACGTTAGCCTCCCTTTCGACTAACCACTTCCATTCGGTAGCATTTTACAACCTCCTTGTAACACTTGAAGGCGGGATGATTTACGCGGGTCAAATACTTTGCATGTGTCCTCATGTAGCATTGCTTGCAAACATAAAATGGGTGACTGAATGCAGTCATCGTAGATAAAGGTGATCCCGCTGAGTATCTGCAGCCTGATCAGCTGGCATTTTTTATATCACTTTTTAAAGTTTTTCCACTTGTACTGTTGCATGTTGTAAGGTGCCCCGAGGCAGAAGAACGCAACGAACAATGCTGCACAGGTACCGAGGTACAAGATTGAGTAAACCTGATCAGAAAATTGAAAGAGGTGGCGAAGCACAGTGGTATTTTGTCCTAAAAGAGTATATATGTGACGCAGCTTGGAAAAAAAAAACTTGTTCATGTATTCTGCGTCCTTTATTGCTTTTTTTTCATTTCATTGTTATTCATTTTACAATATTTCTCTTCTCTTTCTTGCCTCTTTTTTTATTAACATGAAAACTTTTTATGTAAGGTCAACCACGGCTCCACTAACGTATTTGTAACTGTCCTGTCATGACTGTTTGCTTCGTCACACATATGATGCTGTAAAATATACACTATCAGACAGCAAAGCAAGAAAAAAAAACCAAGATGAAACGATCCTGTCGCGTGCCGTCGAAGCAGCAACCTCTCGATTCGCAACGCGTGGCGCTAACCACAATGCCACAGAAAGTAGGTTGTCGAAGACGTTAACTTCAAGCCATTTATATGCACCATACACTGTTTGGAGGTCTTCAGGACTCCAAAACTTTAGCGCGTTTACGTTATCAGTATCAAGAAGGCGCGACGGGCTCGCGTTGAGCGCGCTCTAAAGATCCTGGCCTCCAAGGAGCGTGGTTTCTCCGGCGCGCGTGCTTGTCAGACTCGTAATTTGGGATAGGAAGAAAGTCACTTCGCTCGCTGCCGCACTAGCCGTGCTTATGAAAGGAGCGTGCTGCTCACACACAACGAAGTAAGAATTGTGGCAGTTGTTCATGCTGATTCTGTGTATACTTGTGCGTTGGCTTCTTGCGTCTTTCTTTCTGTTTGAAACGCACGCTTTGATTCTCTAGCTGTGACACTTGTCAGTCCGCGCTAATTCTGTGTGTTCTATTTTCGTGCGTGCTTTCTGCTTGAGGTGTGCGCTGTTCAAGTTTCGAGCTGCTGGTCGTTCTTCACGCAACTTTGAAATTTATTGCGGTTGCTGAAACAATGCACAACAAACGTTCCACTAGCTCTGTAAAGACACGTTTCTCTTTCGTGTTCTACTTATTCCTAGATAAGGGAATCGGCGACGTTTTTGTACCATTGTTGTTTGCCGGACTGTTATCAAATTTTGACACAACATTTTCCAATTCTTCTGGATTACCATCTGCTTATTCTCGAACACCCACCGAGGGTTTCGGTCGATCCACACCTCATTGCAGATAAGTTCGTGAGGCGTGCGCCAGCGCTGTCTCGCGTAATGAATTGAGAGAAGAAGAGAAAGAGGAAAGAGCATGCGATGAAACACTTTTGCCGAGGTGTTCCCGCCTACGTGTTTCAAGGATCCACAATCAATCATTTTTTTTCACGTAGAACAAGTGGTTTTCTTTTGCTGTATTTAGAGTTGTTGGCTGGCAGACTTGTTCAATCAGTATTCGGATGGAGCGTTGTAACAGAAAGAAACGGCGGCGCAATTAGTGCATACTTCTTGCGTGCCCCAACTTGCTTGCATCCTTCCACTACCACTCCCTGTATTCTGTTTCTCTTTGAAAGAGTGAGAGATATGGAGATAAAAACATAAATTAGTTGTGCCTGGTGAGAACCGTTTTTCGTGCAATTGATGAAATGCTGAAGCCTCGAATCCACACACACGCATCGACTCTTCTTTGCTGTTTGACTTTATTGCTTCATTTCTACGTGTACGTACAGTCAATACTTAGATCATGGATGCCGTCTAAGCTGCTTGCAAAACTTCAAGAGAACAAGCTCCAACTTTTCGAGCCTTATATATTGCTTGTGAACAATCGTCTTTTATTTTAAGAATATTAGGAGTGCTTTTTTTTCTCGCTCAATAGCTGCGTGCTGCGTGCGTCGGCATTCCGTTAATTCACTGGATATCTTATTGCGACAGCAAATGTATGGACATTCTTAACAGTTTTTGGTGGTCATTGTCGCCTTTATGGGCCGTAGAAAATTCAAACTGATTTTATCACCCAGCGCATCGTACATTCTGCCTGCGGGAAGTAGGGCACGAGTTGGGGCGACGAACGCGGCTGAAGCAAAGATCAAACGACCTCACCCATCTCTGTCGCCTCGCATGCGATGAAATTCTCACGCTCGTTAGAACAGCCATCGAATAATGGAGCAAGAAAAAAATAGCCTGCCCGTCTTTATTGAGCTTGAAAAGACGCGAATGAAGGAAGGGGAGAGGGGTTACTTCAAGTGGTAACGGTGTACTTTGATTTTGGTCGCCATTGCGCAAACGCCCTATCTCGCTAGCCATAAGCGGGCGATTTGTATACATTTCTACGTGCCGCGCTTTCATAGCGAAAAAGGTGGCAGAAGTGTCACTGGAGCGGCTGTACTAACTTACACCGGCGTTTTGTAGAGTTTCGTGAGATCGGAACCTTTGTGGATTCGCGTAACATTGCAATTTGTTGTTATCACATTCATTGCTTCACTCTTGTCATGGAAGTGGTACATTTAAAAAAAAACGAAGCCGTTTAGGTAATTGTTCATTGTCTGGTGAACCAAAAACACGATTGGGAAGGGCCACAGTAATTGGAATGTCCCACTGCCGACTGAAAATGAAATCAAATTACTCCGCGAGGGGAAACTCCGTCGCGAGTAAAAAAAAAACTGTCATAATGAGGAGTGCCCTAACATGGCCCGCGTCCTCTTTTTGTTCTCTTCTACATCTACTGCTGGGCTTTGCGAACATATGGTTTGATTAGCCCGGATATAGATGCAATAACTGGGATGGCCGAGAGAATCAGCTCAATGAGAGAGGAAGAAAGATAGCAAGTGAAAGAGAAGCAGATGTAAGGAATGTAGTGTTCATGTGGCTTGAGTAACGAAGGCAGTGTACATTCGACTTGACCAAGGGAAAAGAGAAGGGCGATGACGATATAGATAAATGTAATAAAAATATAAGTCTAGGCAGACCAGACATACAAAATATTGTAAAAGAGAGAAAGAAATATAAAGAAACAGACACAATAAATACATAGAAAAAGAGAGAGTAAAATAAAGACAAGAGTAAGGCAGTGAGAGATAGAGAGAGAGAAAGAGAAAGGAAAAATGTTAGAAAAAGTATGAAAGAAAAAAACATTTGACGGTGAGACGAAGAAAAAGAGGAAGAAACAGGGATAACAAGTCAACAGAAAAATGAAGAGAAGTGACAAATGAGAAATAAAATCAAAGAGAACAAAAGCAACGAAGGCCCCCACAGCTCCGCCTTTGTTTAAGCCTAGGCAATACTAATGCAAAACTGCCTTAATTATTTTTTTTTGAATAATTCCATAAGCTAACACCACTGTGAGTAAGAGAATGACGTATAGGCTCTGGAGACCTATTTCTTTACTATTACGCTGAATTTAATTTTCACTGTCATATACATAGACAAAACGGAGTTGGTCCCGACGGCGATTGTTTTCTTCTTTCCGTTAATAATTGAGAGGTAGCATTGGAATCGTAACCCTATTCACGCATTTTGTCTACTAAAACCTATAGCTGTTCGTGGATTCATGGATTACTTCTGCAATTTTTTTCTCGAGAATTGCTTCACTGTCGCACTCGATTTCGACTGCATTTGTTCTAATGTTTAAATGCAATTACCGTTTAGTTAGTGCGATGTCAGACAGGAAGGCATACAAAATAGTAGGTGAAAACTCCCCTCGTGAGGACTCGACTTTGAAATGAACCCTGGAACTTAGTTTTCTCCGCACCAAACACATTCAGCGTAATCTGGCTGTTTTCTTCCTTTTTCATTCCAGTACCTCTTTCAATAACTTTCAAAAATAAGTTTTTTTTTATTTGAGCACTTTGAAAGATTTATTTGTCCTACGCTTGTTTGTATTTCTTAAAGATCATTAAGTATGTAGACGGTATTCGCGCGAGCTGCACTTGACACATTACATTCCTGATTGCGAATTCCTGATTGCAAAAAAAAAAAAGGATGAACAATGGTTGATTGTTCTAAAGGCTCACAATTCTTCGACTACCTCGGAGTTTTCTGTCGTCGCTCAGGACTATACTATCAAATCCGAAAGTGCTTAGAGCTATAGTAAGGCTAGTCTAGTCCTTATTCGGAGGATTACAAGAAGACACACACTAGTTATAGGGGGACGAGTACAATGTGCTTACCATACGATGCGTGACATCCAACACGAAATAAGTTCAGTCTCCTTAAAGAAACACTGCATCCTGCCTTATAAAATTTTTACTTTCGCGATCTCTCCAGTAATGTTTTTTAGGGACGAAGCTCCTTACGCTTTGGCTCAGTTTCTCTTCCATATTGCGTTGTAGTAACCATCCCTTACTTCTCACAATGTTAGCTATGATGCTGTGCTTCTGCTGTACCTAAAGTGGTTACTAGATGGCGTGCCGGCACTTGGTTTAGTTTGATAGACATTTGATAAGATTGCGGACAGACAGGCAGAAGGACATACATACATACATACATACATACATACATACATACATACATACATACATACATACATACATACATACATACATACATACATACATACATACATACATACATACATACATACATACATACATACATACATACATACATACATACATACATACATAGAGACAGACAGACAGACAGACAGATGGACGGATGGATGGACGGACGGACGGCCGGATGGACGATTCACAGTTTACCGATAAAACCCTCCGAAGCTTCACCACACTCATCATCCTTAACTCCGTGGGTATGCTGTGATTTTTTGTCATGCCTTTCTCTCCAATGCTTCCGCCATCCCTAGCCTCATGGTCAGGCCTCCGAATGCAACATGCTGTTTCTCATTTTGGTATTCGCAAGGTTTGTTACTGGCTAATAATGGCCGCAGAGCAGTGCACTGAAGCCTGTTTCCTGATAGATGCTCTAGTATATGGCTTATACACCAGCACTTTATCACGTAGATTCTCGGGCAACAATATAACAGAGGCAGGCACAACAAGAAAGAAAGAAAAACACGTTGCTAGATTCTTGTGCAGCAATAAAATGTTTTATAGAAAACTACGGTCATACGCATTTTACAGAACGTGCTGTGAAAAGAGCCAGAGCAATGATATCCATCACATGTTTTCTATTGTATAAAAAGAAAGAAAGGGAATGACATTGGCCAGCTTGCTATAGTTCAGAAAAAAAAAATGGCGAGAGATTAGCTGATGCAACTGTACGAGGAGAACGAAAGCACACGATACATGCCACTCCAGCTTATAACTCTCTCTCTGGATTTCGTGCCGACCGGTTGTGCCCCCGCGATCTCCGACGACAGCGCTGCTCTGGCCGACTGGGCTTCCCCTACGCCATCTCCTGCCGCCGACATGAGCTTTCGCTGAGTGGTGCCCCATCCTCTGACTCCTGCGACCGTGTATATCTTTTCTATCTCCTCTTTACTTTCGTCATTCGCTGTCCCTGCGCCTCGCTCTCTCCTTCCTCTCCCTATCTGTTAACCTTTTATTCCTACCCTTTTTAATATCTCCTTACTCCCATCCCTCGTGAGCTACTGTTGAGGTGTCGCACTCTGATGCAGACACTTACGGGGCTCACTTTTCTCTTCTGTTCTATTTAAGAACCACGTGTTCTTCTTTTCTTTTGGCTTACAAGTGATACATTCGATGCTGACAACCCCACAGACATAAAGATCAGGCACTTCGTGCGTGGCGTTTTGGCGCAGAAATATGTTGCCCGCGATCACAATGTGCTCATGGTGCTGCAATAACTCTACATAATGTGATAATCATGACATGGCACAAGTCAAAACACTACCGGCTTATCTAGTAGGTGGCTGGATGTGGCAGCCTTCACTGACGTCAATCTAGTTCACGGACTTAATAAAATCGGACATTCAGTACGTGCTGCTATGTGACTATCACTTTAATAGCAAGAGAATACGCGTGTAATGAGGGAAGTGCAGATTTAAACCCCACCTGATATTATGTTATAACTTTCTGAATGTCTTCGGTACTTCATTTCATTACCCACCAAAGTCCAGTAAACACAAGTCAATAAGCATTCTGGAGATCCCTTGTCTATTAACCTACGTGGATGTACTTACAGCACAAAGACGCAAGATGACGGTGACAATAGATAAATGACGATACAAAAGTGATCAATATGTTAGGAAGGCTAGATAACGACTCCACCTTGTGAAAGCTAAGATTGGAAAATTCATTGTACTAATCCGTTACTTGCATCCATTTAGCTTTCGCAAGAGTTCTTTGGTTTTGCTTTAGCTTCATAATGCAATTTTCGCCCAACACAAGCACAAGTCTGAATAATTCTACGCTGAACGCCCGAATGGTGTATGCGAATGAGGAATTCTGCGAAGCGCCATCATAGTATCGATTTGCTTTATATATGAGTCTGGAATAAATTCACTCCGGTGAAGTCACAAAATATTTAATTTTGCGTCTTCCAAATGGTCAACCGCTCGGGTTAGGGTACATGTGAAGGACGCGCAGACCAGTTATTAGAGAGCCATTTGCAGTCGAAGTATGACGTCAGCAAACTATCCCCTTCCGTGCGGTTTTCTCCTACTCGATTTACTCAATAAATAGTTCGCACATGCTAAGAGAAAAAAAGTGATATGGTCATCCCATATTTAAAGAACGCTATACCAGCGTGAAATGAAGAACATCGGAACTGTGGAAAACCCCGTGACCATTGTATGGCCTGGCGACAGTTCTCGATGTGGTAGAGCCTTACGCGGTGGGGCTACAGACATCTCACTGCGATTCGACGACTTATGCTGCTGTAAATCCTGGGACGGCTTTATGCTCTCCGCTAGTAAAGTACCACGTACTCTAAACTATTAAACAATTTCACGACGAGAGTCTTTGTTTAGGTACTTCAGCGCGTAAATTCTGTTCTGTCTATGTTTGTGTCTGTCTCCTGATTTGGTCACAAGAGCGAGAGTTTAACCCCTTGTTGAGCGATCACTCGTCTTGATTTCCTAGTTGCGTATACACTAGTGGACATACTCAATCAAAAAGAAATTATTTCGCATATTTGGGAGCAACATGAGTGTTAAGTAGTGTGTTAGTTTATATTGAAATGTATAGATACCTAATTATAAAGTGTGCAGTGCTTATCACGCTGCGCTAACAACGTGTCTATATAAACGAAAAAAAAAACGGGTTTTTGTTACATTCCACCTAAGCTACACGGTGCTGCTACCTAACAGTGGCTTTACATTCTAGAAAAACTCTGTTTCGTCAAATTACTGCTACATGGCATCCATATCTCAACCAGCCCCTACTCCCGAAATATCTCGCGCAGAACGCCAAATGAAAACTTTATTATTTCTCTCTAGACAGAAGACTATCGTCTCTCGATGAACTTTGCCAGTGAAACACGCAGATACACCACCATTTTCTTCTAAAGGCGAAACCTTACTTGGAAGACTTCACTGCTGTAATTGTTGCTGTCTTGTTGTGTAAATGAACTTACAGAGTTAAATAATGCCAATCAATCGACGCATCAATCATTATGAATACAATGTGGCCATTCCTGACATCGTGCTTGCCTTCTGCACTGGGTTATTTAGTTTTCCTTGCACAGAAGAATGTGCTACAACATAATTAAAGAGCCAGACATTTGATTCCGGAATAAAAAAGCTGCTGCATGTCGACATCAGGAGATGGGATAGAAAAAAAAAATAGAGAGAACCCACGTACCTGGGAATAAACTTTAAGCGAAGCACGCGGAGGGAAGGTGACCATGTTGCATTTTAGGGGCGAAGCTTTTTATAGCGGCACCCGTTCATCCCCCGTAGTATGTAACAAGTATAACATTTTGACCTCCAAGGTGGTGCCGGTGAGAGACTTCTCCTGTGCGTTGTTGAACAATAAAAAATAGTGCTCAATGTACATGTCAATGGCTGCTAATGGGGAATGAGAGACAGCAGCATTCGGCTTTTAGTTAACGCGCAGGCTGCGATCACCAATAGCAGCCATTGGCATGTACATTGAGCACTATCTGACAAGAAAGTGTTGCTACGTTATACTCGCTGGGTGTAACCTCCTTAGCTTTAGAAAGGTTTAGCGAGCGTTTAGCCGCAGTGCCATGAATACAATGAACTTGTATATACCATGAATGAACTCTAGGTGGTTAAAAATGGGAAGTAGATATGAAGCGCAAGCCGTAAGAAAGTAAAAGTCGAATTCTCCGCCTCTCATTTCCCATTAGCAGCCATTGGCATGTACATTGAGCACTATCTGACTGAAAATGTTTGCTACGTCATACTCATACTCGCTGGGCGTAACCTCCTTGGTTTTCGAAAGGTTTAGCGAGCGTTCCGCCGCAGTGCCATGAATACAGTGAACTAGTATATACCATGAACTCGAGGTGGTTAAAGGTGGGAAGTGGACCCGAAGCGCAAGCCGTAAGAAAGTGTGCGTGTGCCATCTCTCGTTTAGTCCTTGGAATGTCCGCTGGATGGCGGTGCTTCTATATGTGGAATATATGATGAAAAGATGCGAGATGGTGGTACTTGGAGTGTTGAATAGATGGATGAACGAACACATAGACAGATGCATGAATGGACGCATGAACGGACGCAGGGGCGGCTGCATGGACGAACGCAGGGACGGACCCACGAACAGACGCACGCACGGACGGGCTGATGGACGCATGGACGGTCACACTGACGGACGCATAGACGGACGGAAGCAAGAACGAATGGACGGACGAATTCTTCGTCCCACTCTCCATCAATTCAAAATGGGCATGCGGGGAACCCCGCGAGGAGCTGTCCTGTCTCCGCTGCTATTCAACATTGCCATGATGAAGCTCCCGCAAGCATTGGCAGTAGTGGAAGGAATATATCATGCAATATACGCCGATGATATAACAATCTGGACGAATCGAGGCAGTTTAGGAGAAATTGAAGACCGCCTGCAGCAGGCCGCCTCCATTGTGGAGGACTATGCGGCCCAGTGTGGGTTGCAGTGCGCTCCAACCAAATCTGAATTCCTGCATATCAGAGAAAACATTAAAGATAGGACGACCCTGAACTTGATGGTATCAGGATCAACAATCCGAGAGGTTTCAGAACTACGAATCCTTGGCCTTCTGATTCACAACAGAACAAAAAACAGCACCACGCTAAACAAGCTACGGAAAATTGGAGAACAGATAGGGCACATGATTCGCCGAGTGTCAAACAAGCGCGGGGGGGCTACGAGGAAGGGACGCGATTCGGCTCGCCAATGCTTTTGTAACTAGCAGGATTCTATATTCAATACCGTACTTACGAATGACTAAACACGAAGAGAACAGAGTCGATGCTATTCTTAGGAAAGTAATTAAGCGCGCACTTGATTTACCCATCAGCACTTCAAATCAGAAACTCTCTGCATTGGGAGTCTTTAACTCTATACAAGAGCTTCAAGAAGCCCACCTCACAAATCAATATACGCGTCTTACGCAGACGCCCCCCGGGCGGCGCCTACTGGACCGCCTCTTGATCCGACACGAATGCGAAATCGAAAACGCGGAGCGTATTACTGAACTTTGGAGAACAAAACTCTGGGTGTCCCCGCTTCCCCGCAATATGACCAGGGAGGCGCACCAGGGTAGAAGGCAAGCACGCGCTGAGGCACTCGAACAACGGCTTGGCTCCCGTAATGGGGTCTATTACGTCAATGTGGCCGGGCCGTCACCTAGGGGATACTACACGGCGGCGGTAATACATCAAGGAAAAGGACCGCAGGTGGAAGGCCTCACTTTCAAAGCCACAAGCTTAAGTAAGGCGGATGAGGTGGCCATTGCACTGGCAGTATCCCATCCAAACTCAAAACAAATAGTTACAGACTCTTGAAGAGCCTGCGAGAGCTATCTTGCAGGATAAATCTCTCCATTGGCTAATAGACTTTTAAAATTCAGCATCAGGAACCGCGATCCTACCCCAAAACGTCTTATATGGACTCCGGGACATCAGGGTCTACAGGGTAACGAGGCTGCACATGCAGCGGCCCGCGTGCTTACTTCCCGGGAAACTCCCCGTTCCCCTGATAGACCTCAACGTCCCACACCTTTAACACGGTTTCGAGAAATCAAAGAATACTACATTGAGCAACGCCGCTTGTATCCCGCACCAGCGAAGGGACTCTCGAAAACGGAGGAGCGCATCCTGCGGCGCCTACAGACAAATACGCTGCTCTGTCCAGCCATACTAAAATATTACGACCCTAAAATAAGTGGGCAGTGCCAGTACTGTGGGGAAGTAGCCAACACTTACCATATGGTCTGGGCCTGCCAAATGAACCCAAAATTAACCCCCTTTCCCAACCCCACCAAAGAGGACTGGGAGACGACCCTACTCAATAGCTCCACACTAGAGGAACAGCGAACTCTAGTGCAGCGGGCTCGGGTGGCGGCCTCGACTAATGACGTCCCGGACTAGGGATGTCAACCAGCCCGGTTGGGATAAGGGCTATCTGGCACAGCCAGCATCAATAAAGGTTTCTTCCTCCTCCTTTCCATCACTCACTCCGTGGATATGCTGCCGTTTTTTTTTTCTTTGAGTGACACGTCATGGAATGACGCTAAATATATGTACAAATGTTGCACGCAGAGACATATGTTGAAGAGTTGCAGATGTTTATGTAACCAGTTCTTCATTTACACAACGATGACAGGTGGAAGTGTGTTTTAGCAACGCCAGAAGCTGATATGAAGCGCTGATTCTCGCGAAGATGCTGGCTCTTGACACTACTGCATAAATAAATTTCAGCAGATGACACCTCACCACAATTGACAGTAACCCGACGGGACGGCTGTATGAAAGGCGTACATAGGTAATGTTTATAAAATTGGGTAGGCAGCACTGCAACCACTGTTGACGTCTCACGAAGATTTGCGTCTATTTGAAAAGTAGAGCCGAAACCTGGCGTAGCTCTGCGGTAGAATGCTTCACTGCCACGCGGAACGCTTGGGTTCGATTCCAGCTGGCACCCGGACATTTATTATTTGCATTCGTCGGGTATCCAACGCTGCCTATGTTAGGTTTTTCTTAACACTAACATTTATTCTATGCCTTCTTTGGGACGACGCTACCGTTGTCGCGTATTGCTCAACGCTCATGCGTTAAAATTGTCCATGTGTGTTCTCGTCATACCTGGGTAAATACTAAGTGTCAATCACCTGTGGCACATACCCGCTTACTAGCGGCGCATACCTGCCAGTGAGTATGTGCCACTGTCTGACGGGAAATGTTTGACGACGTAAGTGACGAGATCGTGACATTATTCATGTCTAGGCCATAGTCGTCATATTCGTCATATTCGTCATATTGACCATATTCGTCATATTCGTCAAACCATCTTACCCTAATATGCTAATTTCGGTTCACGCCAAGTTAGGGGGCGGGTGACCACGAGAGCATCCATACGTAAGCGGCTAGATAGATGGATACGTTCAAAGTCACTGAAGTTCGTTAAGAAATGCTTCACATTTAAAAATTGGCAGATCTTAACGTACAGTGGGAACCGATGATATCCGAAGCATGAGCGAGGAATTATGATATGTCAGTTTAAGATCAGCACAAGGTTACTAAGCTGAGGTAAATTATGCTTTACATGACTTCCATGTCATCGTTATCATATTTGCACGTCTCATTTACTTTCGTCATCTATTCACGCCCCTTGATGCCAAACTTGGTATATGTGGAGCTAGTGAAACGGCCACGGGCGCGCTTTGATTGTAACAAGTAGTCATCGTTTTACATGACCCACGTATCATGATTATATCGTTTGGACCTGTCAATTAAATTCATCGTCGATTCACGTCACTTAATACAAAATTTAGTGTTGGTGGAGCTAGTAAAACGGCCGCGAACACGCTATGAGCGTAGCTTGTAGTCATCGTTTACATGATACGCATAATATGACTATCATGTTTGGTCTTGTCATTTACTTTCGTCGTCTATTCACGTCACGTGATATCAAATTTGGTAAACGTGGACCTTGTGAAACGGCCGCGAGTGCATCATGAGCGTGGCATGTTGTCATGTTCTCACATGGCACGCGTGTAATGGTTATCATGCTCGCATCAGTCATATACCTTGTCATCCATTGACGTCACGTAACACCAAATTTTCGTATATATGGGCTAGCGAAACGGCAGCGAGCGCATCACGAAGCGACCAATTTATTCCGACGTAACGTTGACGAGCGCGCATGCTGGGCGCAGCGACGCTGCGCTAGCTATACGGACGCGATGCGCGACCGACGTGACCAGCGTCCGTCGGCGCTACCCGGTTCTACCCAGCTCTACCCAGAAAGCACTGCGTCTGCCTCTCTTCGTGATGGAGGGACGCCGGGCGCGCTCAAACGCGCATGCGTCAAAGCAGTGCAGCGCGGCGCGCGCCCGCAAGTATATGGCAGGCAGATCGGCGCCTTGTGTGGCCTAGCCGGCGTGACGCAACGAAACGAACGCCGGCGCGCACGCGCACCGGGTCACGTTTAAGTGTATTGGCACTTTTAATGTGGCATGTATTCATGTTGTAACATGACACGCACCTCATGATTATTATGTTTGCACCGGTCACACACCTTCGTCATTCATTGACGGCACGTAATACCAAATTTTCGTATATATGGGCTAGCGAAGCGGCAGCGAGCGCATCATGAGTGTGGTATGTGTTAATATTGTTACATGACATGCATGCCATGATTATCATGCTTGCACCAGGCACACACATTTTTCATCCATTCACCCCCCGTTATACCAAATTTAGTATATGTGAAGCTAGCGAAATGTCCGCGAGCGCATCATGAGCGCTGCACGTAGTCATGTTTTTACATCACACGCATTCCTTGGTTATCATGTTTGCATCAGTCACATACCTTCGTCATTCATTCACGTCCCGTAATACCAAGTTTGGTCTATGCGAAGCTAGCGAAATGGCCACAAACGCACCATGAGCGTGGCGTGTAGTCGTGATTAGTCATAACATAAAATCATGATGTGCATGTCATATTTTCCATGTTACGGTCTGTTAGTTATGTTAGCTATGCAGTCATGTCATACAATGCCTGTTTAGTAACATGTCATGTGAATGAAACCACCGCAAGAGCAGCAAGACCATGAAATGTAAATGATCACATTCATGACATACGTGTAATGATTTTCATGTTATGACTAGTCTCTTATGCTCATCATACAGCAATGTTATGGCATAGCAAGTTTGGTGTTGATACTATTATCGAAACGGCCAGGAGAGCTAAAAGTCGTAAGCGGCCAGATAGATAGATACATAGATAGATAGATAGATAGATAGATAGATAGATAGATAGATAGATAGATAGATAGATAGATAGATAGATAGATAGATAGATAGATGCGCTCATAGCCGCCGAAGTTCGCCAAGAAACGCTTTGCATTTTAAAAATGTAGTTTAACTCTTCAAAGGTTATTGGCTTAAGAGTATAGACAGATAGCTGTTGCCCAGTGTTCTACCACCCAACTGCCTTGTTGGCGATTCCACGCATGAATCTTTAAAGGGTTGCAGCGCGCGCTCCAAATCGCATAAAAGTGATTTACTGGCTCATAACGGGTCTGCACAGTCTCGGGCGCTATCCAAGTCAGCCGCTGTTCTAGACAAGCGAAAGCGTCCCAACATTTGAAATTTTATGGACCGGCGGAATAGAAAAAAACAAAAAAAGAGAACTGCGCCTCACCATAGCTGCCAGCATGGCAATAAAGAGACCCGCGCAATTGGCATGACGTGCTCCGAAACAGAGCAGCGCAAAGTGGTTCCCTCCCTTTTTCTGTGCACGTCGAAAGCGACAAAGCTGTGCGCGGACGTTGGGAAGAGGAGAGCAGCCGACAACAATATATATGCGAGAGGCTTGACGCCCGCCATTGGAAAGTCCAGGCTCCGGGTTCTGTTCGCATAAACTGGTTGTTTTCCATAGGAATGCGCTCTCCTCGCAACGATGGTGATTTCAGCACTTCGTTTGTTTGTTTGTTTTTTAGTGTTATGGCTTCGCTGTAGCAGCAGGGTACAGCGGAGCCATATGGGCAAGATAATGCTGCGCGTGTGAGCTCATTCGTTGCTTCACGTTTATTTCAGGCGACGGCTGCACACTCGCACTATGATTTTGTTTTGAAGTATCGTTTACAACAGCCTGTCGACTAATATTCGATTTTTGCTAAAAAATCAATGTTGATTATAAAGGTCCGGTAAAAACTCACAGGCTTCCTGTGCATTTGTCTAAGCCCACTCTAAATGGCAATGCTTCTTCCTTTAGAGCGGAGCTGTTACAATGCAAAATTATCACGCACTTTCTTGGCCCCCTCTTGAACGCCAACGTGGCCTGCTTAACTCCTAGCTTGGGATGAAAAATCGCTGATAGATGAGAGATCGAGTACAGAGAGGGAGAGAAAGCAAGAGAGCAAAAATGAAACGCTTGACGAAAAAAAAACATTTTCGCCGAGATTCAGACATGCGTCCCCATGATCCGAAGGCAAGTGACTCTACCACTCAGCTATCCAGGAACGCTAACAGAACATAGCCTTTACCTTGCATACCAATGTGGGTGATAGAGGTGATAGGGTAAAAGTCTAGCCTAGCTAGGATCAGCAAGAAGTCTCCCAGTTCTGCTGAGATCCAGCCTTACTTGTTCGACTTTGTGTAAGCTGCGCTAATTGAAACATTGACACAGTGACTTATTTTTCTGGCTACTTGCTTCAGCAAATGCGTAAGTGAAAGGTATGAAAAAAAAACCATCAAAATCTATATACACATAAACAAAAATTAGTGTCAGATAGTAGTGTCAGAAAAAGTAGGGCCCATATAGGAGATCTCAAATCCATTTTTATTGAGCTATTTATCTGATTAAGATATGATGGTTTGTTTATACAAAATGGTTTATGATACTGACATGGACGGATCCTGTTATTTTTGAGCAAGCAACCAAGACGTCTAAAGTTTCTTGATTACCTTTTGGTGTTGCAAGCACAATAAATAAATAAATAAATAAATAAATAAATAAATAACTTAAATAAGTGTTTCTATTGGGTGATCACAATTACTAGCCAGCGTCCGCGATAACTTATATGAAACAGTAGCAGAAGACTATGCTGAGTTAGCGCCTGTAGGATCTATTTTACGGAGTAACACACTCGCGCTGAAGCTTAAAGGGCCCTGCGCACAAATTGACCGTGCCGTGTTTATTGCTTCTGCTGAAAGTGCTAGTTATGTCAATATTGCTGTGAGAGTCGCATCTCGAAAAACAAAGTTTTTATAAATGTATCTTAACGGAGAAACTACAATACTTTTGGAGTATAGTTGGCACATAGGGGCTGTTTTTGGGATCGTGATTTACGTTTTGTCATGCGGTAGTTACACCGTTGGCTGGACGTTTTACTCGCTTTGACGTGACAAGTTGCATGTACTATTCATATGGTCGCAGCTACGCCTCGTCATTCTCCCTAAAAATTTATTATAAGATCAATACTTGTACTTTCTAGCATAGAGAAGGCTTTCTGTCCTTGAATATGAAATTTTGAAAACAACGGTAAAGCAAATCTAGGTGTGGTGCACAGCTGTAACAAAGAGGTGAGGCGAGTATCACAGTACATTTTCGTACTAGCCACGTGGGGATTAGATCCCGCCTTCGATGTCAGTTGGAGAGTGAATTTCGAAAGAAAACGTTTCTTCTCAACGTCTTCGGGAGTTTCGAAGTTTAGGACTAGTAAATTCTGTTACCGTACATCAGTTTCGATAGTACTTGTTACGTTCATCCCAGTATTCACCACTACGCACGCTCCAGCGCTGCATATTGCTGACGAAAAAACTTCGTGTGACTCCTTTCAACAGTGCGAAATATTTTTCCGGCGTGATCGTGTTGTTTCCTCGACTGATATAACTAATTTTTTCCCTCATCGATGCATGAATGTGCCCACGTGGCTCGCTCAGCAGTTATGTTTTATGTATGTGCATGTGTACGGAAAAGAAGTGCTACAATCTAGTAATCAGTAATTGAGAATATTTTGTTAAAGACAAATATGTAGGGCATATTACGTGCCCTTCAGACTTCAACTATTCGTAGCCTATGCTAACTCTTCGGCCCTCTTTTGCAGCTGTTTATTTCAGAATGCACGATATGCGATCCCATTGTGAAATGCAATATTTTTTACACACGCGTTTACTATGTTAGTGTATTGGTACCAAATTTATACCAAAATACTATTTTCATGCGAGGGCGTCACTTGGTTGTCGTGTTAAGCTTAGCGACGTGTGGAATTTCTCTGTGTTATGCGTGAGATTTATTATTCAATGCTTTCCTAGGCATGATGATATTCAATATTTGTCTAACTTAAAAGAAGAAGAATAAAAAAACGTTCAAAAGCAACGACAGGAAGAAACGACTATTCGTGCTTTGCCTATTTGCATTCTCGCGGAAGGGAGGTGCAATCGAGTAAGTGTGATACAGAGCCGCACGACAGAGGCGTAAGCGGGAGATTGTAGGGCTCGCAAAGAGCGTCTGCAGGGTTGATAGTCGACGCACAATGCTTGAGCAGCTTTGATGCTTCGAAAAATCCGGAAGTGGGCAGATATGATATGGAATGCCATGAAGCGATGAGACTGGGTTCTTAGAAAATTTGTACCAAAAACTTTGAGTGACGAGCTATTGAAACTGTAAAAAATTCGAGGGAGGTGTTGACATTACTAAGAATAAACAAAAAATACTTTTATTCTTGGCGAATTTCCGAGAGCGAAAAATTCGGGAAGTCATACTGTCAAGCATAAAGTCATTAACGCTGAGAAAGAAAAGTGACTGGTATAATTAAGGTTAACTAATTATTTAGTTGTGTAGCTTATGGGCATTATTGCCTGTTTCTTTCTGTTCCTGCTTCTTTTTTCTCTCTTCCTTTCCCTTTCTTTGCACAAACAAGTTACTCGCGCGGTACTTCGACGATGAGCTTCGCTTTATATATACGCGGGCATATGAAATAGGTAATGACGCTCATAGTTTCGGCATAAATATTGTTTACCACCTTGTTGGGAGCAAGAAACTCTAACCATGTTTTAGAGAACATAAAAAAAACACGACTGAAGAATAATACTTTCCGTCCATTCATCTGTCTGTCCATACTTCCATGCGTCCGTGTGTCCATGAGTCCGTCTTTCCATCGGTCCATCCTTTATACTAGTCGGCGATATTTACGTAGACATTCAGGATTTTAACACCTAGCTTCACTCCATCACCGGCTTCGTGAATTTGCAGTAATTTTTCCTATGAAAGCGACGAGGGTACGAGATATGCGGCGAGATTAAACCATAAACATAAGCGATTTCACGAGTAAAAAAGTTACCCTAGTTTTTATGGTAATACATATATTTGTTCAATATTTATTAATGTTAATACTTGTATCTAAGCCGCATAATAAGTGGACCAGTGTAACATAGCTGCTCATTTGATTGGTGGTGAGGCCTTCGCCCTGTATTAGGCGTAGTAAGGATGATGTTGATGATGATAATGATGATGATGATGATGATGATGACGACGACGACGAATGAGTTCACGGGCAACAGAAGTTAGCCGCTTTTGAGACAATGTTAAGTAGCTATCTGGTTTTGTTCTTAGTTGCGCATGTTTTCGCTGTCTAGAACGATTTGGCGATTTTAGAATTTTCCCTTCATTCCTGAGTGACATTTTCATTACAGATAAAATATTTTTTAAACTGAGAAGATTATGTTTCTGCCTGTTTTGGTCTTTTTTGTGTTGAGTATTTGTTTCTTTGTTCAGTAGCATCTCACATAACTGGACAACATCACCAAATTTTTACAATAAACCGTCACTTGCAGTTCGCTTCCATTTTAGGAGCATACAATGAACAACACATTGTTTACAAGGTTACACCTGCGTTGTTACAATAAAAATAAATGGATCGAATACATGCCATTTTGCACAGGGCCATTCAATCTAGTTTGCCTTCATTGAGTGTATTATGGAAGTGAAAAGTTCACTTTTGGAACTCAGGACTTAATGAACGCCTCTCCTTTCAGCGCTTTTATCCCAGCATTGAAGCGGCTGCTCAACGCTACGTTCTACCAATTAAGGTGTCAGCTGATAATAATGCTCGCATAACGTTCCACTGCACGCACTCTGCACGGAATGACCATAAAAATTTGAAAGCACCTAATATGTCAGTGCTGTTCTCACCAAACGGAGCGTAGTGCACACATTCATTAAAGCTGAGCGCGTAATGCGGACTCCAGCGTCAGCTTGTAGCGCTCGGTAACTGTGCTTCTAAGTTGACAGCTGTTGCTTGCGAGTCGTGGAGGTGGCATGCGGCGTAGATTTAAAACATCGTAGCGTAGGGAAGCGCTGTCTTGTGCCAATAAATAATAATTGAGACGACACTAACACTATACGCGTGTGCTCTAAAGTTTGTAAATTTCACTAGGCAGCAACCCTCCACCTCTCAGCTCATCTTTTTTTATATATGGGAGCAGGGGCTACTTTGGAAAACGTGGATGTCTATCAGCGTAGAACAGTGGCCAGGCGCCACGCCTCTATACACAATTACGTACATGAAAGCTAGCCTCAAAGATTTGGAACTTAGAGAATGGTCGCTACAATAAACCCTTAAAATTACCTCAATGGGAGGAATATAGTAATTGGTAACATGCAAAAGGTAACAAAATATCTAAATATATTTTGTCTCTCGGGCTAAATCTTTTCGGTCTGATCATTCAAAGTTCCTTGTAGTGTGAGGCTTCTTTATCCAGAGAGGCGGAATTTTAACACAAATTCTGAAAACTATTTTGCCGTTCAGTTATATCAGATAAAAAAAGCACCAAATCTAGTCTATTGTAGAGCTGTAGTTATAAAGTAACTCAACAATATACACACAAAAAATTTACACACACAGAACACCCTGTTGTGTGTGAATCTTTCCTGTGAGTGTACTCGAATTTTATCGTTATTCTATCTACAGTTATGTCACACCAACATGCCCAGTCTTCAACCTTAGAGACTATTATGCACGTGTACGTGAACTTATAGGAGGCAGCGACGATTAATAACAAGTAGTGCGTTCCTTCATGATCTATTTATTAAGTTTCATTTCATATATGGCCATGTCAATTTGCTTCCTGGACGAAAGTGCATTCGCCATTTAACCATATTCAAGGGCCTGAACTGCTAGGGGTTTCATAAGGCCGTGGCAATGCTAGGTGTTTAGTGGTCTCCGCTTTTCTACGCGAAGGCCTTCAGTGCACCAAGATGTGCTGCCTATCTGTAGTGAAACAGACTTCTTCCCCCGAGTGATGTACTAACTGAGCTATATCAGGGACACATGACGTCAATAGGCATCAAAATTTGCTATTAAAGAATGAGCATTCACGACCTGTTCAAATTGCGATGTTACGTATTGGCTACACTGAATGTTCCTTCAATAGAGAGACACGTCTCAGACAGCCATTGTTTATTACCTGGAAAGATCACGAGTAGCCCCCCAAATTTTTTGCACAAAAAAGATCATATAATTTGAAGCTGGGTGAAGGACCACACAGTACAGCGAGTTATGGATTTCGCGCGTGTGTTGTGTTAGCCCAACGTTTTGCTTTTTCTTGCCGGAGCTGGCTAGCGGACGACATAAAGCTGTCGTAGACAAGGTTTAGAGTGCGTCGTAGAGAGAAAACTGTTATCATCAAGAACCAGCATGGGCTCAGTAACCGTCAAAGCACTGAGTACAGATTTATTTATTTATTTTTTATTTATTAGAATACCCTCAGGGCCCGTAGGGCATTACAGAGGGGGTGGGTACAACATATATAACACACAAGAAAAAAAGACAAAATAAAGAAACAAGTAACAGATGCGCAAATCAGGAAGGCAACATAAGTCAACTAAAAATGTATCAGAATTTAAGCACATACAAGACAAAGATAGATAATGGAAACTGCGTATAGTTACAAGCATTTCTGAGAAATTGCAGTCTTGAATAACAAAGGGTCTGTTATTGATACAATGGAAGAGGGAAGGTGCTTCCAATCGGCGGCTGTTTTTGGTAAGAAGGCTGCTGAAAAGAATTTGGTGCGGCAAAACGGAATGGCAACCTTATGCTGATGATCAATGCGCGATGAGTGGTATGACGGTTGTGAAATGAGGTCTCGCTTCATTGATGGATTGTGAAAAAATATCTTATGAAAAAAATGCACTCGCGCCAGTTTTCTCCGGACAGTTAAATTGGGTAGGTCAAGGTTAGATTTCATTTCTGATATGCTAGCAGTACGGGAATAATTAGAACAAATGAACCGAACTGAGCGGTTCTGAACAGATTCTAACGCGTTAATTAAATTTTGCTGCACGGGATCCCATATAGCGGACGCGTACTCAAGCTTTGGGCGAATTAGTGATCGGTATAATAGAATTTTGAGGGACAGCGGAGCGCGAGAAAAGTTGCAGCGTAAGTATCCTAGCGTTCGGTTAGCGTTATTACAGATGTAGGTAACATGCGTGTGCCAAGATAGATTGTTAGTAATGTAAACGCCGAGGTACTTATATGAAGAGACATGCTGGAGGGGAAAGGCGTTAATTCTGTAGGTACAGGGGGGAGAAATAGATCGCCGGGTTATTGACATGCATTTAGATTTGTTAGAGTTGAGAGTCATAAGCCATTTATTGCACCAGGTTGAGACAGTGTCAAGGTCTGACTGTAGAAATTGGTTATCATATTCATTGTTTATTTCGCGGTAAATTACACAATCATCTGCAAATAACCTTATAGCGGAGTTAATGCTGTCTGGGAGATCATTAATATATATAAGAAAAAGTAAAGGGCCTAATACGGAACCTTGGGGTACGCCGGATGTTACTTTAGAAAGAGGTGAGTTATAGCCATTAGTTGTTACAAACTGAGTGCGATTAGTCAGAAAGCATTCAATCCATTTAAGAATGTTCGGGTCAATGTTTAAGGCACTAATTTTCAGGAGGAGTAATTGGTGAGGTACTTTATCGAAAGCTTTTTGAAAGTCAAGAAAAATGCAATGCACAAGTGAGCCGCGATCTAAAGCCGATGCTATGTCATTAGTAAAATAAAGAAGTTGGGTTTCACATGAGTAACTTTTTCGGAATCCGTGCTGGTAGGGAGTAAAAAAAGAATTTGATTCTAGGAATGAGACAAGGTTGGAGTAAATTATATGTTCTAACATTTTACAAGGAACACTGGTTAGGGAAATTGGTCTGTAATTGAGAGGAGACTGTGTGTTACCAGATTTGTGCAGAGGGACCACCTTCCCCACCTTCCAGTCAAGCGGCAAAGTGGAGGTCTGAATAGATTGCGAAAAGATTAAGGACAAGTAAATTGATGGATACAATGCAGTGTTTTTTAGAAACTTTGAGTTGATTTCATCTACGCCACAAGAAGAGGATAACTTAAGCTTGTGAATTAAATTTTGCACTCCAACGGCATCAACGGTAACAGGATACATGGGTAAAAAATCACGACTAGGCATTTGCGGCAACGCACAAGCAGAACAACTTGAAAAAGAAGTAACAAAAAAATCATTTAATGCTATGCAACACTCTTCACAGCGAACTGGCTGCCCGTCTGAGTTCGTAAGCGAAATGTTTTTCTTTTCCCTAGGTTTAACAGTTTTCCAAAACTTAGAAGGGTTGGTTACAAGAATTGAGGGAAGGGTACTATTAAGAAAAACGCGCTTGGCTTCCTTGATAGCTGCTCTGTATTCGGTTGCTCTGTATTCGAGTTCACTGTTGATTGAGTCATAATCGCCGCGTGAGTAGTCTCTTATTGTTTTCCAATTGTTTGACCGACGCCTTACAGAACCTGTTAGATTGAAGTGCACGAAACAATGGTCACTTATGCCTGGGATATATGAAATAGAATGGACAAGGTCAGGTACAGTGGTGAGAATCAGATCAAGAACATTTGATGACTTGGGGCCCATTCTTGTTGGTTGCGTTACGAGTTGGGTAAGGTTAAAGTCATCGCACAGTTCCACGAAATGTAAACTGTCGGCTGAAAGTGAGCTTAATGAACAGGAAGGAAGTGACCAGTTTATTTTCGGGTAGTTAAAATCGCCTAGAATAAAAACAGGTGTATGCGGGTGCCTTTTGACAATATCATTCAAAGCATCATGCAGTTGCTCGCAAAACACTGGCGTCGCACTCGGAGGGCGGTAACAGCCACAAAATATGACATTTTGATAGTTGACATGGAGGGAAACACAGACAAATTCTAAAGGTGATGCTATTACTATGTGGCTAGAAACTATATAATCAGCTACGGCTATAAGTACACCACCTCCTGGCGATTCTTCTCTATCACATCTGTAAATGGTATAATTATTTTCACAATCGAACAGCTCTACGCTTGCAATGTTAGGGGTAAGCCAGGTTTCCGTTAACACTACAACATCGGCGACGCAGTCATCAAAAATTGAAGATAATGCATCCCGTTTGTTAAGAACACTTCGTACGTTAGAATATAAAACTGAGTAGTTACGATAAGTAACCATTGATGCTGAAACGTGCACCCGTTGTTTTATTACCACCTATACATGACATAGAGAAAGAGGGATAGAAAAACTTCGAAAAAAGTATAAAGAAAAAAGAGAGCATGCATTGTCACGTATAGAATAGCGTAGCAAGAGATGTGAAGGCACAGGTGAAAGGTTAAAAGCCTAGCCAAGCGAGGACGGGCTAAGTACCCGCGAACTCTGCTGCGACCTAGCCTTGGCTAAATTGTGCAAGCTGTACTGCGTTTTCAACGGTTAACTTTCTAGGGTTACGCGTACTTTCTCTACTTTTTTACTTCGCACTATAGAAACCGGACGGGCTTGCCCAACAGCCTATTACTGACCGGACGGGCTTGCCCAACAGCCTATTACTGACCTCTAGCTAGTGTGTAACAGTGGTATAAAAAACCATACGAATTCGATATTTTATCACAGGAAAATGCAGTGGAGATGAAACGTCAGCCAACTAAATCTTGCAGGTAAATTCTTGTTACGTTCTGCTGTGCGAGAACACAATGAAGTGAACTGTAGTTATGAAGAAAGGCCTCACAATTCCGCAACTCGAGGACAGCCCTCTTTGAGAGCCGTTCATTTCTAGCGAAGTAATTACCTACGAGAGCAATCCTTTGTTTAAAAATTATTATGAAAGGAAGAGGCCAGACATTGTCATCATTAGACACCTGCTGCCACACAGATTCAAGTAAGCATCTCGATGGAAAATGTAAAGCACTACTTATTGGCTTGTGCACATTCTCTACCTTTATTTATTGTAGAAGAAATTCTTTCCGTCCTGAGGGTACGCATGAAGGCAGTGAAAAGACCAATGCAGAGTCGTTATAATGTGGAGAACAAGCACTATTCGAATAGTGATAGTTTGCTCCTGTTTTTGTGAAATCAAAGCTAAAATCAATGAAACACTCCTACATTCCGGGCGTTGATCTATCTATCTATCTATCTATCTATCTATCTATCTATCTATCTATCTATCTATCTATCTATCTATCTATCTATCTATCTATCTATCTATCTATCTATCTATCTATCTATCTATCTATCTATCTATCTATCTATCTGTCTGTCTGTCTGTCTGTCTGTCTGTCTGTCTATCTATCTATCTATCTATCTATCTATCTATCTATCTATCTATCTATCTATCTATCTATCTATCTATCTATCTATCTATCTATCTATCTATCTATCTATCTATCTATCTATCTATCTGTCTGTCTGTCTGTCTGTCTGTCTGTCTGTCTGTCTGTCTGTCTGTCTGTCTGTCTGTCTGTCTGTCTGTCTGTCTGTCTGTCTGTCTGTCTGTCTGTCTATCTATCTATCTATCTATCTATCTATCTATCTATCTATCTATCTATCTATCTATCTATCTATCTATCTATCTATCTATCTATCTATCTATCTATCTATCTATCTATCTATCTATCTATCTATCTATCTATCTATCTATCTATCTATCTATCTATCTATCTATCTATCTATCTATCTATCTATCTATCTGTCTGTCTGTCTGTCTGTCTGTCTGTCTGTCTGTCTGTCTGTCTGTCTGTCTGTCTGTCTGTCTGTCTGTCTGTCTGTCTGTCTGTCTGTCTGTCTGTCTGTCTGTCTGTCTGTCTGTCTGTCTATCTATCTATCTATCTATCTATCTATCTATCTATCTATCTATCTATCTATCTATCTATCTATCTATCTATCTATCTATCTATCTATCTATCTATCTATCTATCTATCTATCTGTCTGTCTGTCTGTCTGTCTGTCTGTCTGTCTGTCTGTCTGTCTGTCTGTCTGTCTGTCTGTCTGTCTGTCTGTCTGTCTGTCTGTCTGTCTATCTGTCTATCTGTCTATCTATCTATCTATCTATCTATCTATCTATCTATCTATCTATCTATCTATCTATCTATCTATCTATCTATCTGTCTATCTGTCTGTCTGTAATATAGCCGCTTACGTTTGAGGGCTCTCGTGGTCACCCCCTTGGCGTGAACCAAAATCAGCATTGGAGATAAGATGAATTGACGAATATGACGCGCTGGTAAAGATATGAATAATGACACAATCCCGTCGCGTGCGTCGTCAAACACTTCCCACCAGACAGTGGTACATACCCACGGGCGCGTATGTGCCGCTGGTATACGGGTATGTGCCACAGGTGATTGACACTTATAGTATCTACGCAAGAAGAGGAGAACACACATGGGCAATTTTAATGCCTGAGCGTTAAACAATAGGCCCGCCGTGGTGGTCTAGTGGCTAAGGTACTTGGCTGCTGACTCGCAGGTCGCGGGACCGAATCCCGGGTGTGGCGGCTGCATTTCTGATGGAGGCGAAAATGTTGTAGGCCCGTGTGCTCAGATTTGGGCGCACGTTAAAGAACCCCAGGTAGTCGAAATTTCCGGTGTCCTCCACTACGGCGTCTCTCATAACCATATGGTGGTTTTGGGACGTTGAACCCCACATATATATTAGCGTTAAGCAATACCCGACATCGATAGCGTCGACCGGACGAATACAAAGAATTAATGTCAGGGCTAAGAAAAGTCTGACGTAGGCAGCGTTGACCCCCGGACGAACGAAAATAATAAATTTCAGTGTTCCAGCCAGAATCTAACCCAAGCATTATGCGTGGCAGTCAAGCATTGAACCACAGAAATACGCCAGGTCTCGGCACTACTTTTCAAAGAGACACTAACCTTAGTGAGACGTCAATAGTGGTTGCAGTGCTGCCTACCCAACTTTATAAACATTACATATGTGCTCCTTTCATACAGCTGTCACGTCGAGTTAATGTCAATTGTGGTGAGGTGCCATGCGCTGAACTTCAATTAAGGAGCAGTGTCAAGGGCCAGCATCTTGGCAAGCATCAGTGCTTCATCTCAGCTTCTGGTGTTGCTAATACGCATGGTTCAGTTGACATCGTTGCGCAAGTGCAAACTGATTATATAGACATCTGCAAATCTTCAACATATGTCTTTGCATGCAACATTTTTACATATATTTAGCGTCGCTCAATAGAACAATTTTGTGACGCGGTCACCTTTCCACCGCATGCTTCGAATAACGTCGATTCCCAGGTACGTGGGATCTGCCGAATTCTTTATTTCTGTGTTTCTTTTTTCTGCCTAGGGTGAAGAGTATTCTGAAACAGAGATCAGAAAAAAAAAAGAAATGGGAGTGGTTGAATACACTGTGTACGTCTGTAGCAAGCAAAGCGACTCTCGTCTAACGGGTGAACTTACAAAGCGAAGCTGATGAAAGTGCAGCGACAGCGGAAACGTTAGTCGACCTGATTATTTATTTCTCAAAGAAAGGAAGCGTTCAAGGGACAATAGAAGTAATCAGTGACAGGATACGTGGTCCTAGAAGCAACTGAAACAGGCGTGTTCTTGTTTCCTTCAGCACCAACTTGTATAGAATGTGGGCCCGTTTAGGTGCGAGCTGACAATGCTTATAAAGGAAGAACCACCGAAGAGGCATGTCATTGTCAAACAACTGGGTCCTCAGAGGTTGTCTGTCAGATGAAGCACCGTCTGGAGAAACTTTCATGTTTTTATTTTACTGTTTTTCTTTCGATTTGTCATTTTGTTACAAGAACTTCTAGCTTGTATAAGGTAGAAGAAGATAGAATTTGATAATATGTTGAAAATGGCCTTTACATATTGTAGACGTATTTTCGGGATGCTTTAAATACCTCAAAAGAGGATGTGACTGTACCAAATGAATTTTTTTAGTTGCCCACGTTAGCTGTACCAGTAATAATAACAGTATTTCAGGACTGACTTTCCATTACCCATGTACCACTGCCTCTGCGTGGTGACTTCACGCTAAAAAATATTGCCTTATGAAGCAATGAAACTCTATTTAGCAATCACTGGATTGAAGACAGGTGTTCTAGCTCAGTTATAACTATTTAAACAGCGCGATACGAGTTACTTCTAGCAAGTTGTTTGTTCACACTTCACTAAGTTAAAGGCAATAGGACATCTTCATTGTGCATGGCCCCCAAACATTGCCTTTTATCTAGTATGTTGCCTCTAAAACGTGGTATGTTACGCCTACGATTTTTCAGTTAATGTCGTGGCTGTTCAATTGAATAGCCTGCCCTGTCAAATGGTTTCTTTTTTAGCACAATAGAGTGTCAGAATTCATTGCTGTTCTTGGAGCCCGTATGTATGCTTCTACATTAGCACAAATGCCAATTTACTTCAAAGCAGTGCGGAGCCTAGCCCCGTAAGCCCTCTCTCAATGCTGCTGGTCCATTAACTTCAGCCGTTTTCACATCACCTCATTTATGCCGTTCTAGTTTTAAGACCTTTGGTTTGGGCATTCTTTCTTTTTAACTTGAAGCGGCCCCTCCATTGAAGCACAACTCGCGTAAATGATCGGCTACACTCTGGGGTTCCTAATGGACTTCACTTGAGCGAACACACTTTCACACCACGACTGCAGCGTGTGAAGTTCGAAGCATCAGCGGAAAGCAATCGCCTTTCACTGCGGCCCATCAGAAGAAAAAATTAACGCCGTAAATGGGTGTCCTTAAGCACAAATTTTATTCAATAAACTACGATCAATCATGGCGTGATGAACAAAAAGCAAGGAAGTCGAACTTGTTGAGACCAGAAGGTTCCGGTATATAAAAACCTCTTGCACATATTCAGCGAATTCGGCTATTTACGATAGAATAGCATGGACTGCTGTAATTCCCAAGCAGACGAATACTTAGGATGACACGTTTAGTTAGAGGGAAGTGCGTAAGCGCAATGGTGAGTAGAATGGTTCATTCTTCAATAATCAATCAGTCAACTACTACACGAGAGCGTTGCATCACATCTTCTAGAAATGTATGATGAATGTGTTTAATTTTTAATTGCGTAAGCACATCTACGACAACTCAAACACAATGTCGTGTGGTCCGTCAAGACGCTTGCAAAACATAAAAAAAACTGCAGGACCATGAAACCATGATGCCACCCGAAGACAACCTTCTAAGTATACATTGTACTAAAACTAGTGCACTACACTTCTAGAAAAGGCTAGATCGTAGCGAAAAATAAAACACTCTGCACATACGCATGATTTAGACTGCTCCTAAAGAATGTTCCACTTAAATTTTTATAGTGAGATAAGCACAGCCTGACAATTCAGTTTTCATTCAAATACCTTCGGTCGCGGATATACAAAAGACTCCTTAAACATAAATCTGGCGTGAAATTGATGGTACTGGTTCAAGCTAGTAGTTATACTGAATACGCATAGGAGCAAATGAACACTCTAGATAATTGTTAACTAACGTTGAGGACTTTTCAGAAAGTTGAAATGTATGAGTTACCTTAAAGAGCCCCGCCGCAGTGGTCTAGGGGCTAAAGTACTCGTCTGCTGACTCGCAGGCCGCGGGATCAAATCCCGGCAGCAGCGGCTGCATTTTTGATGGAAGCGAAAATGCTGTTGGCCCGTCTGCTCAGATTTGGGTGCACGTTAAATAACCCCAGATGGTCGAAATTTCTGGAGCCCTCCACTAGGAAGGAGGAAGGAAAATGGAAGGAAAAGAACGCCAGGGAGCCTATAGGCAACTGGTTTGCTACCCTGCGCATGGGAGGGGAGATGGGGGGATTAAAGATAGAGAAGAGAGAGGGAAGAGAGATGGAAAAGAGGGAAGAGAGGCGTGTGCTGCCGAACACAACACGTTCGGCAGCACACGCGCGCACACTCACTCATAGTCCTGCAGTCTTGTCTTTCGCGGTGTGTGACATTGCTGTTACAGCCGCTTGTTCAAGTCCGTGTCGCGTAGGAATTTCAACAGAGCTTTTGTCGACTTCTCTTGCAATGTCTTCTCTCGGGAACTTGAAAGAATAGTGTCCACAGACATTTGACTGCTGTAGATGCGCGCAAGAACGGACGCCAATGACTGTCTCTGGATGTCATACAACGGACAGTAGTACAGGATGTGGTGCAGCGTCTCTTCGCAACGACAGGCATCGCAGAGAAGGTTGTCGGCCATTCCTATGGCAAATGAATAAGATTTAGTAAATGCCGCTCCTAGCCCTAAGCGATGAAGAAGGGTGGCTTCTCTTTGGTCGACCCCAGTGGGCATGTGGAGAGCCATCAAAGAGGACAGGTGGTGTTGACGATTCGTCTCGTTGCTTGGTGGGCACCATAGTGAAAACGTGATTTCACGCGCAAGTCGTCGAAGATTACTGGCAACCTCGGTCCACGAACGTGGTATGGCTTTTCTCGTGTTCTTTCAAGAGCTTCCCGCGCGGCAGTATCGGCATGTTCGTTCCCTATGACGCTGCAGTGACGTGGCAGCCACTGAAACGTCACATGAGTCTATTTCTCGTGTGAAGTGGGGAGAAAGCATCGAATTTTGAAAACAAGCTGTTCGTATGGCCCGCGACGCAGTGCTGAGAGCACAGATTGTAGGGCAGCCCTTGAGTCACTCAAAATCTACCATTGTTGTGGAGGTTCCCAATTGACCACACAAAGTGCAGCGTGCAAAGCAGCTAGTTCCGCTGCTGTAGGTGCCGTGAGTGCTCAGCCCTAAAGCTGATGGTAACACCTCTTGCTGGGACAACTACTGCACCTGACGAACACTGGTGGTTCGTGGAGCCATCGGTATGCTGTCTGAATATTTCTCGTGCAAAAGAAGAAGAGACAGTTGTTTCAGCATGGGCGATGAAAGCTCAGATTTTCTCCAGATCCCTGGTACACTAAGATGCACTGTAGGTAGAATAAGACCCTAAGGGGGTATCGATGGTTGAGATGCAGGAGTGAAGCCCATGAGAAGTTTCTTGTTGTACTTCACAATCATTTGAGCGAACGATGCTTGGCACTTCCCTGAAGGCAACAGTGTAAGGTGATGCCAGGTTGCAGGTGCAAAGTGTCTGAAGTGCGTTCTCAGGACTTCTACAGCAATGCGAGTTTGTATCAGATAGTCACCAGCAATTGCAATTGTTGCCTCTGTTGACGTACATCTGGGCAGACCAAGGCACACTCTCAGTGCTTGGGCTTGTACGGCTTGTAGAACACGAACATTGGTCTTGCAAGTATAGCTCAGTACGGGCAAAAAACCGGAAAACAGGGCTCTTTAGAGTTCCATCATTGCGTCTACTGACATCCGCCAAGTCTTTCCTGCCAGGAAACTGAACAATTGGAAAACAGCGGTCAGCGCTTGCTCATATAGACCAAATGTGGACTCCAACAGAGGGCCCAATGAATAATGATGCCCAGAAACCGGTGGGTTCTGGCGTAAGAAATGGGTCGCCCGCAGATTGAGATGACATAAGGGGTCATTGCTTTGCGATGGAAGGCCACCACCGCGCATTCTTCTGGTGATATGCTGAGACCTTGTTTTAGCACCACGGCGTCTCTCATAATAACATGGTGGTTTTAGGACATTAAACTCCACATGCACAGCGTGCCGCACGCTTAAACAAGAAAGTAACGATAAGGTGAGCTTGTCTTCTGATATCACGTTATTTATGGCAGCCATAAGGTGCAGGCTTAGCGATTTTGCTGATATGCCATCTCAGTTGGAAGGCGTTAGGGTATCCATTAACCTCATGCCTGCAAAGTATTATGAAATTCCTAAACTACAGGCGAAACAAGAATGTGAAATCCGAGACATACAAGAGAGAGTAACGAAGCTTGAAGACGACCGTGAGAAGTCAATCCTTTATTTTCGAAAAAATAACAGTTGACGATCTTGAGTGGAGAAGCAGAAAGTTAAACCTAAAGGTTCGCGGTATTCCACTAACACAGACTGAAAACTTGCTTCAAAAGTTGAATGCCGTGGCTATTCTGTTAACATTTCGTGCCTAACACTAAATGATGTTGAAAAAGTTCATCGGCCTCCGCACAAAAGTGCACACACACCAGGAATTATCGTGCCCTTTGCAAGGCAGTCTACTTGAGACATGTGGCTAAGCAAGTGAAAAGACCTTGGGCCGCTTAAATATAATATCCAAGTTGTAGAAAACATAACCAAAAAGAGTCGCGATCTCTTACGCCAAGTCGGGGGATAAACAGTTAACAACGGTTTTCGATTTTCATGGCATGCAAATGGAAAGGTTCTCGTCCGTCGTACTGAACATGATCGAGGGATAGTCGTCTGGTATTTAGCGGACCTTGACATGCTGCTCGAAAACTGCGACAAGAAGTGAAACTGCCCATCTTTCTCTTTGTTTGCCTTTTGCTTAACTAATAAGTTATGAACTCTTTACTTTCTGAAGCTATAAGTTTATCAGAGTTGAAGAAAATTCTCGCAAATAATAAGCCGTGCTCGAACTGTATCCACTTCAATCTTCAATCGGGTCGTAATCAGCGGAAGCAACTTGACTGTTTTTTTGGCGATTATCCAGGGTTGTTAATTGTGATTATATTCTCTGAGACATTTTTTTTCGTAGCATGACGTTTAGACTCTTTCCACGTATAAGTCGTATTACACGAATCGATCCGATGAGCGTGGTGGCGGTGTGTCTATAATGCTATCAAATGACTAGGGCTCGGAAATGCTTTCGGACTTTTGTAATGTAAATCCCAGTTATGAAGTTCTCACCGTTATTTACCGTGCCCAGGTATTCTATGTATGCTATTGCCCTTTCACTAATGATTGCTCTCAGTTTTTCTTTATCTTTAGAATCGTTCTTTGAGTTTCTTATTGTGAACTGGTACCATGTGGTTTTAAGGGGAGGTTGTAACACAAATATATTGAATGTAAATAGCACAACACAATAATTTATGGCTCTTTTGAATATATATTTATATTGAAATGTTATAACCACACCTACAACATTGACAAACACATCGATGACTCTCATAGACCTGTATATAACTTATTTACAACAACGATAGTTACGCTGTGGCACTATTATCGGGCCATCAGCGATCCTATGCCCATATTTGTTTCTACTAATCATACCACGAAGCTACCTTCGTCCGTCCCCCCCTCCCCCCAACAATAACTTCCCGATAGATCTAATAATGCTGAAACATTGTGTCTTTTTAGACAAGAGCTACTGCAAACGAACTTGCATGTCCTGCTAGAAGAATGTAATCCAGACACCGCATATAAGATATTTTAAGTATAATTCTAAAAGCCTACCATTTTTCATTTTCCTTAAAAAATGCCGATGTTCAAAAAATGCAAGAAACTTTGAATGACAAAAAATCACTCAGCCAAAGAAAAAAACATTGATTTTTTCAGGCTTTCATCAAAACTAAAAACCCTGAGGCTCTTAATGTGTTTAAGATTTTTAGGAACTATGTTACCAAGCAGCTCTGGAGGGTTAAAAATGAATACCTACTACGCCAGCTTATTATGATGGCGGAACATTCTGTTAACACTTCACTCTAAATACAATGCTCGGTAAATCACAGGAACAAATAAATAAAATATTACAGAACAGCATAGAAACGATGGGTCGTGATTTGGCAAACAGTGTCAATGACTTCTTTTTTAATCTTGGTCCTTCTTTAGATAGTAATTCAGATATTACTTATACGAACTCTCACAAAGAACATACAATATTTCTTACACCGCTGTCTGACAATCAAGTTATCTCGTCTTAGGCAACATTAGGCAACAGTAAACCCACCGATGTGTTAGGCATTCAAGTACAACCAGTGAAATATGTAATAGATATTTTAGCACCATTTATAAGACACATATTTAACCAAAGTTTGTCATTAGAAATATTTGCACGTGACATGCAAATTGCTAAAGAACAGCGATATTGAGAAAAAGGGGATAAAAAGGAATTAGCAACTACACGCCAATATCCGTATTACCAGTGTTTTTTAAAGGTTCCTAAAAAATAATTTTTGAGCGCTTGTCACCTTTCGTAGACTGCCACAATCTTACGCATCCAGTGCAGTTTGATTTCTGTAAGAATAAGTCCACCGAGCTTGCCCTCCTTGAACAGCCAGAATTTATATTAGAGAAATTTGAATGCCAGGAAATTCTGCTGGGTATGTTTGTGATTTTTCAAAGGCATTGGACCTTCTTACCCATAGCATTTTGTTGAAAAAGTAAGAAACTTATGGCATTAGAGGCATAGCCTATTCATTTATTCATTAATTTCGTCAGATTTGAAACACGGAAGTCAATCAGTTATTGTTGCGGGAGAAAAATCAGATGAAAAAACGGTCGGTTGTGGTGTTCCCCAGGGAAGAGTCCTAGGACAATTTTTATTTGTACTTTATATTAACAGAATTCCTACAATCGATGATGCAGCCAAATTCATTATATACGCAGATGACACCATTTTATTTTTTTCAGGCAACTCAGAAACACACATAAATAATAAAAGTAATGAAGTGCTATCAAAAATAAGTTACTGTACGGCTCGAAACCACTTAAAAATTAACATTGGCAAAGCTAAGGCTCTGGTGTTTTGGCCGCGGAACAAGAATGTTTAACTAGCACCATTAACGGTAAATAATGCAGAAATTGAGTTCGTACCACCAATAAAACTTTACGCGTGCATATAAAAGGCGTGCGATCTGCCTAATTTTCAGTTTGACTATTAGCAGGACTCTCCCACAGTTGAGTACGAAGTACTCGAAATCGATGAACATTTTTTCTAAACACAGGAGATGACCACATAAATTACCTAATTAGCAAACTATCTAGTGCAGTAGGTGTGATGCACCATGTTTCTTCTGAATGCCCTATAAGCATCAACATGTTCTTATATAATGCTCTGTTCGTACCAATACTTAGTTGTGGATTGCTAGTTTTGGGTACTACAACAGAAACAAACATTGACAAGCTCGCAGTTTTACAAAAACACGTCATTCGATTAGCATGCAAGGTTTCATACCTCTCACACAGCAGAGACCTCTCTGTATGACACAACATTGTCCCGGTAAAGTTAATGTTTAACTGTAATCTATGTTGACAGTATAATTCTAGCTTAATAAAAAAAAACACCAGTACTCTACAAACGCTAGCAGGATTACAGGCTATCCTATACTAAAGTATAATGCACGCAAACCTTAAGAACTGCAAATAAAGAAATTTTGCACTAACTATGGTGAACAAATGCTTCAGTTCACGCTTCCAGCTTCATTAAATAGAATCAGTAAAGAACAGCTTTTTAACATTCCGAAAACCCCATTTAAAAAGGTAGAATTTCCACCACAGTATCATTATCATGAATATGCCTCATAAATAACGCCGTCTTTTTCTTTTTCGTATTTCGCTGTTTCTGAAAGAAAATTTCCATTTTATTGTGTTTTTTGTATTATGTCTACTGAAGCATGTTTATTTTTTGCACGAAAGATAGTCATGTACAATAAATTGTGTCTTGGTATTTTATTACAAGAATATTTATGTACAATATATTATGCTTACATTTCATTTTTCTGTTTTTTTTTCTTTTTTTCTTTTTGTTTTTTGTTCGTTACCACCTTTTACGCTGTAGCACATGTAGGGTGGCCAAGACGCCCTCAAGCTGATTGTATCAGCGTTTTCCCCCCGATTTCCCTCAAAATCGTGTTGTAAATAAATAAACAAACAAATAAAGAAATAATATCAATCAATCATTCAATTAATCAAGTGATCCATTAAAGAAGAAACAGTCCTTTCTGCAGCAGCTGGGATCATCGCGGTAATAGCGGGAAAGACATCAAGCACGCACTACTGTTTACGTGCCCTCTGAAATCCGTTCGGGCAGCGCGGCGATACACAAAGATAAGCTAAGAGAAAAATACAATAGCGCATATGAAGTCCGAGTTGCATGTGTGTGCCACTATATGACGCCTAAGTCGAGAACTGCGGTGTTCTCGACTTAGAGCAGCCAAGCAGGGTCGCCTCCCACTCCTACCGGGTAGGGTTGGGTATAGGGGGTACAGCAGGGTTGCACGGTGTTACGAAGTGATGACGTGGTGTTTCGCATAGAAAAAAACTGCCCGTCAATTCGTTGTGTAGTTTCGGCGTTCAGATGGATAGCAGAGAACGCTTAATAATCGCTGTGGTGGCCATATCTCGTACTTTGTTTCTGCACTTTGGCAAATTCGCGTGTGCTCAGACAGAAAGCGAGTGAGCATAATTTGTTTTTATGTCGGTGAAGTGGCGGATAGGAAAACGGGACTGCCAGACCGAACCCAGTAATTAGCCACAAATATAAAAATTGCCAGATCGATGCCCCTCCTATGTTGCTGAATCTGAAGCCGGAATTGATGGCAGCTCTGCGGCGAGCAAAGACAATGTTACTCGGGGCGTTCCACCAGAGATTTGGAGCGGGGAAAGGCAGTTATCAAGTTTCATTATGGACAGCGA
The DNA here is from genome assembly GCF_043290135.1 of Rhipicephalus microplus. Taxonomy (NCBI): domain Eukaryota; kingdom Metazoa; phylum Arthropoda; class Arachnida; order Ixodida; family Ixodidae; genus Rhipicephalus; species Rhipicephalus microplus. The sequence continues at coordinate 68,835,131 of NC_134703.1, forward strand.
CATACAGGCAAGGCACAGTCAGGGACTCATCAAGTAAGAACAAAGCAAATTCAGAAGAGAAAATGACATCATCCGAGTACTCACGGAGGTAAACGTAACCACGACAAAAAAAAAAAAAAAACGAAACGAAGACCATGCTCATGAGAAATAATTCTGGCCACCAAGACAAGATAATTCACCTAATTCTTTCCAGGAACTAATGAAGTCGCTGTGTTTACGTGGGCGTAGTTACAATGATTGACAAGTGCTAAATAAAGGGCCGAAGCATTTCTATCTTGTGTAAAACAACATTAAAGTAAATCGATGGTAGTCAGAAATAGATGCACCTCTTCTGGAGCAATACATATGTGTCCTCTAATAATACGTGGGAGGCGCGTTGAATTGTAATAATTATGGTTAGCAGAGTTAAGAGAAAAGTTTAATGGTGCGACGGGGCAGCCTCCAGTCTTAATGCTGTGATCGTATGCTGTCGTAATTACTTGGCGTAACGCAGCCAGCACCTCAAATAGAATGAACATCTGTAGCATCTGTAGACGAGAAAACGGGGAAGAAGAAGAGATGAAAACTTTCAAAAACAATTTTCGAAAGTCAATGTGCTGTTTAAACCTCTTTCACAGAAGCCCCAGTAAGCTACCCAGCCCTCTCGCAATCTCGCACAACAAACTTGTGTATTGTACGTGTCATAGGAATAAAATTTCGAAGTAACGCAAAGGTAATTGACTACACTTCCATAATTGTCAGTTACTTTTCTGGTGTTACAATTGACCACTGTAATCAATTAAATACTAAAGGGAGTAACTGCTATTGTAATTGCTACAATTGCACTTACTGCGGCAGGTAGCTGCTATGGATTTATAAAAGAAGTTTTCAAATTAGTATGCAGACATGGACACAATGGTGTTGTTGTTCTGAACTCTTTTGTGTCAATGTCAGTGCCTGAACGTCTTTTGTCATAAATTACCAGGGCTGGGTCGATTCAATGCCTTAGATCATCCGCTGATTCGTCCAAAGAGGAACGAAAATTTGATCTCCTTGCTGCTCTATCCCTGACGAGCAATATAAATTCAGCTCGAGAGACTCCCCTCATGGAAGAGCCTGTTTAGGAATTGTCCTTTTTGAAAGAATAAGCTTTCCACATTCTCAAGAGTGGCCACATCGCAACATCCACTGCAGCTGCCTGGCACGACCACTGTTCTTCTTTCGTTTTTAAATGAGATTACTATGTACTTGCCTACGTGAGCTTTCATTACAATATATTTCAGGACCCAACGGCGACTGTTTTACCCTATTCTTTTGTTCACCCCCAAAGACGCGTGCTCTGGTCACCAGCTCTTCGTACTGCTCTATCGTTTAGTTGAGGACATCGAAGTTCGACAGAGCATCACTGAGGTGTTCAGACTGTTTCATGAAAACGCGCATATACTAAATGTTCAGGGGTTTTTCTAAGAATCCACCCCATTCGCAAGCGTTAGGGATCATCCGTTGACCGGTTGTGCGCGTGGAAAAACATCCGATTTTCGTCTCACTGTTTATTTTTATCCTTGTGAGCCGATCATCATTACTTCGAGAATTGGTGGCACATGCCGGATAAGAGCAATTGTGCGTTCACCTTAACCATGTGTCAATATTTTATTTCCTTTTTTTTTCTTTTCCTCACCAAGTCGGTCGAAAGAGAGTGCGAGTTCATGCACGATTCAATTCCTATGGCAACGCGTCAAGGATGGCATGTCGGAAATTTTAGTCGGAAACCAGTGGACCGCGCCTCAAAAGACTCAACGTTTCTCGAGTGAGTTCCATCGCGAGGTTCCTTCGAAGAACGATATCTGAACGTCACGCTCTGTTTTATAAGAAATTTGCTTTTGTTATCCTTAGTAATAAGTGCGTTCAAAAAGAAACTTTCTTAATCTTGATCGAAACGATCTGTTACTGGTTCATTGGCGATGTTAGTAGGCTAGGAAATAGCGGAGTTTGTCATGTTTCAATCTAATTGTGTACGAACAATATGTGATTACACTTAGGAAGTAGCCAGAATGGTGTAAAAAAGAAAGTTAGAGAGGGCAGTCAGAGAATAGCAACAACGTTGCTTTCCTAGGAAATAGCTGGAAAGAGGATAAGAAGAGTAATAAAATAGCAAACCCAATGACTATTGGGGGTAACCATGTCAGCACTATTATATTTATCTCGCGAGTACGGTGCTCTTTAGTTGCCTAAAAGCCTTAACGTTGATCTGAACATTGTTGAACGTTGTTTTATCAAGTGGCTTCCAACATCACGCATATATTAGTATTGTTCCCTAATCATTATTCTTAATTCTTGTTCCTTGCGTGTATTTGAGTCACGAATGTTTTTTTCTATAAATTTACATGCCCTGAAAACTGATTTTCTAATCACAGAAAAACTCATTTTTTTCTACTTTTGCGATTTCTAAACAGAAAATGCCCTATCTTGTGATTCGTAGCCAAATTGTTTGAATGAACAAATAGATTCACTGTAGCAATATTCATACAGAAGTTGTACTACTTTTAGCCGAGTTCTCTGAATATAATGATGTTAACGAACATTGGTTCTAATAACTTCCCCTTTACATTCCTTGGCATTATTGTCTGTTATATCTAAATAACATTGTGTCAAAACACGGAAAAACGAGCCCTTAGGAATACACTTCTTTCCATATATATATATATATATATATATATATATATATATATATATATATATATATATATATATATACCAACAGAGATTAAAACAAGAACACAAAAAACAAAGATGTAAAGAAGTTAAAGTGCCTGCAGTTCCTGCTGTCTCGCTTTAAGCCGTATTGTACAGCCTCACAACAGCTGTGCTCCTGCACCAACACCATTTTTAGAGGCAGTGGTTCAGACGAAAGGAAAAAAAAAATAACATAAGGAACCATTGATTCCCTTTATATAAGTGCTGGCCATTTTACCTGCTAGGGACCAGAAAAGAGTGGCAGTACTGGTTGGTCAACTGTTCGTCTACTTTTGCACTCTACGTGATAATTCCACAATGAAGCTAAAGAAGACGCGTAAAGATGATGAAGAGCCACGCATCCGCTCGCAGCGAGACCCATAGCGCAGGTCTCCCTGCTCAGATATACGCCTTCTCCGATATTTATCTTTTCTTCAAATATATATATATATGGTCCATATTTACTTTTTGTTTGTAAAACCATTAGCCTTTTACTAAAAAAATGGCAGCATATCCACGGAGATAATGATGGGGAGTGGGGCGAACATTCGTCCGTCAGTTCGTTCTTGCTTCCGTCCGTTCCTGCGTACGTCTGTGTAACCGTCCATGCGTCCATCCCCCCGTCCGTGCGTGTGTCTGTTCGTGTGTCCGTCCCTGCGTTCGTCCATGCATCCGCGCCTGCGTCCGTTCATGCGTTTATCCATGCATCTGTCTGTGTGTCCGTTCGTCCATCTATTCAGCACTCAAAGTACCACCATCTCGCATCTTTTCATTATATATTCTCCATATAGAAGCACCGCCATCCAGCGGACATTTCAAGGACTGAACGGGAGGTGGCACATGCACACTTTCTTACGGCTTGCGCTTCGGGTTTACTTCCCACCTTTAACCACTTCGAGTTCATGGTATATACTAGTTCACTGTATTCATGGCTATGCGGCCCAACGCTCGCTAAACCTTTCTAAAGCTAAGGAGGTTACACCCAGCGAGTATAACGTAGCAACCTTTTTTGTCAGATCGTGCTCAATGTACATGCCAATAGCTGCTAATGGGGATCGCAGCGTGCGCGTTACCTAAAGGCCGAATGCTCCTGTCTCTTATTGCCCCTTAGCAGCCATTAACATGTACATTGAGCACTATATTTTATTGTTCAACAACGCACAGAAGAAATCTCTCACCGTAACCACCTTGGAGGTCAAAATCGTAAGGACCGCTATTTCGGGTATGTGCCACTGGTGGTTACGTACTACGAGAGACTACGTGGCCAAAAAAGGTTTGGTATAAGAGTAACGCATAGATATTTAAAAGAAGAAGCCTCGGATAATGGGCTGGTTTTTGTACACAAAAAGGGGGTTTTGGAATGCTTCTTGCTAAACGACATTACTTTGTACTTCGTTGAGTTCAAGTGCATGAGCCAAGTGTCTCACAAATCGGTAAGCAAGTTGAGCTCTTCTTGAAGGGCTATGTGGCCAGTGGAACTGTTGAAAACGAAAGTATATACGAAACGCCGAAGTTTACCGAAGTTATAAAGAAAGAGTATAGCCAATAGCTGCGCAAAGAACACCGACAAGAGAAAGAAAGAGAGAAAGAGAGATAGAGAGAGAGAAATAGAGAGATACGCTATGAAGAAAAGCAAGGACGTTAACCGGAAAGAAACTATCTTGTTTGCTATTCTGCACTGGGGAAGGCGTAAGGAAAGACACAAAGGTAAGGAAAAGAGAATGAGAGAAAGAGATATAGGAAGGGAAGCGGAAACACACACACACTCTAGAATGTCACAATCGTTCGACAAGGTGGGCCTTTGGCAGAACCATTCGAAAGGCCTTCGTCAATTTTTTGCGTGAATATCGATCTTTCCGGCATTCCAAGATTGCTTTTGCGGAAAACGGCTGGTTGTCGAGGCGTTCAAACACTGCTGACAGATACTGTCTCTGACGACTTTACTGAGGGCACTGACACAAAATATGTTTGATGGTTTCGTTAGCGTCACAATGGTCACACGCTGCATTGTCTGCCCATCCGAGGCGGCAGGCAAAAGCACTCGTATAAGTCACCTCAAGCTACAGCGGCAGAGAATGGTTGTCTGAGATATGGATAAACCTGATGGAATGGCAAGTCGTCGGCACGGATTCAGGTGGTGAAGACGAGTCTGGAGAAAATAGGGCGTCTCCACAGAGAACAGGTGATATTGTACACAAGCATATTAATTCTTGCTGCTCAGCCCCTTTTTGCCTTTTCTGCGTCATCGACATGCTCGTTAGCGATGGTTTGGCAGTGACCTTGTAACTATTCAGCAGTCACATCATGCCTTTCTGTATTACTTGTTGATACAGTTGTCTTGTTTCTAGCGCCAATTGGTTCTGAGGTGCATGACGTAGCGCAGTATGAATAGAAAACAGAGCTGGTTTCAAATCAGGGAAAAAGCATAATTTCAGAGATGCTTCTTGATGAATCCTGTGAAGTGCGCATCGGGGTGCCGCGAGCTCTGCGGCTGTCAATGTTGTTTTTTGAGACGTTCGAAATTAACTGGTTTTGGCTTTTGTTGTTAAGGTCATAGCTCCTGCAGCTATCACAACATTTGTCGAACCATTCGTATAAAGTTTAACACGGTGTTTGTATCCTTCATGCAACATAGAGTCAGATGCTTCAAAGCTGATGTCGAGAGATCCGCCTTCTGGCGAATTCCTGGCACTGCCAAGCGTAGGTTCGGACTTTCCAAACACCCAAAGGGTGGCGGGATACGTTCCGGTAATGTGTAGCCTGTTGGAAGGCAATCACAGAAACTCAATATTTTCTTACAAAAGGAGGCACTCAGCCGGTTTTCTGAAAGCGAAACGAGGTTGTGGGCATGGGCACGAGCAAGGTGTTTATATGCACCCGAAGAGACACATGGTCCTGCAAAGAACATTGGAAGCCACCATAAACGTAATATAACACGATGGTCGTTCTCACATCAATCGTGCCTTCCATAAATGCACGGCGAAACACTCCTCTGAGCTAAACGAGTGCGGTCGTTTGCGGGATCTCCTTCCCACTTAGCACATATCTGTATATATTTGAGGTCAGGAAAGCCAATAGGAAGGCTGATGTGGTTAGCACAATCCGTAGACCTCACTTTGGTTTGTGTGTATGGGTAGGTGAAAGTGGAAATGTTGGTACTATGATGCGTGTGATGTGAACACTCAGCAGTAAATAGTTTGTCGGTACTCTTGTAGCAACAATATATCATTTAATAAGATCCCATGATTTTATGGTGGGTAGTGGAATACGAAAATAAATTGCAGATCTCATGTACAGTGGGAATTGACAGGCGAAGCACGAATGAAAAATATTGTATCTGTCACTTTAAAATCAGCAGAACGTTTCGAGGTGGAGTTAAATGATGCCGTACATGACTTCCATGTTATGATTATCATAATTGGATGTGTCGTTTACCTTTGTCATCTAGTCACGTCACGTGATGCCAAATTTAGTATACGAGGAACTAGAGAAACAGCCGCGAGCACGCTATGAGTGTGGTATGATGTCATGTTCTTATATGACACGCGCGTCAAGATTATAACGTTTGCACCAATCATATATTTCGTCATCGAACGACGTCACGTAACACCAAATTTGGTATATGTAGAGCTTTAAAACGGCCGCGAGCGCAACAAAAAAAGCTCAATATACTCCAAGGTGGCGTTGACGCACGCGCACTCTGGGCACAGTGACGCAACGTTAGCAAAACGCGAGCACTCTATAGTCTGACGCCAAGCCCGAGCAGCGTCTGTTGGCATAGCCTGACGGCAAACCGTGCGAAATGCGACATGCCGCATTTCATGCCGATGGGTTACCCAGACAACACTGCGTCTTCCACTTTCGTGACGGAGGGACACCGGACACGCTGAAACACGCATGCGTCTAAGCGACGCAGCGCGGCGCGCGCGCCTGTGAGTATATGGCAGGACCGGCACCTGGCGTAGCAGCGCCGGCGTGACGCGACGAAATGAACGCCATGAGCGCCAGCGAACTCCCGCACCGCGTCAGGTCGAAATGTATTGGCGCCTTGACTGTGGCGTGTAGTCATGTTCTCACAAGACACGCATCTCATGATTATCATGTTAGCACCAGCCACATACCTTCGTCATTCATTGGCGTCACGCACTACCAATTGTGGCATATGTGAAGCTAGCGAAATGGCCGCAAGCGCATCATCTGTTGGCATATAGTCATGTTGTTACATGACACGCATGTCATGATTATCATGCTTCGATGTGTTATTTACCTATGTCATCAGTTCACGTCACGTAATGTCGAATTTGATACATATGAAGCTAGCGAAACGGCCGCGAGCGCATCATGAGTGTAGCATGTAGTCATGTAATTACGTGATAAGTATCTCATGTTTATCATATTTGCACCGGTAGGATACTTTCATAATCTATTCACGTCCCGTAATGCCAAGTTCGGTATAGGTTAAGCTAGCGAAACGACCGCCAGCGCATCATGAGCGTGCCATGTAATCATCTTGTTACATGACACGCATCTCATGGTTACCATGTTTGCACCAGCCACATACCTTCGCCATTCATTCCGTACTGTAATACAAAATTTGGTATATGTGACGCTAGCGAAACGGCCGCGAGCACATCAAGGGCGTGGCATGTAGTAATGTTGTTACATGACACGTATATCATGATTTTCCTGTTAGGGTCTGTCGCTTCTGTTCGCCATGCAATCATGCCATACCATGCCAGTTTTGCAACATGCCATGTGAACGAAACCACAACATGAGCTGCAGGACCATGAAATATAAATCATGACATTCATGACATACATGTCACGATTTTTCATGTTTTGTCTTGTCAAATAAGTTTTCATACGGTCATGTTGTGCCATACCAAATTTGGTATCAATACCATTATTGGAACGGCCAGGAGAGCTAAAAGTCGTAGGTGGCTAGATAGATAGATAGATAGATAGATAGATAGATAGATAGATAGATAGATAGATAGATAGATAGATAGATAGATAGATAGATAGATACGCTCAAAGTTACCAAAGTTTGCTGAGAAATGCTTCGCATTCAAAAAAGAAGATGATTATCGCAGTAATTGACAATGTTAAGCTTGCTGACGGCAGTTAGTAAATCAACTGTTTTAATCATGAAACTTCTCGTGTTCGAGAGCTGATGCATCAGTGGAATGGTATAAAAAATGCTCTCATAGGACACATGAGAATGCTGTCACTTGTATTCAATGACAACATCTTCCAATAATATTATCTGACGTTTTATGTCTCAAAGTTACAATATTCAAGCTCCATGGATTGAAGTGGTCTACGTGTTTTTGTTATCTGGATGACGTGATAGTGTTTGCTGTCACTTTTGAAGCGCACCTTGAGAGACGGTCGAAAATTCTTGATGTAATCCGTCTCGCCGGCCTTCAGCTGAATTCATCCAAATGCCGGTTTGGTCGCCGTCGCATTACAATACTTGGACATATTGTTGACGCTTACGGCGTACAGCCTGACCCAGAAAAAGTTCAAGCTGTAAAGGACTTTCCTGTGCTAAAATCCACCAAAAGATGTCCGCAGCTTTGTAGGGCTTTGCTCCTACTTTCGGCGGTTCATCAAGAACTTCACGGAAATCGCTCGTCCTCTAACAGATTTACTCAAACCAGATGAGACGTTTACCTGGGGTCCCTCGCAAGCAGCAGCATTCTCCGACCGGACCACTTTGCTCACTTCCTCTCCTGTTCTGGCTCACTTCGACCCTACGGTACCAACCGAAGTCCGCACTGATGCCAGTGGTTACGGAATAGGCGCTGTGTTGGCTCAGCGACAACTTGGGCAGCATCGCATGATAGCTTATGCAAGCTGGCTGCTGTCCCCCTCGGAGCGTAAGTCACAGAGCGCGAATGCCTAGCGCTGGTGTGGGCAGTCGCGAAATTTCGCGCTTACTTATACGGCCGACCATTTACACTTCTCACCGACCACCACGATCTTTGCTTTCTCGCCTCCCTCAAAGATCCCACAGGTCGTCTCGCCCGCTGGGCACTCCGCCTCCAAGAGCATTCTTACAGCGTATTGTATAAATCAGGAAAACTGCACAAAGATATGGATTGTCTGTCACGCTACCCTGTGGCCGACTGCCATCCTACGAGCACTGATTCTGTGGGTTGCGTTCTTTCCATCTCCGAACTGTTTCATCTCGGGGACGAGCAGCGGCACGATCCGGATATTAGCCGCCTAAAACAACAGCTCGAATCTTCACCGCAAGACGCTTTCGTTCGCATGTTTACCTTAAAGGACCACACCTTATATCGGCGTAATTTATCGCCCCATGGTCACGACCTACTTCTGGTCATACCAAAGCACGTGCGCTCCACAGTCCTACGCGAGCTCTATGACGCGCCAACCGCGGGTCACCTTGGTGTATCTCGCACATATGACCGTGTGCGCCACCGATTCTACTGGCCTGGCCTTTCACGCTCTCTACGTCGTTGTGTCAACGCTTGCGAAATTTTCCAGCGTCTCAAAAAGCCGTCGGGACTCCCTTCCGGATGTCTTCAGCCCATCGACATCTCATCGGAGCCATTCTTCTATGTTGGTTTGGACCTTCTCGGTCCCTTCCCAACATCCGCCTCCGGAAACAAGTGGGTCGCGGTTGCTACAGATTACGTGACCCGTTATGCAGTTACGCGAGCCATGCCAACAAGCTGCGCTACAGACGTCGCTCATTTTCTACTACGCGATCTCATTTTAGTGCATGAAGCCCCTCATCAACAGCTGACAGACCGAGGCCGTACGTTTTTTCGAAAGTGGTTGACGATATCCTGCGTTCCTGCTCTACCCAACATAAGCTCACGACACCGTACAATCTCCAGAAAAACGGGCTTACAGAACGTTTAAGCCCCACCCTGACACACATGCTATCGAAATACGTCTCGGCCGACCATCGTGATTGGGACCTTGCACTACCCTACGTGACGTTCGCATAGAATTGCTCCCGGCATGACACTGCTGGGTACTCACCATTTTACATTCTGTTTGGACGCGAACCAACATTGCCGCTGGATACCTTTCTGCCAGCGAGCTGCGCAGTCTGCTTCTGAATATGCACGCGACGCTATTATTCGAGCTGACCATGCTCGTCAGCTTGCCCGCAGCTGATTAAGGGCATCCCAAGACTCGCAGAAACATCCTTACGACGAGCGGCATCACGGTGAACACTTTCCGACAGGTTCCATCGTTCTTATTTGGTCCCCTACGCGACATGCAGGCCTTTCAGAGAAGCTTCTCTCTCGTTTCAAGGGCCCATACCGCGTGCTAAGACGAGTGACCAACACAACATATGAAATCGTCCCTGATAATCCATCAACCTCTTCTGCTCTGCTGTCCCGGGACATCGTTCACGTGTCAAGGCTCAAGTGTTACCACATCGCTCCTGCTGTGGCCCCGTAAACTCGCAGGGTCGGTGCTTTTGCCACCGGGGGTCGTGTTACGTGATTTCGGCTGACTGAAACAGGGCATAGTGGGACATACCCAAGTAACGTGCCGCAGATTGACAGTGAAGAAGTGGACGTTGTCGGTGAGCTGCGTTGTGGCTGTGGACTGACTACTGTTATTTTCCACGTAACAATATGATTATGAAACATGCCTTTGTGCTGGGCTCCGGAAATTTTGGCCGTCTGGGGTTCTTTAACGTGCACTCAGATCGCACAGTACATGGGCATCTACGATTTCACCTGCATTAAAATGCGACTGCCGCTTCCGGTATCAAACCCGCGACCTTCGAATCAGCAGATGAGCACCATAGCCACTGATCAACTGCGGTGGATGTCAATATTTTTTTAGTATAATGCACTACTAAAATATTGTACACTATTTTCTTCGAAGATTTATTTCCAGAAACTATACTATTTCTCTCTCTCTCTCTCACTCACACACGCACACACACACACACACACACACGCACACGCACACACACACACACACACACACACACACACACGCACGCACGCACGCACGCACTAAATCTCTTGAAAAATTTTGCGAACCATTACCTGATGTCGATGCATTTGACCATGCCAAAACATTTTTGCAATATACTGACGCGGCCTGTTCACACTTGGCATCAAAGGGACCGAAAGGGGCCAAACTCAGCAGAAATTAACTCGCTTTGTCTCCTAAGCGGCTGGAATACCATGCCGCACGGCCAGAATGAAAAAAAAAATGGCAGCATATCCACGGAGTGAATGATGGAGAGTGGGGCGAAGAATTCATCCGTCCATTCGTTCTTGCTTCCGTCCGTCCATTCGTCCGTCAGTGTGACCGTCCATGCGTCCGTCAGCCCGTCCGTGCGTGCGCCTGTTCGTGCATCCGTCCCTGCGTTCGCCCGTGCAGCCGCCCCTGCGTCCGTTCATGCGTCCCTCCATGCATCTGTAATGTGTCCGTTCGTCCATCTATTCAACACTCCAAGTACCACCATCTCGCATCTTTTCATCATATATTCCCCATATAGAAGCACCACCATCCAGCGGACATTCCAAGGACTAAACGAGAGGTGGCACACGCACACTTTCTTACGACTTGCGCTTCGGGTCCACTTCCCACCTTTAACCACCTCAAGTTCATGGTATATACTAGTTCACTGTATTCATGCCACTGCGGCCGAACGCTCGCTAAACCTTTCGAAAACCAAGGAGGTTACGCCCAGCGAGTATGACGTAGCAAACTTTTTCAGTAAGATAGTGCTTAATGTGCATGCCAATGTCTGCTAATGGGAAATGAGAGGCGGAGAATTCGGCTTTCACTTTCTTACGGCTTGCGCTTCGTATCTACTTCCCATTTTCAACCACCTCGAGTTCATTCATGGTATATACAAGTTCATTGTATTCATGGCACTGCGGCTCAACGTTCGCTAAACCTTTCTAAAGCTAAGGAGGTTACACCCAGCGAGTATAACGTAGCAACCCTTTCTTGTCAGATAGTGCTTAATGTACATGCCAATGGCTGCTAATGATGATCGCAGCCTGCGCGTTAACTAAAAACCAAATGCTCCTGTCTCTCATTCCCCATTAGCAGCCATTGACATGTACATTGAGCACTATTTTTTATTGTTCAACAACGCACAGAAGAAGTCTCTCACCGGCACCACCTTGGAGTTCAAAAGGTTATTCTTGTTACATACTACGGGGGACGAACGGGTGCCGCTATAAAGAGCTTCGCCCCTAAAAATGGCAGCATATCCACGGAGTGAATGATAGAGAGTGGAGCGAAGCATTCGTCCGTCCATTCGTTATTGCTTCACCTTCGCCTCTAAAAAAATCCGTCCGAGAGGAATTCTCCCAATGCACGAGAATGAAACCTCTTTCCGCTTCACGGCTTTGGCTGCACTAGCTCAAATCACATGACTTTACTAGCCGGCCGCAGATTCATCATGCCGTCAGAGTCATCGAAGGTGGCTCGCATCGGTTCAAATCGCAAACTACCCATGCAGTATGACGAAGCTTGACGGCCTCACAGTTGACGCGTTCTTCGAGAGCCTAGTTTGGATTACAATCGCCGAGAACACTCAAAGTAGACAGGGCAGCAGCGGCGAGTCGGCGTTCCCCAACGTGTCTCGCGTTTGTGTACAGCAAGATGTATCCACCGCCACCATTGCCGGTGCGTTGGCTGGTGTCGTTTATGCTGGCTTATCTCCTAAAATAATGTTCGAAAACGTGCGAGCTGTTTTAGTTGTTCCGTTCACCTCGCCTGCCCGTTCCGCCGCCGTTCCGCTCGCCTGCCCACTCGCTGAACTCTCCAACCCCCGCTGCTGTGGGTACGCGCGACTTTCAGGAATTCACTCAACACTTTCAGTCAATAGCTCAATCTGGTGCTAATGTCTGTTACCCAGGATCCGTTTCTTTGCATCCTCTGCTAGAAGATTTACCTCATGATTCCAACATGTCAAATAACGTCCTGCTATCACCGCCTTCCGATGATGAAATCAAGGGTGCATTAGACGCAATGAAAAAGGAATCGGCCCCAGGGCCTGACGGACTCCCTGCAGAGTTTTATGTAGAGTTCTGGCCCATCATTGGTTCAACTATGTCACGCGTCATTCGCAAGTGTTTCCAAGATATTACACTTCCAACCTCTTTCTACAGAGGCCATATAACACTAGTTCCCAAGAAAGACCCAATGTCTACGCGACCAGAAGATTGGCGCCCTATTACCCTGCTCAATGTAGATTACAAGCTCTTGGCCAACATTTTGGTGCGCCAAATCAGTCCATTACGTGCAACATTAATCGCTCCCCACCAGGTCTGTTCTGTTTCGGGCCGAGAAATACACACCCATACGTGGTTAACGCGTGACATCATTCAATACACCAATAGCCGATGTGCGCAAGGACTGTTGGTTTCATTAGATCAAGAGAAAGCTTTTGATTTCATAGAACATGGCTACATACTAAATGTTTTGCATGCATACGGATTCCCGGATAAGTTCATTGACCTCATCCACGCGATGTACACTAAATTAGAAAGTACCCTTTACTTAGATTCCCGTGAGAGTCACGCGTGGGGTCCGTCAAGGGTGTCCCCTCTCCCCAGTGTTATTTATTCTTGCATTAGAGCCCTTCTTAAGGGCCGTTGAACATCACCCGCAGATTCCTGGCTTACCTCTACCCGGTAACACCCAAGTAAAGGTCGCTGCATATGCAGATGATATCACTCTATATGTACATAATGAACAGTCGCTGCAGCATGCTCTTAATACGTTCCATGATTTCGGTATTATCTCCGATGCAAGGTCAAACTTTTCTAAAAGCCAGTATTTTTTCATTGGCAACCCCAGCCGTCGTATCAACATCCCGTCACCTTTACAGTGGTCTCCTGTGATTTCAATACTCGGAGTTACTTTCACTCTATTTGGTATACAGAATAGCATCTGGTCATCCGTTGTACAAACTCTTCTAAATGATATCAAAGCAGCCAGGTACTTCTAATTCCCCTCTTGGAACGCCGATACTTAACTAAAATGGTGTACCTAGGAAAATTTTGGTACCTTTGCCATTCTCTTAAAACACCACTCCTCCACGTCTTCAGGAAAGTGCAAAGCTGCATCAGTTAATTTTTTTTGGTCTGGTGGCGCAGAATTATTAGAGAGTTTTAGTACTGCGTACGCTGCGTACGTGGCGGCGTTGCGTACGTAAGGACGCCACGTTCTGCGTAGTGCGCATGCGCAGACCGCAACGCGAACGTATCGCGTTACGTACGCAGCCGCTACGTACGCACGCATGAGATGCGTGCGTGCGTACGTATAAGGTGATCGCGCCGCTCTCGAACAAGTTCGCGACAGCGCGAGACTTCGTTTTGCAAAACGGCGGCATCGAAGGCAAGCACCGACCGGTTCTGTGGCTTAAAATATGATCATAATCTGGCTATAACACTTGGATTGGCTCACATTGGCTGTCAACAACACGTGCTTCTATTTTGATCTACCAGATCGCGCAACCCGCTTCACGCTCTTTACGTACGCGGGTACTAAGGCGTACTAAAAGCCGATTAGTGGCAAACGACGCCACGTAACGCAATGCGCTTGCGTGATGAGTACGTAGCACAATTCCGCAGTACTAAAACTCTCTATTGTCGCGTCCAGCGTTAGCTCAACCGCGAGATCAAGGCGGTTTTGCATTCCCCGACGTTTCCGTCACGGCTTCTACATTGTGCCTCCGCACTCTATTGCGAATACTAAGCAATGATGACATGCCCGCTCAGACACTGGCTCGCTACCATCTGGGACCATCACTACGTGTCTTCTTGCCGGATAGCCTAAAAACAAAGGTCCCCAATCAACTAAATTACCATCTTTGTATCGAGCCCTTCTGGTATTTCACCGACGTTTGGAAGCTACGTGCCCAGAGATAGAGGTGGCCGATTCTAAAGTGGTGGACACAATGGCCGCCCTTCTACGACCCTTGGTGCCCCAGCATCGTCAATCTGTATTGAACCGCGCTTGGAAACCAATAACTGCCGCAGTGTTGCCAGGACATCAAAGAGACTTTGTCTGGAGGTGGCTGGGGCTTGCTCCCCACGCGAGATCGGTTGCAGCGATGGCAGGTGGTTCGCACTTCCACTTGCCCCAAATGCGTCATGGTAGAGACTAATCGACATGCGACGTTTGAATATGTGGTTTCCCGCCTTTTTTGGCGTGCGGTTAATGCTGGTTTTCGGGGGCAGGGTGTGCGAACTTTCGTGCCCAACGGCCGATTTCCGCGTAGCCGCTTCTCCGCTCTCTTAATAGTTGCGGGGCTGTTCAGCCATTGGAGAAACCGACGTGAGGCCGTAGCTGCCAATATCCGCCGGCGTGCCTTGTGGCCGATACTGGGGAGAATGAGACGAGAGATCCTCGCGTTCCTCTCCGAGGAGCTTTTCTTCCTCGGGGAGCAAAAGTTTCTGCGGCATTGGTCGTGCCCTTTCGTCAAGGTGGAACACGAAAGAATACAACTCATTTTTCGACCGACTTGGTGCTAAGCAGCGCCCATTGAGTTGTTATCTATGATTTCTTTGTTAGAAATTGTGTTTCATTTGGATCTATTGTATCGTTATACCCTTGTATCGTAATATCACATTGAATTCTTGTGTACATGTATGCCAACATAATAATGTATATTAGAGCAAATACCTTCACTGTAACGTAGTGATGTTAGTCGTGAAATATAGATGTGCCTTAGTGTATGTGCCCTGTTACTGGAATGGTATGAAGCCTTTGTGTTCTGTACGTGCTGTAAATAATTTTTTTCTAGACACCCACTGTCTATGTTCTCTTGTTTTTACACGCCACTGAAGTAATTTTGTTACGCCAGACAGTTGTACTCACCTGAAATGTTGTTACCAATCTGCAATAAACTTCCCTGTCTCTCACACCCACACGTGGTTGACGCGTGACATCATTCAATACAGCACTAGCTGGTGCGCGCAAGGACTTTTGGTTTCCTTAGATCAGGAGAGAGATTTTTGATTTCATAGAACATGAATACATACTAAATGTTTCCCATGCATGAAGATTCCCGGATAAGTTCATTGACCTCATCCACGCGATGTACACTAATTAAGAAAGTACCCTTCACTTAGATTCCCGTAAGAGTCACGCAATTAGAGTCACGCGTGGGGTCCATCAAGGGTGTCCCCTCTCCCCAGTGTTATTTATCTTTGCATTAGAGCCCTTCTTAAGGGCCGTTGAACATCACCCGCAGATTCGAGGCTTACCCCTACCCGGTAACACTGAAGTAAAGATCCTATGCAGAAGACATTAATCTATATGTACATAATGAACTCTCGCTGCAGCATGATTATGATACTTGCTATTATTTCGGCATTATCTCCGGTGCAAGGTTAAACTTTTCTAAAAGCCAGTATTTTTTTTCATTGGTGATCCCAGCGGTCGTATAAACATCAAGTCGCCTTTACAGTGGTCTCCTAACATTGCAATACTCGAAGTTACTTTCACTGCATTTGGTGAACAGGTTATCATCTGGTCATCTGTTGTACAAACTCTTCAAAGTGATGTAAAAGCAGCCAGGCACTTCGAACTCCTTCTCTTGGAACGCTGTTACTTATGTCAAACAGTGTATCTAGGAAAATTTTGGTACCTTTGCCATTCTGCTAAATCACAGCTCCACGTCTGCAGGAAATTGCAAAGCTGCATCAGTTCATTTTTTTAGTCTGGTGGCACAGAATTGTTATCTTGTCTGGCGTTAGCTCAATCACGAGATCAAGGCGGTTTTGCATTCCCCGACGTTTCCGTCACGTCTTCTACGTTGTGCCTCCGCACTCTATAGCGAATACTAAGTAATGATGACAAGCCCGCTCAGACACTGGCTCGATACTATCTGGGGCCATCACTACGTGTCTTTTTGCGGAACAGTCAAATTAACCAAGGTCCCCCATAAACTGAACTACAATCCTTATATCGAGCCCCTCGGGCATTTCACCGACGTTTGGAAGCTACGTGCCCAGAAATATAATGGCCTATTCTAAAGTGGTGGAAACAATGGCCGCCTTTTTACGGCCCTTGGTGCCCGAGCATCGTCAATCTATAATGAACCGCGCTTGGAAACCAATAACTTCAGCAGTGTTGCCAGGACATCTCCGAGACTTTGTCTGGTGGTTGGGCTGGGGCTTGCTCCCCAAGCAAGATTGGTTGCAGCGGTGGCGGGTGGTTCGCACTTCCACTTGCCCCAACTGCGCCATGGTTGAGACCAATCGACATGCGACGATTGAATGTGGTCTCCCACCTTTTTTTGCGGTTTATTCATGCTAGTTTTCGGGGACATGGTGTGGGAACTTTCGGGTCCAACGGCTGATTTTCGCGCGGCCGCTTCTCCACACGTTTAATAGTTACGGAGCCGTTGAGTTGACCCTTTAGGAAAACCGATCGGAGGCCGTAGCTGCAAATTGCCGCCGGCGTGCTTTGTGGCCGATACTGGAGAGAGTGAGACGAGCGATCTTCGCGTTCCTCTCTGAGGAGCTTTTCTTCCTTGGGGAGCACGAGTTTCTGCGGATTTGGTCGTGCCCTTTCGTCAAGTTTGAACACGAAAGAATACAACTCATTTTTAGGGGCGACGCTCCTTAAAGTGGCACCCGTTCATCCCTCGTAGTCGTAGTAGTAGTCGTAGTGTGTAACCAGTTTTAGATTTTGACCTCAAAGGTGGTGCCAGTGGGAGATATCTTCTGTGCGTTGTTGACCAATAAAAAAAATTGCAGCATGCGCGTTAACAAAAAGCTGAATTCTCCTGCCTCTCATTCCCCCTTGCAGCCATTGGCATGTACATTGAGCACTATCTGACAAGAAGGGGTTGCTACGTTATACGCGCTGGGTGTAACCTGTTTGGTTTTAGAAAGGTTTAGTGAGCGTTTGGCCGCAGTGCCATGAATACAGTGAACTAGTATATACCATGAACTCGAGGTGCTTAAAGCTGGGAAGCGGACACGAAACGCAAGCCGTAAAAAAGTGTGCGTGTGCCTCCTCTCGTTCAGTCCTTGAAATGTCAGCTGGATGACGGTGCTTCTATATGAGGAATATATGATGAAAAGATTCGAGATTGTAGTACTTGGAGTGTTGAATAGGTGGACGAATGGACACACAGACAGATGCATAGACGGACGCATGGATGGCTGCACGGACGGATGGACGCAGAAGCAGATGCATGGACGAAAGCGAGAACGGACGCACAGATAGACGTGCGGACGCACGAACAGACGCACGCACGGACGGGCGGATGGACGCACGGGTGGCCACACAGACGCAGGCATGGGCGGACGGAAGCAAGAGCGAATGGACGGACGGATGCTTCGCCCCACTCTCCATCATTCACTCTGTGGATACGCTGCCATTCTTTCGGTCGACTTGTTGCTTAGCAGAGCCCATTGCGTTGTTATCTAGGATTTCATTTGTTACAAATCATGTTTCATTGCATCTATTGTGTTGTTATACCATTGTATCATTATATCGCATTGAGTTCATGTGTACATATATGCCAACATTGTCATGTATACTAGAGCAATGATGTCTTCACTGCAACGCAGTGTTGTTGGTCGTGTACATAGATGTGCCGAAGTGTGTGTGCCCTATTACTGGAATATTATGAAGCCTTTGTGCTCTGCACATACTGTAAATAGAGATTTTGTAAACAGTGAATATTTTCGACGGGTTGTATATTTTCGACGGCATGTGAATACTTTTGACGGGCGTGGTTGAGGTTTCCGGCTGTTCTCGCGTTTTTGTTTTTGCTTCATTTCTCATGTGGGAATGTGCCATAAGAGAAGCAACGACTGTGTCGTCATTGACGGCATACGATGCACACTGGTTTAAGATGTATTTTCGCATTTTCATCCATTTACTTTGAACCTCTTAATTCTAAGTAGTGCAAATTCTTGCTGAATAATGTTCATTGCCACGAAACATTTCCTTCATATTGCAGAATTTTCTAAATCCGCACGCTTTGCGGCAATGATGGTTTCAAGGCACGGTTGATGGTTATTTCTTTTTGACACATAACGTTCTGTTGCCCCGCCTTGGTGGTCTAGTGGCTAAGGTACTCGGCTGCTGACCCGCAGGTCTCGGGATTGAATCCCTGCTGCGGCGGCTGCATTTCCGATCTAGGCGGAAATGCTGTACGTGCGTGTGCTCTGATTTTGGTGCACGTTAAAGAATCCCAGCTGGCCGAAATTTCCGGAGCCCTTCACCACGGCGTTTCTCAGAATGATATGGTTGTTTTATGACGTTAAACCCCACATATCATCATCACTACAGTCTGTTGCAATAATTATAATTAATGAGACAACTTGTTTACAAGCTGTAGCATAGCAGAATGGCTTAAAATGTCCTCCAAAACCATTGAGAGAAACGTGTAGGTTAAGCCCAAGTTCCAGCTCTTGAATAATCACGATAGCTTGACTCAGCAATGTCTTTAATATTACGCTACGTTAACACGCCACCTTTTCGAAACAAGAGTCATGCAAATTGACAGACTGACAGTGCAGTCTTTATGCCACATCTCAGTTGTCGTCAGCGTTGCAAGAGCAGTCAGGTGGAAATGGGTCTTCATATACTTCCACCTTTTTGCCGCAAGCAATTGTGCCCACTCACAGAAGCACACATTCAGTTAGCGTAGCGTGTGACCTTGTAAAGGTGACCTCAGAGCTTTCGAAAGAGTGACCTTGGCAATATTAGGAGTGTATTAATAAAAGCCGACACCAAGCATTTGCTAGTAGCGCAGCAGTCAACCGAAGACACAGGATTAAAGCAAATGGTATTGACGGCAGTGTTTTCTTTTGGTGCTAGTGAATACATAGAAGATGACTTTGTCTGAAGACTGGCGTGAGACTTCAACACAAGAACGTTTCCGCAAGGCCCAGGTGTCAAATAGAGATCAAGTCTGCTGAGTAGGCGTCTTGTCGCACACATACAATAGCAGTGCGTCGTCAGCACGACTGGTTCCTACTTACAACGGAACGTTGTGTATTAGTGCGCCTAGAGTGCGACGCTATAGGGGGAAAATAAGGCTGATAATGCATTGCACAAGGCTTATTACATCTTGTGTCTCTCTTTTTGTAAGCGTAGTAATAGGGCTACCGTCCGCCCCTTTTTGATATTCAAGAACACTGCACAGTGGAAGGGAGTTCATTCAAGACATCAGGGTCATGAATTATTCAGGTTGACGGGAACTGCAAACGAACACGATACATTTGTGTGTTTATTTGCAGCATCACTTGATGCTCCGGCAACGTGTGGTTATTAAAAGCTAGGACGCCCTACAATGAGTTCTTTGAGGCAAAAATGTTCTGCTCATCGACACACTTTTGAATAGGTATCTGTTTCAAATACATTTTATGACTCTCCCGGTGACAAAAGTTTCATGTGTGTGCACGCGAGCCCATGCAAACCCCACTTTGGAAGGAAAACATTGCAAAGCACAGACACGTTTGCGAAATCAGACAGAACGATCAAACTTACCGTGTTGTTAGTGTAGGCACCTGCATTCGATCTGGTTAAAAGTCATGGGCATATTTATAGAGAAGGGGGAACGATAGGTTTGGGTGGCAATGTTGCTTAGTGTCAGTGGCTTATTAACGATACAGATAAATGAAGTTATTGTTCATCAATAAGCGTGGAACATAGTGGTGTGTCTTGTGCCAGTCTAATCCACAAAAAAAAACATGGGAAGAGACAACTACTTCTCAGCACCTGAGCCAACATCTTGGACTATAAATCTGGTCACCAGGAGTTACCTAGGGGATAACAGTGCGTGATCTACAACGTCGTACTCACATGAAAGTTTTGTTATTGGCGGATTACGCTTTATAACGTGTCCCTTTTTTGTTTGCCTTGACCCCTTTGATGAACGAAAAATCCAAGTGCGATAATTTCAGTTTTTGGGCGAAGAGGCGGGGAGAGGAGAGGGGGGGAATAGTATTAGGGCTGCAGGAGAGCCTACTTACAGCCATCTGTGTGGCCTTTCAGGAAGAAAGAAGTCACCAGCGCCGTTTCCACCTATAGCATTGATTGATTTGTTGAGTTTAACGTCCCAAAACCACCATAGCGTTATGAGAGACACCGTAGTGGAGGGCTCCGGTAATTTGGACCCCCTGGGGTTCTTTAACGTGCACCCAAATCTGTGCACACGGGCCTACGACATTTCCGCCTCCATCTGAAATGCAGCTGCCACAGCCGGGGTTTGATCCCGCGACCTGCGGGTCAGCAGCCGAGTACCTGATCTACTAGACTACCGTCGCGGGTCACCTATAGCAGCAAACGAGTTAAAAATGGTATGTGTGCGAGAAACGCACACTATGGCATTTCTCATTTTGCATTGTCCACCCTTATTAGCTCTTCTTTTTCCACGAAAGGATCACACTTTTTAAAAATGGTATGTGTGCGAGAAACACACACATACCATTTTTAAAAAGTGTGACTCTTTCGTGGAAAAAGAAGAGCTAATAAAGGTGGACAATGCAAAATGATAAATGCCATAGTTGCAATAGTTGCATAAGCAGAGAAATTGAAAACAGCAAGAACGTAACTTAGCGATTCTGAACAAGCAAATGTAAGAGCTATAATATAATATCCTGGCGAAAATCTTAACTTATCTTCACCATGGAGCTTGCGCACACGGGCGAATTCAGATGTGGCTTTCTCGCTAATCTCATATGCGAGTAGAAAAAAGTAATGCAATTAAATGCCAGGCATTGCCGCCTAAAGAGCTGTTAGCACTGAATAAGCATGTAAAAACAATACAGACACGCCAAGAATGGCAATGAGATTTGCAGGTATTCCTGAAAAATAATCGAACCCCTGTACTAAAAAAAAGCCATCACATAAGAACAAAGAACCAGAGCAGGTAGGAGCAAATTGTGGGTGAAGGAACTTCGAGGAGTCTTCAGCATCGCTTTTAGTAGCGCTACGGGATATTGTTGTCAGGCGTTCGCTTCGCCTTGTCCTTCGTTTGTCATCTTTCACTACTCAGCTTACACCTCAGCTGCGCTCTGTGCAAAGGAACTCTTATTCACGTGGAATCGGCAGTTGTAAAGTTTCCCAGAGCGTTTTTCGCAGTTTCAGTCATAAGGGCAACACTACGCGTCTTAAGGGCAATATTCGCACCTATGAACTATTTGTTGTGTTAAGGCGTTTATCAGCTGGCAACCAGCGATCATGTGCGATGGCGACAGTCACGGCCAAGCACGGACTTTCGGCGCGAGCAGCGTCCTTGTTGGGTAGACCCACTAGGAGGTGCTCAAGAGTGCGACCCATATAAGAAGAGTTCGCAGGTTTCGCTACAGTTGTTCCTCTTGTTGATGAAAATAATTAGAGCGCAGTCGCTTGTATCGTGTTACACACACACTCAATCGTTACACAATTCACGTGGTATATTGCCTTTTGAGAGTCTGCGCTTCCACCAGACAACATTTCATTTGTTGTGAATTATGAAGGTGTTTACGCATCTTCATTTAGCATTGTCAGCGCTAAAACTTCCGTTATTTAACAAATATGTGTTTTATGCTGGGACTTATGACGTATTGAATCTCACCATTTTCGTCACGTCAGGAATATAGCGCTAAAAGAATGGGTAGCACGTGGATAACCCTAAAAAATCACGAAGTAGTTTTGAGTTACTGGACGGGGATATTGAACCTTCGTCTCCACGTTTTTTCCATGCAGCGAGAAAACTGGCTGAAATGTCTGCTAGGCCACAAACGTTTTCTTTCTTTTTTCAAACTGTTGAAATTCAGCTCAGAATGAGAGTCACGAATTCGTGCCCAATATCCATTTCAAACACGGGGCTTAGCTCCTGTAGGATTCTGGTTATCTGTCTGATCTGTCTTTATGAAAAGAGATGAAGAAAAGTGCCGAAGTGTTAGGTGGTGGCAGTATGCTTAATGAACTGATGGGTAATGACGATACCGAGTGTAAAACAATAATTATGTTGTTTTCAGGCGGGATGAAAAATAACAACAGGAAAGCTCATGCACACACAGGTGTGGCAATGTCAAGGGGCACTTTAGAATAACTGCACGGAATTAACTCTTGCGAAGTTTTCCACCATATATTATTCAAACAAGGCAGGTGTTTTTAAGGGGACCTCATTACGCCAGCGCTCACACAGTTAATGTACTGCAACACAATATTATTAGTCATAGATTTGCTACTGGATGTGTCGAGCCTTCTTTTTTCCTTTACTTCATTTCTTTATTTCTGCATACATATGTTCCACAAAGCATGTTAACATAACGTGTTATCCCAATTCAGTGCTAATTAGGATGGTGTGTTTATTGTTTAATTAGAGGATACTTTTGTTATAGTAGTAATAGTAGAGAGTGCAGAGAAACACATTATTCCATACAAACACCCTCATAAGTCCAGCACACAATGAAGCCCGGGATGGTATAAATTAATTATTTATTCTCTTTTTTAACTCTGTAGTCGTTATAATTTAGATGTAAATATGAAAAGTAGATTATTTTCGGTACATTTAGATCATATTTACATCACCACTGCTTCAAATAAAGACTACAATGAACTCCACATATCTTTTTTTGGCTTTGTAACCCGTGGTTTACATTATTTCTTGTGTAAAAAAACGAGCCTTTTACGCACTCCACTTTCTTTGTTCTTAATATGTATGCGCTAAAGTTCACACATTTATTAAGTTGACCACCAATGCGCTTATGAATCACCGCACGCTTTGAAAACTGAATATGAAAGCTAACACCTATTACACAACGCAAACACATGTGTGAGCTCTAGTTTTTCATCATGTAGTAAGTATGACCGACAACAACTGTAACTATTCCGTTACAGTTAAAACCATTCCGTTTTATACAATGTGAAGGCTACGCTACGCTCCATGCTTCAGGGGGAATGTTGTCGCGTAAATAATTTGACGTGTTTTACAACCGCTTCTCTTCACTCGCATTCCTAAAAAAATTGCAGCAAACGTAGAAATTGCAGCAAATTGGCGTTAACCGCTTAATGTGGTCTCAGTACTTTTCCCACGCGTCTGCTAAATTTGTTTTAAGTAAAACTGTCGCGGTAGCCTAGCAGCTAAGGCAATCGATATTTAAGATCAAGAAGGGTGGATCGATTTCTCGCCACGGCGGCATTATTTTGATGGAAACAAAATTTTAAATACCCGATATGAGCAATTAAGAAATCTGGCTAGTCAAAATTATTCTGGGGCTCCCCGTTACGGACTGAATGATTTAAAAATTGCAGTTTTTTGACAAAACATTTTCAAGTAATTAGTTAAAACTTTGAACTAAAATGTGCAGGCTCGAATGTACAGAAATGTATGATGCTGAAAATATTTTTGATTTTGCATAATTCATGTTATTGTATTCAAAGTTACTTACATCCTTGCCCCTCTTTGTGAACGTATTTGTGGCACATCACCTTCAGTTCTTGCTTTTTCAAACAAAAAAAAACCGAAGAGAGAGAAGAGAAACAAGGATATTGACTGGTTTATATACAGGTATGGCACCCTACAATTGGAAAAATAGGGGGTGCTTTAAAGGTAGGAGAATAAAGAAACTGAGTATCTCACGATTACCGCAGCACCTTAAGTTTTTGTGCTGAGTATAATCTAAGGCTTAAACTGTTTGAGACGGCCATCACCCATGACAATTCTTCGCTTGTGAAAACTCTCACCAGATTGGTTGCACACTTTCTTGTCACTTGTTTGATTTGTCCAATTAGGGAGAACTTAGCACTCTCCCACAGTAGAGTACATAGTGCTTCTAAATCGTCAACCATTTAAAAAAAGAGTTTAGTCGTCAAATGTATAATTTAGCATATATTCTCGAGAAATATGTACCAGTAAAACAGCGAAGAACACAATAGAGTCATTGAAAACCCAACTACTGGACTAAGAACGTCGTGCTTTATTGAAAAGTTCAATATCCTAGGAAAAATGAGCGAGGATTCTCAACTCGCGATTCGCAACCCACACCAAACAGCTGGCTATTTTGACTCAATTGCCCGTGAGTACGTTTATTATTTTCCTGTGGCCTCAAACATCTTGTTTCTGTATGCGTACTTCCCTTTCCAACCTATCAAAGCAGATTTTAGTTCATTCATTTGTGGCGAGTACGTCACAATATGTGCGGAGTACATTATTACCCGCATGACACAAAAATGCGTCCTAACATTGGCGAACGCTTCCCTAGTGCTTCCGCTCATTCTATACTAAAAACCCCGCGTCTCTGAAAGTTGGAGGTTATTCAAAAGATTCAGGCGGGAGCAAAGTGGTTAGAACATTAACGAAAACGAGAACTAACTAGTAATAGCAAAAGAATAGAGGGCCGTTAATTCTTCAAAAAATACTTCAATGTCAATGCTTTCAACAGTCAAGTTGTAAAATTGCGAACAGCTTTTAAAAAGAGTATCGCATGGAAGCAGACATGAAAAAGCAATGAAGCATATGTAAGGGACTCCTTAGAAAACCTATTACAGACGTTTGATCTATATCAAAGTTTGTGACATGGAAAAAGAAAATGAAGCGATAACTTGAATAAAAAATTCCACCAGATTAGGAAGAGTTATGGATGTGTCGAGTACAAAGGAAGCCATGTGGGAGACTCACGTAAAGGAGAAATTCGGGAAGACGGGTAGCGGGGTTTTGGGAGAGAGAGGGAGAGAGAGAGTGCGTGTAGATGTGCGAGAGCACTCTGTCTTGAGCGTGGAGTGAGAGCTTTCCTTTAGGATGTGAAATGCATTAGGAATAAGGACGTGGAGTGTGTGTTGGGGTGGGGGGATAGTTGGCTAGTTTGGTGGAGGTATGCCCATTTTCGGAAGCAGAACCATCCAAGGCAAGAAAAAGAGAGTCCTTCTCGATGACAAACGCAGTGCCATATATCGAAGAATTGTTTGTTTCTTTTCCACAGCAGCCATATTGTTATACTGAAAGGCCATGCGCAAACTACACCGGCTTCGCAACGCGTCAGGTACACGCGTGCATGTTGGCGAGTGAGTACGTCGAGGAGGCCATTGTCGGTGATAATACAGAGAGGAGAGGGGCCGAAGAAGCTGTAGAATAGCTGTGATAAACTTTTTTAATTTAGTAGTTACAAACATATAGAAGAGTAGCTCATATTAGAGCCAGCCCATCCGATACGCAGTTTAGATGTCTCGGCTGCTCCAAGCCTGTGTTGTAACACCGGCAAACGGGAAATCCCTTTTGGAGATACCAGTATTGAAAACTGTTTTGACACCACAGGCTGTTTGCTGTACCGTCGCCACGTTGCATTGTCGCTATTTACATTAGGAATGCACCGCAAGACACGCAGGACTATTCGTATCTCATCTCCTTTTTTGTACTTTGTCTTAGCACTTGTTTATCAATTTCTGATCGATAACGACGTTTCATGTATTGTTAAAAGTGACCTGACAAGGTCATGTGAGTTTCACAAACTCAGAATATAATAACGTGTATTACCCAAATATACATGCTGGAGTTTTCCTAAAACAACCAAATGTATAATAATATAGATAATATGATAATATGATAATGTAGATAATAACGCAATAAAACATTCGTGCAGGAGTGGGATTATTTATCTGTTCTTTATTTACTAGGACTGATCTCTTCACCTGAAGATTTTATTTTGAATATTTTAGTACATTTGGCAAAAAAAATGAAACGCCCACGCGAAATGCTTGATGAGATGTAGAACATAAATGTATCTGCCAGTTTCGATGCAGATGCTACGAATCGCATAAGAAACAGAGTAATAAATCATATGCGGAACATGGAGCTGCTAAATGAAAGATGATATACTTATCCAGCTTGCTGCTTTGTTAATAATAAGAGGCTATAGGAGACAAAAGAAATCAAAAGGCGCCAGTCCCGTCCGCAGGCAGGCAACACGTCAATCAAACATTCAGACACCACACACACACACCTTTGATGAGGGCTTGAAGTATTCACAAAGTGTTCTTAAAAATCGAAATATGAAGAGTACTTATAACGTCAAAGTTAGAAGTTTGCTTTGCATAAATAAGGAGTACGTAGATTCTCAAAGCATGCAGAGACGGGGCCTTGCGTGAGGTACGCTGAGAATAGAATAAGTACAAGGACGGAGACGTAGCCTGGAATAGGTTAAGAAACGAGCACGTCGTAAATGAAGCTTCATTACTTTTCCATTGATCGCTGTAGCTAGTGCAGAATGGCAACAAAAGATTACAAAGAGAGAAGTCATACAATGTATCGCATACCCACAGGCAAACCTGAGGGAACATCAAAGAGATCAGTAGGAGCAAACAGAGCAAACGGTGACCGGTGATAAGGTATTTTAAGTGCAGCGTAAACATTAAAAGCAAAGAGGTGGATATCGTAAAACAATGACAGGAGGGGGAGGATGAGGAGGCATAGAAGGGGAGAGAAGAAAGAAGGATGGTAAGGAATACTCACCACCGAAGCGTGACGGCTCCGCAAGCAAATGTATGCGACGGATAACCGTGCTACTCTTCGGTGTAGTACGTGGTCCCGCCAAAGGTCAACACAGCCCTAAAAAGAAGGGGCTTCACCGTACAGCAGCGGCTAGGAAGGCTGTAGAGAGTCGAGGTTGTAAAACTGGGCGTAGTTGCGGTGAGCGGCCGGCTGAGCTACAAGCGCTGAATTCAAAGCGAGCACGACACATTGTGAGGCTGTGGGGCATTGTGAAGAATGTGAGGGGGTGGAGATAGCTGATTCTATCGGTTTTTGTTTATCCACGAGTTGTGTAATATTATGATTGGTTTCTTTCTTTATTTTACTTAGGCGCATAAAGTCAGTGAGGGACGCGTGCTATTTAGGGATACGAACGGCCCCTACGTCGCTCGTAATGCCCAGATAATGTAGATAAGCTCACCGCGGTATTTGCTGATCCGGCGATAAAATATATTCTACGAGTGCCCCCTGATTATGTCCTCGTTGTATAATTAATCCAGTTAAGATGCATTCACTTCTAGCACTTATCGTGGAGGAGTTGTAAGTTTGAAGCTCTCTGTTCTCATTCACCGGGATTACATAATGCTTTTTTCCATTTCTTTCTCAGAGGGAACAGCTTTGCTGCAGCGCCGCTAAGTCATCAACGCAAAAAAAAACTAACGGTTAATATTTTATGCAAGCAGCACTATATATTTACTATTAGGAGCCATGAGTTTCCCAGCGTATAGGCGGTCGAATACATTAAAGAAGAATTACCGTTGGAGCAAGTGAAATTTAAATATTTTCGCTCTCTTCATATAAAGTAATCATTAGGCTGCCGAATAGCGTCGCACGTCGGTTTGTGTGGCGGCTTCAATCGGAGCTTACCGCTATCGCGTGAAACATTTTGGGTAAAGACGTAAAAAAAGCATTAATAAAGAAAGTCTTCGTCTGTCCCTTATCTGAGCTTCGAATACTAGGCGCTCATGTTGTAATTCGAAGATTTCATTCCCAAAGGCAAATAGGGAGATCATTGTAGTTGCTGTTGCAAAGATGCAGCCTTATGGTAAGTTGAGTTCCCCCATGTTTGATAATAAAGAGCTTTAGAAGCTGCGATTCAAGACACTGTGTTTCAAACTGCGTTGGGTAGGGTGTTCTTTTTTTTTTTAATAAATGTGTATAAGGAAACATTGGTGCCTATGCGTTGCACCGGCTACTCCTCTTCTCTTGCACAAAAGTCGACACCGCATATTTTTTAGCAAACACAATGCTATACATATGTACATAGCCTAACGCTTACGCCTTGAGTCCACCCTTTTCAATAAGGAGTATCCATACCACACAGAAATGTCTCCGGACATCATAGAATAGGGTGCACACTACACAGAGTTTATAAAAACAGAAGTAATCACGCCAATTTAAGTGTTTATACAAAACATGAAAGATTAATAAAATGCCTGAGGTGATTTTGTCGTTTAAGTACTGAACTGTTTTCACAAAACTTTTCCCAAAATATCGTAGTGAATCACGAAAATGTTGTTTTGAAACATACCCGTTAACAATGGCGATAATACAATTTTTTTTCGTTTAGCACTTTCGAGCTACTTCCGATTCCTTCAGAAAGTAAACGACTGCACGTGCTGCAGTGGCTTGTAGCTTTCCATTTGGCCATTGACCCAAAATTCTTGAAATTGAAAGAGGTGGCTTATCTAAAAAGTTTAGTTTATGTGAAAGGTTTTTTCGAGGCTCATCATAATTTTTACAATGTAGAAAAATGCACTCCGCATCTTCTTGAGCTTCTCCACATGAGCAGGTAGGACTGCTAGCTTTTCTTATTTTATACAGGAAGGCCTTCGTGTAGGCTGTACTAAGTCAAAGCCCATGGATGACTGTTTCTACCGATCGGCTAACCTTTAACGGAATATTAAATGCTATACAGCGATCAGTGTTATATAACTGAAAGTTTAGCAGACCATTTTCAAACCAGGTTTCCATGGATAGTTCACAGCTCGGCTTATTTGTTAGACATCGTGCATCGCTCATCGAAAGACGTAGCAGTGATATATTATTTTCCTGGTGTGCTACGTGTGCAATGTGATCAGCTATGTCATTTCCTGTGAGTTGACAGTGGCTTGGCATTATGGTGTGGTACATTATGGTGTGGTTTAAATCTTTCGCTATAGCGTATGTCCCGTATTTCATATGCGAGGTCACTACCATTGTTGCCTTAGCTGATTCCTTTTAAAGAAACCAACGATGATAGTGAATCGCTGGTAACTTACCCATCGAAGTGGACTTGGCTCTAGACATACGAACCGTAAAGCACCGAGTATTGCCTAAAGCTGTGCCGTTGTGATTGTTGTGAAATGGCTTAGCCTGAAAGCTTTGCTCGCTTGGTATGCTCTTGCTCCTTATAGTACAACCGAGAGTTGCTCGCTGGTGCACAATATACGCATGATAGAGGCCGTCTCTGAAGGTGGCCCCTAAAATACGAGAGGACACAAACTTGGAGTTGACAAATATTCTAGGCCCATGGCAGACCAGTTCCAGTGCGTTAGACACCACAAAAATGCCACTGACATTCTTGCAGGTCACAGGCCTGAACTAAACAATCTAAAAAGTGCAATGCGTGTAAGTGACTGTATGTGTTATGTCATTGTCGTGCGTGTATGTGAATGTATGAGTTATGCGTATATCACTGTATATATCATAGTCATCATGCGGTACCTGGAGTAGTCTGTCGGGTGAAAAACAAGGCAAACTTCTCCAGCTCCAATAAAATGATTCTCCCTCTCCGATAGTTGCTCAAGATCTCGGTCAAGTGCAGCTGGCGTCCTGTCAAGAGCACGGCCACCATACGTGGCGAAATTAAAATTACACGGTGATATGACCTACACTGCGTCTGAGTACATCGGGAATCCATGATAGCTTTCAAGTTTTGGGTCTTGGGAAAAAGTGAATGCAGGAGTGGCTTTGGTTGTACGCATTCGTTCTGGTGGCTCACAATTTTTTTCTGGGCCATAGAGCTCGTCTGGGCTACAAATATAAAGCTCTCTAATGTTGTGCAATGAATGGGTCAGCTGTTTCGTTGCGTGCCGTAGACAGACAAGCAGGACAAACTATCTGCTGGCTGAGCACGTATGGCTGTCAAAGTTTATTTCAAGTAGTGTAGATTGGAACCGATCTTTGCCGCTCGCTTTATTCGGGCATTATACTTCTGATAGTTCACAAAATGGTGACTCGTAAGGCCGAGTAACGAGAGATTTATGTACACTCCGTGGTTTTCCTGCTGTGAATCACCCAGAATAGGTGGAATTAAGTTGTTTTTACTTCGATAAATAAATGTGTGGAGACCGGAAAGGTTTTCTTCAACTTAAAAATGACTTTTTTCAAAAAACCCTGATCAAATGCGCTGCCAAATACTCGCAACGCAAATCGCACATCAAAATAAGTGGTACATGTGTACACAATCAATCACCATCATATGTTTCAGTTTTTTCATAGCAGTGGGAATATCTGTGTTTCGTATTAAAATGTTTCAGTGTAACTTCTCGCTCATGAACCGGTGTTTGTGTGGTAGTGCACTGACACGTCAGAATTTTCCCACTTCATTAAACAGGAATACGCAGTGTATAATCTATGGCAAAGGTTTCCAACTCCCTTCAGCAATAGCGGGCCGCAATTACGCAGTTAAGCTCTTCATGAGCCATTTTAGTGCAGAACGTATAATTGAGGGGAGATGGGAGTTTTATGTACAAGTTGTTGGCAAGGTTGGTCATTTTAAAAAAAGTTATCCTGTAACTTATATGCAGATAGTTTCTGAAGGACATTTGGTTCAAGTATTTCAGCAGCATGCCGATGCTAATCTGCACTGACTCCATCTGGATGCCGATTCTGAATCATACCTTTTGTTTAGCACATAGTGATCACACGTTGTGCCTCACGAAAAATATGCTTTAGATCAATAATGTCTGTGTAGCCCACGAACATGTTTTATATATATATATATATATATATATATATATATATATATATATATATATATATATATATATATATATATATATATATATATATTGAAATACAACGGTGCAGCTGACGCTTTATTGAAGCAACAGCAATATGGCGCCGATCATGAAGAGGAACGGGCCGAAGACTGATGATGGTTATTGATAGATGAGGAAGATGACGTACAATGAATTCTCACACTAATTTCCCCCGTCAACGGAAGCGGCCAGCCTGGCCGCGAATTACGCTGTGGAACGCATACAATAGGGCTTGAGACGCGAAACGTGCACAATCTCTGTCCCGTGGCAGCGTTGGTCAGTGGGGACATGAACAGGTGTTACACGGTAGTTCACCGGTGAGGTCTGTTCGATAACTTTGTAAGGGTCAAGATAGCGTGACTCAAACTTTTCGCATAAGCCAGGCGTTCGCGCAGGAGTCCACAGAAGTACATTGTCGCCAGGGCGGTAGAGAACGACGCGGTGAGTGGCATCGTAACGATGTTTGCGATCTTCTTGGCTAGCTTCGGTGTTTACGCCGGCAAGACGACGGCATCGAGCAACGCGGGACAGAAACTGGTCGCAAACGAATGGTGAAGAATTGACGGGGCCAGAAAAGAATGAAACGTCGAGTGGTGATGTCGGTTGGCGTCCGTATACTAGGAAAAATGGAGAATAGCCTGTGGTTCGTTGAACTGACGTATTATATGCATACAGGACAAAGGGTAGTATGGCATCCCAATTGCGATGGTCCGGTCGGATATACATGGACAGCATGTCACACAGCGTGCGATGAAATCTTTCCGTTAAGCCATTGGTTTGCGGGTGATAGCTAGATGTTGTTTTATGAACTGTTTTTGATGTTTGAAGAACTTCACTGAGCGTGCTTGAAAGAAATGCCTTTCCCCGGTCGCTCAAAAAGACACGAGGAGCTCCATGACGTAGATAAATAGCATTCAAGAAGAAAGTTGCTACTTCCGAAGCACTTCCTGAAGCGATTGAGGCCGTCTCAGCGTACCGGGTCAAGTGATCAACCGCGGTGACGATCCACCTCTTGCCGTCTGATGTAGTTGGGAGGGGCCCGAAGAGGTCAATTCCGACGACAGAGAACGGCTCTGATGGACAAGGAAGTGGTTGTAGGGTCCCGACTGGAGCAGTAGTGGGCCGCTTGCGGTGTTGGCAAAGTGCGCACGAGGCAATATATTTAGCTACTGTCGTGGAAAGACCTGGCCAGGAAAATCGACTGCGGATGCGCTCGTATGTTTTGTAGTAACCCAAGTGTCCTGACGTCGGGTCGTCGTGGGAAGCGCGCAGAACTTCAGTGCGTAGTGCGCGTGGTAGGACGGGAACCCATCGGTGGCCTTCCGGGTGCAAAATGTATCGATATAGCACATCGTCCTCCAACTTGAATAGTCGAAGTTGTTTCCGGAGCCTGGCATTAGGGGAAGACGAAGCACCGGTAAGCCGACCAATGATGTCAATGCAATAAGAATCGGCTCGCTGAGGAGTAGCAAGGGCTGACGGATGGGTGGATGAAGGTAGGGAAGAAATGGATGATATCGACGAGGCGCCCTCCGTATAGCCAATTTGACAAGGGGATGTGACGTGCACCGAAAACTGCGGCAAAGGGCATCGTGACAAAGCGTCGGCATCTTGATGTTGTCTTCCAGTCTTGTAGATGACGTCAAAGTCATAAGATTGTAATCGGAGAATCTAGCGGCCAAGTCGTCCCGACAAGTTTTTGATTGTGGACAACCAGCAAAGAGCATGGTCGTCTGTCACAACAGTAAAATGTCGACCATGTAGGTACGGACGAAATTTTTGGATGGACCAGACAACAGCCAAGCACTCTTGTTCGGTTATCGAGTACCTCTTCTCTGCAGTGGTCAGAGTGCGGCTTGCATACGCGACAACTTTCTCGCGAAAGGCATGGTCGCACTGGAGCAGTACGGCGCCGATTCCTTGTCCACTCGCGTCAGTGTGTAATATCGTAGGTGCCTTTTCATCGAAATAACAAAGCACCGGTGGGGATGTCAGTGCCTGCTTGAGTTCTTGAAATGAGGCTGCGCATTGATCATTCCAATCGAAGGAACCGGTACTAGCAAGGAGCTTGTGGAGAGGAGCGGCAATAGTGGCAAAGTTGCGAATGAAGCGGCGAAAGTACGATGCGAGTCCAAGGAAACTGCGTAGTTCTTTGGAACGAAAGAGTCGCGGAAAGTTGAGGACTGCGGAAATTTTGTCCGGATCGGGCTGGATGCCATCTTTAGTAACGAGATGTCCTAGAACTTTTATAGCTGTGTTGCCAAAATGGCACTTCCTTGTGTTTAGTTGAAGTCCAGCGTTGGAGAGACATGTGAGCACTTGATCTAGGCGTTGCAGATGATCATCAAAAGTGGAAGAAAACACGACGATATCATCGAGGTAGCATAGACAAGTTTTCCACTTGAGGCCACGAAGAACAGTGTCGATCATCCTTTCAAATGTGGCGGGAGCATTACATAGACCGAATGGCATTACGTTAAACTCGTAAAGACCGTCCGGCGTAGAAAAGGCGGTCTTTGTCTGCTTCGTCCATTGGTATTTGCCAATACCCGGACCGAAGGTCAAGGGTGGAGAAGTATTGGGCGCCTTGCAATGAGTCAAGTGCATCATCTGTACGGGGCATCGGATATACATCCTTTCGGATAATCTTGTTGAGCGCGCGGTAATCAACACAAAATCGTACCGATCCATCCTTCTTTTGTACCAACACAACGGGTGATCACCAAGAACTGGTAGAGGGTCGTATGATGTTTCTGTTTAGCATATCGGTCACGTTCTCCTCGATGATTTTGCGCTCGGCCAAGGAGACTCGGTAGGGACGACGGCGTACAACAGTCTGACCTTCAGTGTCGATGCGATGATGCGCAACTGTGGTCTGTCCTAGTGCCGAAGCATTGGCGTCGAAGGAGGCCTGGTGTTTCCTGAGCAAATTCAGCAACGCCTCACGCTGAGAAGGAGAAAGGTCAGGATTTATCCCGGGAGCAAAGGAGGAGGAAGTAACAGACTGGGCCTGTTGTGGCTGAGCTGTCAAGGCGTCAAGAGAGACCAAAGAAACCGGTTGGGTATCCACATAACATGACACTGCAGAACCTTGGGGTAGGAGGACGGGCTCTGGGGTAGGGTTCAGGCCAATGATTATCGCTGCACTGTCTTTGAACCGCACCAGGCTGGAGGGGACTACAACGCCGCGAGCTAGACAGCTGCTGGAAGATGTGATAAGGACGTCACCATTGGCAATATTCGGAGAAGTGATGGTGATGAGTTGCTCTTGACCCGGGAGCAGTATGGATTCGGAAGCTGTGAAGAAACGCAATGGTTTTTCGTCGACGCGTTCGTTGCAGTGATCGGTCTCGGTCATTTCGACTACACGTTGACGGCAAGAAATTAATGCAGATGCTGATGAGAGAAAGTCCCAACCTAAAATTAGTTCATGAGCACATGAAATTAAGACAGCGAAGGTGATGTGATGAAGAATACCATCAATGAAGACACGCGCTGTACATTGGGCCGATGGTCTAATTATTGCTCCACTGGCCCCAATCGAGGATGATCCAAGGCAGGGTGTCTTCACTTTTCGCAATCGAGAACACAAGTCGGCACGCATAACTGAAATAGTTGCTCCCGTGTCCACCAAAGCCAACACCCGCACACCTTCCACAGTTACCAATGACATGTTTGACGGTCGTTCAGGAGGACTTGGGTCATTTCGCCGCGATGCAGTTTTCCCTCCAAAAACTGCACTGTTTAGTTTTCCGATCGCTGGGCAGCCAGTTGAGAGACAGGCCGAAGTGGTGAAACAGAGCGTCGGAGTGGCGAAGGGGAGCGTGGTCGGGATGCACGTGTATTGTTGGTCGTGTTGGAAATGCGCACAGGAGACGGTGATCGGTGGTTGGAAGGACTGTCGGCATAACGGTAGTAGCCTCGAGCACATGTGTCGTCTCGTTCAAAAGCGGCATAACCACGACGTTCATCTTGCTGCCGACGTCGACAGACCCGGGAAATGTGTCATCGAATTCCACAGTAGTAGCAAATAGGACGTGGGGCCCGCCAGGAAGAATGGTAGGTAGGGTTCGGTGGACGGGCGACTAGAGGTGCGAGATGTTCGTGATCAGGTACAGGTGGTGGTACTTGAGACGGCGAGGGTTGCATTGCAGCGATCTGTGCATACGAAGGGGGTTGGGCGCATGGTGGAGCACGGTGAATGCTTTGGAACGCTGACATTTCTTCCCTAATAATTCCACGCAGATCGCTAGAGGCGGGTTGAGCGGGAACGTTGTTAGAAGGAGGTAAAGTGTAGGCTTGCAATTCCTCACGAATTTTGGCTCGAATGATGGATCGGAGCTCCATACTGTTTGCCAGGGGGTTCTCAGAGAAGTCGGGTCGTAGGCGGATTGACTGCAAGGTATCAAGCCGCTGGCATACCGAGACGACGTCGGAAACCGTCGAAGGGTTGTGTGCGACGAGGGCGTTGAAAGCGGTAGGTCCGATACCCTTCAGAAGGTGCCGGACACGATCACCTTCTGGCATGGTGTCGTCGATACGGCGGCAAAGTGCAAGCACATCCTCAATATAGGAAGTGTAGGACTCACCACAATGTTGAACGCGTTCTGCCAGTTTCTTGCGAGCAACTTCTGAACGGACGGTCGGTGTACCGAAAATGCGTCGGAGCTGGTCTTTGAAGGAAGACCAATCGCGGAAGTCGCTCTCATGGTTCAGGAACCACGTCTTGGCAACCTGAGAGACGTAAAACTGGACGCGTGCTAATTTCGATGCCTCGTTCCAGTTGTTGTAGACACCTACGCGGTCATAGTTGTCGAGCCAGTCTTCGACATCTTCGCCAGGCAGACCGGAGAAGATTGGAGGCTCCCGAGGGGGGTTGTTGACCAGGCTAGGGTTGGCGGCTGGTGGTTGCGCCGGCGGGTGGTTCGGTTGGGCTTGCTCTTGGGCCATGGTGCTCTGCTGGCGCAAGCGACGTCCCGAACGGAGCTCCAGGAGCTGGCTTTGGATGGAGAGAGGTCGAAGAGATCGGGAAGCACCTTCCACCACTTGAAATACAACGGTGCAGCTGACGCTTTATTGAAGCAACAGCAATATGGCGCCGATCATGAAGAGGAACGGGCCGAAGATTGATGATGGTTATTGATAGATGAGGAAGATGACGTACAATGAATTCTCACAATATATATATATATATATATATATATATATATATATATATATATATATATATATATATATATATATATATATATATATATATATATGGGACGAATACAGGCAAGCGCTGTCCACGGGGCACGTGTCAAGAATTCTGATCTGATTAATGGACACACTCACTCAAGTCGTCGAATGGATCCAGCTGCAAATCCAGCTCGATATCATAAATACAAAATTCAAAACAGGAAATAAAATGTAAAGCAGCTTTTTTTTTTAAATCGCTACAGTGGAGTCACATACTGAAACTCAGGCTAGTTAAAAGTGTACATTATGGGGAGAGCCAGATATACGGATTAGAGACAACCCAACTATGGTCCATGATCCCCAGCACTAAACCGGCGTATCGGGCCATGACAAGCACTCTTCATCCTCAACACATCACTCCAGATAAGTGGAAAGCTCGGTGCGCAAGATTAAGGTTTTCTCATGGGGCAGCTGTTCTTTGTTTTTTCGTTGGAAGCAGCATGGCAAGGAATGCAGCGCATCAAAACGGCGATTTCTCCTTCAGTAGCATGTTAACCGACGCCATGGTTAATCCAGATTGATGTTTACATTGTTTTGAAGGAAAACCACACAAAATTTATTTTGAACTGAATCCCTGCCGAGGGGGAGCTCCGAAGCTCTAGGACGTAAGTGCTTCGCTGTGCACTGGCGCGAGTAGGCTTCCAGACATAGAGTGCATAAGTAAAGCCTTTGAGTAATCTGTGAAGTCTTGGACGTAATAAAAAAAACATGGCCTAGTATTTCTTTTCAAAGTTTTTTTCACAATACATATATTGGGTATTTCATCAGCGCTATGCTATTTTTCATTCGCACTAAATGTTCTAAGCAAAATTATTCTAAATTAAGTGTCGTGATATGCATTTTTCTATAATTAAAACACACCAATTTCAAACAATATATCCCGTTCGTCAGCTTTTGAATGACACGGGTGCTTGCAGAATAATTGCAAAATGAAGGACTACATGTTTTAATCTACTGTGGACGCATGAACGTTCCAGGTAACAGACCTGCACAGATAAGCACGGTATCATGGGTTCGACACTGTCTGTGAATCCGCATTGCAGACGGATTGCAAGCCTAAATTCGAGTAAAGGTGATAATTCAGATTGAAAGATGCGCTCTCCTTGTCGAAAGTATTCCGCTGCTAGTATGTTTCCTTGTCTCCATTAGTTAGTATTTCTTAAGTTATATCCCAGTATTTCACGGAATTGCTCCGAACCGCAGACGGGCTCGGTGTTTAGATATCGGCTCTGCATTCCACATTATGATCAACCTGGTACACAGGAATAATCATGTCACCAGCAAGGTGGGTCATAAACAGAGTTATAGAGCGGCGTGGCTTGTAGCCACTTCATGATTTTAGCACGCCGAACACCGGTAGTTACTCAGCCTTGTCGACGTGAAAATTCAAGTCACGTTCAAATAGTCTTGCATGCAGTGTTGTCGATTCTAAAATACTTTATTTTTTGGCGAAGTTGCCACCACAAAAAAATGAGTGTTATTTAATTCTTCAAATATTGACATTCAGACGTACAGCGCAAGCAGCGAATCAGACCGCGAAGTGATGTACGTTTACCAACACGTGAATATTCCTTGTGTTGAAAACGAAAGATTAATGCATTTTGATGCGGTTACAAGTATTAGCCTGCAGCTTGTACGTGCTGTTTGTGCTTGAAGACGAAACAAGAAGATGAAAAAAGAAAACTAAGGAAGTGGGTGTGAAAAGTGAGAAACAGTATAGGCAGAAAGAACTACAGGGCTCATTACACCTCATCTACGAACTTTACAGATAATAAGTGAATTAAGCATGCGAAATTCGCATTATTTATTGTTATATTAAGGTGTCACTTATAGACTAGAGTAAGCAATTAGGGATCATCTGTCGTTTGATTTCTTTACTCTGTGTATGGACTTTGTAATGATGACGATTTACAAAGCACATCGTGCTTTTTTTAAATTTTTGTTATTTTACTTTTACTGTATTTTTATTGGTAGTCATTCTTTTTTTTTTCCCTAGGAGAGGAAGCGGGGGGTAGCTGGAGGCTTAACAATTGAAAAAAAAATGCCGCACTGAGAAACTAGCATTGAAATCGAAAAGATCGAAAATTACACAGCCTTCACGCTCCATTATTTTTCGAAAATGCATCACGAAATGTCGCCACGACTAGACGCAGGCGTGATAAACGAACGTGTCTCTACAGCCGAAATCACGAATCGATAAAAAGATCGAGACGGATCAATCGACGTTCAATGGGAGCGCACTCTCCATTCGTGCCTCGTGATAAGGGCGATAAGAACACCATAGTATATACCCACCTTCACGCTGCTGCGTCGGGCCACGTAAGCCCAGAACGGAAATTGAGGTCGGAATTTGGTGAAGGGAGATCTGGAGCAAGTGAAAGAGGAAAGCTAGTAAGGGCAAAGCGGTAGTGGAGACTACAAAGCTTCTGCTATACCGGATGTGTTTAGAATCCACGCCAGGCCGACAATTTCGAGCTCACCATTGAGACGTTAAGAGGGAGAGATAATACCCAATACCGCGAAGAAATGTGAGTGTAGAGAAGGGCCTGTGCATTTGAGATGCTGAAATAGAGAACGAGTCGGAAAAACAACTAAACCTAACAAAAACAAACGGGATAGAGAGAGAGAGCGGTAGCGAGATAAGCGGACAGAAGTGTGGTGAGGAAGCAAAGGGAAGTACCAAGGCGTAAGAACCGAGGGCTTTACGTTGTGTCCTAGGCTAGATAGCACTACGAATAGGGAGAGAGAGGCACGTATGGAGGTATAGAAGACACCTAGGGGAAAGGAAAAAACGGTTATGACGAAAAAAGATGGGAACACAGGAAGCAAAAGAAAAGAACGCTTCAGTTTGGGCTACGGGGTCAGAAGACTGAGCCAGGCAAAGCAAGATAAGGCCTCCTCAATTGGTCGGCAGAGGAAAAGTGGGCCTGGGAAAGAGCCTACAGGTTCTTTTCTTTCGCAAGATGAGATTCCTAGCGAAATCGAAGAGAGCATTTCCGAAGGGAGCTTCGTTGCCAGCCGTCAAGGGGGCCCGTTTAGTCCTGGACAAAGACAATGACGAAGTGGAAAAGAAGGTGACAAACATAAACCAGCGGATCCAGTTTCCGCAATAGGTGCCCCTGCTCGGACGTGATGGGTAGACGAGGAGCCATGGAGCTAGAATTAGGTGCTTGGGAAAGCAATATAGGGATGAAAAGACGTGAGATACGTCATCGGCAAATAAACAATGGCACCGATGTACACTGTTATTCAACAGGGAGGGTACCTGGCCTCCAGCTTATTGACTATAAAAGAAGCCTGCAAGCACCATTGGGTGCCGAGAAAATGAACGTCAGTAAAAACGAAAAAGGCTTTCCTGAAAGTGAAAAAAAAAAACCGAGAAAAGGCAAGAGTTGTGAGGAACTGGTCTCGTTCGGGAATTCATGCACCCGTACGTGTAACACCGTAGACCAAGATCTTTTTTCACGAGTTGAGAGCGCACGCGGGAACAGACAAATCCCGAGATCACGCAGTGGATTTGAGCAGCGTGGAAAAATAAGACGTGCTTGAGAACAACACCATCCTAGATATGTTGCGCCAATGTTAGTCACGTAGGATATTGTGTAGTTGATCATTTTTACAAGTAATATTTCATCATCATCATCATCATCAGCCTGACTACGTCCACTGCAGGACAAAGGCCTCTCTTATGTTTCCGTAAATTATACAATTGAACACAAAAGGTGCCATAAAATGCGAGTGAAATAAAGATACAAGAACTTAAAATACACATAAGGATTAGCATCAAAGACTGCCGTATGCGCCATTTCATAATAAAAAAGTAAATATTGCAAGACTCCTGTCAAATTCGCGGTAGTTTAGTGACTAACTTGCTTTTACCTGGATTATTGGATATTTTACTGAGGCTACATGAAGCTATCTGACTGCCATATTTTTTTTGTTCCGCCTATACTTATCTATCTTTCTCGGCCTGCCTCGTCAGAATTTACTTTCATAGTTTTTGGCACCCTTAGATATTTACTGGCTCAGGTGTACAGAACACCATAACACAATTCAATTTGCGTTCAATGACAGAGTTCTCCGCAAACTTTTTTGCTTGTTCACCTATCGCTGCAGCTTGTCCTAGAAAAGTGTCATAGACATTCTATTACTGTCACACCAGACCAACACGCTGTCAGCAGCTTCGAACGCTATCTGAGCAGAGTATTCAACGTTCGTGCAACAAAATATAAAAACAGTTGTTTTTTTATAACCCTAGATTCTGTAAGAGAAGCATCAGAAGTTTCTCGGTGGAAACATTTTGTTCAGCTTATCGTAAGTTGATTTATACCATCTGCGCAACAATGATGGTTAAATACGCTTTTCGCAATGGGGTATGCGAAACTCGTAAATTGGTCTAAAGGCGAACCGGTAGGTTTGTTGAGTATCCCCTTCTGCTTTTGAGCAAATAAGGCTGAACTTTAAATGATTGCGCCACAGAAAAGGGATGAGTGTGCAATAAAAGTAGATATTATAAAAAAGGTCAAATAGAAAAACATAGCAGTGGAGTCTACCATCAAATAAACGCACCCCATTCATTTTACCATAAAATGTTAATGTGTTTTTTCCCCAGATATTTACTATTGATTTAGTGACAGTCTGGTGTGACTGTGCCTGCGCTTTTCTCTTCGTGGTGAGACATTTTTTAAAGTAAACTCAGTTGCAAGTTAAGTGTCTTTCTTGTAAGTAGTCTCCTTCAAAAATTTTGCTCCCGTAGGTCCACCACGAGAAAATGTACTTTATTTAAATATTCAAATCTTCACATCAAGACGTACAGTGGAAGCAGCGAATGAGACAGCGTAGTACTCGTTGTGCCAAACTGAACAACGTTGATGCGCCAGAAAACTGGTGACCACAGTTGAGGTAGCATGCACTCTCACAGAGTTTGTCTTAGTCGCTTGTATGTTTGCTCTAGGAAGTTTCCCTAGTGGAGCATTAACCTAAACAGAAGTGCTCGCCAACATAAATCGATACGCTTAATTAAATATAAATATCGTAAGAGGCCACGTCTTCTTCTGTGGCAGCAACACAAACAAAAAAAAACAGGACAATCTTTCAGAGGCGAAGCTCTTTAAGGCGTTTGTCTGTCCATCCCCTGTCGTTGTCGTACATAGCCACTGGGATGCGAGATGGGAGATGGCGGTACTTGGAGTGTTCACTAGATAGACGCACGAATGGATGCATGGACGCATGAACAGACAGACTGGCAGATGGACGGAGGGATGGATAGACGAGTGGAGCGTGTATGTGCCTCAGGGGATGCGAGATGCGAGATAGTGGTACTTAGAGGTTTCACTAGATGGACGCACGGACGAACGGACAGCAGACTAGAAGACGGACGGGCAGATCGACGGACGCGCGGACGTACGGACGGGTGGACGCATGGATAGACGAACTTGGATGAACGCACTGATGGTTGCGCGAATGGACGGAAGCAAGAACGAACGGAAGAACGGAAGCACGGACGGGCTGATGGACGCTTCGCTACACTCATGATCATTACTCCGTGGATATGCTTTGATTTTTTTAACGCTGGCTCCAGCGACACCCCTACTTCCAAGATTTTTCATCTCTTCAAACCACCATCTCCTGAAGCTCTCTTTTGTAAGTTGAGTTTAGATAACCGTTGATTTTTCGAGATTAACTACCTCGTAACAAAAAGGACGCAACTCTCGGGGCAGCTCGGTGATCCTAGAACAGACGCCTGGTGTAAAGGTACTACAACAAGAATGTCGGCTGTGCACATCGAGAAGCAAAGCTAGCATGAAAGTTGCGCCATCACAAATGCCAACTGTACGTTTCAGTGAGTACAGATTCCACGCACGCGTTCTCTCATCTAGTATTTATAAGACGCAGTCTCTGGATTTGGCGTCACATATGCAGCCGACGAAGAAAGAAAACGAGTAGGAAAGAAAGAGAAAATTGAAGAGAAACAAAAGAGGCTGCCCAGCTCGGCGCTTTCTTCAGGCTTGGCACGTTTAATGCAAATTCGCGTTTTTTTTATTGCACTGAAGCTGCATGTGTTTTGCGTTGCGTACGGGAGGGCCAGAAGTGTCGAGGAGACCCAAAACTCATCATGGATGGCGACAGGATATTTTTACTGGGGCAGCATACACAACGAGCCTGGAAATTGCATAGTTTTTGCGAAACGAAAAAAGGAAGTGGGGGGGGGGGAGTTAAGTATTAGATGATGGTTTATGGCTATCAATTAGGGATCTGAAAACTTTGTATACCGGTAACGAAAAATGCACCGTTGATATTGACATTTTCACAAAAGATTAGCCCTTTATCTCCGGCCCCTCAAACAATACGTACGTACCTCTCATCCTATTTCCAGAGAATGCACGTTCTTACAGCCACCAAGGGTCCATTAGTGAGAGCAAATATTAAGCCTAACAACTGGTTGAGTATAGTGCTCGTAATTGGCTTCGAGCACCTCGGGGTTGAGCAACGAAGTAAAAGAAGATAGGCTTACTCGAGCAGTTCTGAGATGGGGCCTTCCTAGCATCCGATCGAGATCATCAAGCTATAGTGGTCATGCAGGGCTTCTTTTATTTCTGTTGGTTGTTTCTGCTGCTGTCGAGTCTTTCCCGGCCGCGCTGTGCTTCTGAGGCTCAAGCTTTCGATCGAAGAGAGCGCAATAAAACAAGCGCGCGAAGACAAACATGGCACTGAATTCGATGACGCCTCTTTAGCACCCTGAGTGGCCGACGGTCTCAACTGTAAACTAGATAGTACGTCTCCTGTGGGCCTGGTAAACAAAGAAGACTTTCTTCATTCTACAATATTGCTTGTACTAAAACACTTGCACACTGTGTTAGAGTTAGAAGATAACTATGAGAATCAAAGTACCACTGTGTACTCTGAAAGTCTTCAGCTTTGCCCAAAGTTGCAGTGACTCAAGCTAGGAGATCACACGATATAAGTAGGACAATATGGCAGAAGCTAACATGAAGAAATAAAAGAATGGAAATACCAAGGTGCATGCGTGTTCTTGCGCATGCATGTGTGCGTTTGTATGTGACTACCAAGAGGACTTCACAGTTTCAGTGCAATGTTGAGAACAGGGAAAAAAGTAGACATACAGAACAGTGGATTTTCACAATTAGCGAGCCCTCAACCTTGGTTCACAACTCTACTTTCTGCCCAACGCATCCTATCATTCAAATAACGAAACGTCCATTCTTAAACGTGTCGCTTTGTCGATTTCAACAGCCTATGTGAAAGCTCTCCATGCGCACTTAAAAATACCGAGAGAAACGACAAAAGCTAATGAGTATGTGAGCCAGTAGCAAGTGACGCTTCGAGGGCTCACCACGATGAAGGCAAAAAAAAAAATGGCAGCATATCCACAGGGTGAATGATGGAGAGTGGGGCGAAGCATCTATCCGTCCATGCCTCCGTCACTGTGACCGCCCATGCGTCCATACCTATGTCTGTGCGTACGTCTGTCCGTGCGTCCGTCCCTGCGTTCATCCATACATCCGCCCCTGCGTCCATGCAGCCATCCGTGCGTCCGTCCATGAATCCGTCTGTGTGTCCGCTCATCCATCCAGTCAACACTCCAAGTACCACTATCTTACATGTTTTCATCATATATGCGTCCGTATGTGTGACCGCCCATGCGTCCATCCGCCCGTCCGTGCGTGCGTCTGATCGTGCGTCCATGCGTCCATCCGTGCGTCCGTCCCTGCGTTCGTCCATTAATCCGCCCCTGCGTCAGTCCATGCGTCTTTCCGTCCGTGCAGCCATCCATGCGTCCGTCCATGCATCTGTCTGTGTGGCCGTTCGTTTATCTATTCAACACTCCAAGTATCACCATCTCGCATCTTTTGATCATATATTCCCCATATAGAAGCACCGCCATCCAGCGGACAATCCAAAGACTAAACGAGAGGTGGCACACGCACACTTTCTTACGGCTTGCGCTTCGTGTCTGCTTCCCACCTTTAACCATCTCGAGTTCATGGTATATACTAGTTCACTGTAGTCATGGCACTGCAGCCCAA
The DNA here is from genome assembly GCF_043290135.1 of Rhipicephalus microplus. Lineage (NCBI taxonomy): Eukaryota > Metazoa > Arthropoda > Arachnida > Ixodida > Ixodidae > Rhipicephalus > Rhipicephalus microplus. The sequence continues at coordinate 68,879,614 of NC_134703.1, forward strand.
CGCTCGCTAAACATTTCTAAAACCATAAAGGTCACGTCCAGCGAGTATTACCTAGCAACCCTTTCTTGTCAGATAGTGCTGAATTTACATGCCAATGGCTGCTAATTGAGAATTAGAGACAGGAGAGTTCAGCTTTATTGAACGCGCACGCTGCGAATTTTTTATTGTTCAACAACGCACAGGAGAAATCTTCCACCGGCACCACCTTGCAGATAAAAGCGTAGGACTGGTTACGCACTATGACTACGACGAGAGACGAACGGTGCCGCTTTAAGGAGCTTCACCCCTAAAAGGTAACTAGATGTCACTACGGTATTCGTGCCAGACGCACGGTGCCACCATTATTCAAACTTATTTTGAAGCTAAGTTCTGAAAGAAAAGCACTACCCCACTCTTTTACTGTAATCTTCAAACATAACGGTCATTTGCAGGTCTCCATCTGGAGAAAAATTTTACAATAACTCAGTTGTGAACGGGGCGCGATAATAAAAGCGCTGATTAATAGCTCTCTATTCACAATTGATCGCGAATTGGAAGATGTTTCATATCGCTGAAGGTACCTACATCCTTTTTAAACGTCTACAACAGAATAAAATGCGTCAAAGTTTCTGGTAAATTGATGAATGTCCTGAGAAATGTTAATTCCCCGTGACCACTTTTCCAGCTACCTAGAAAATAACACACAAAAGAGCTTGGTAGTTGAAAATAATGATCGAGAAAGCTGTTGTTTCGAACAGATAGGCGTCAGAGATATTGTACGATGTTTCTTCTCTCCCCTTTCACCTCCCTATTCTTCTCTCCTTCCATGTAGGACAGCAAACGGGACATAGCCCCGCCAACATCTCAACCTTTCTTACCTTTTTTTTTTATTATCGTAAACTTGACAGCAAACGACAGTTGAAAGCGAAGAAAAACAGGAGTACAACAACAGTATATAAACTGAACTTCAGAACATTCGAGCGAGAGGCACAAAAGGAGTTCGAAAGTAGTCGCAGCGGCTGGAACTTTTTTCCAGTAGAGCTTTTCGGAACATCGGAAAAACATTAACCGGCTCTAACGAGGGACGCCGAGCCTCCATTGTGCCATGACGACAGGGACAAACGGTGGCTTTCAGAAACTACGGCCTCCGAGATAAACGATACAAATGAAGAGCACCAAGAAAAACAAGGACTATTGAGAAATCAGTGCTGTGACATCGATTGAAGTGTCGGTAAACAACAGAAAAGACGAGCTATAGCATTTCAACGCTTTGGTGGACGATGGCAGCCCAGACTATCTCTGATGAAATGAGTTCTTATACAGAAAAAGTACTCAAGCAACTATTTCAAAAGAATTCAATTTTTTTTTGCAAAACACTGACAAACACACACACACACACACACACAGACACGCAGACACATCACAGGTGCTTTCCTCTGTGTTTTGATTTCGAAGTTGGAGAAATTGAGTCATTTGCGCCAAAACATCGCGATCAGTAAGAACAGGGGCGATGATTTGGGCATCAAATATTCAATCTGATAAACAGCGTAACGTAACAGTAGTCAGCGTAAGGTTAGAAAAAGGCACCCCGCCCTCTTATAGAATTCATTTGAAATTAGACCAAAATAAGACATAGGATGATATGTTTCGAAAATCCACGGTGGGTTATGATCGATGAAGAGAACTGTAGAACTCCGGGTTGCATTATGAGAACATGGCGATTTGTCTACGAAACTTGTTATCGCTATGTCAAAGCAGATCACATCCTAAGAAATAAGAATGCGAAGAACGACTTGTGCAGATAACCATTTAGGTCGCCTAACCCCGCATTTTTTTTGTCCAAAAAAATTGACATGCCGTAAAAGAAAATATGAATAGTCGCGAATATGGATATATACATCTCCCCCATGAAGTCAAGAAATTTAATTGCCTCAAAAGAAGAACACTCACGTAATAAACAAACCTCATGCTATTTTGGTTCTTTCAAAAGAACACGCTTTCCTGAGTGCTACAGAATTTCATGCTGAGACAGCCATCAGCCGCCGGTTATCAGATATGCGCAATGCGCAAGAGAAACACCGGGATCTCTGAGTGTGTATCTCATTATTCTCTCGATGTATTTATTAATATTAATATAAAAATTTACTTTGCCACAGCCACCATAATCGCAGCTTCGTAGGCATCTATTTTAACAGTATACAAAAGAGCACTGAATATTTCATTATTTCCCCTATATACTCATGAAGTGCTACCGCATAAGACATGCGTTTTCACAAAGCTACGTCACAGGGATCAAGGCGAATATACATTTGATAATTTGATATGCTGCACCTGAAGCCTAATTGGCTGTTGTTAGGGGCTTTGTTCTTCAAAAGCGAAAAACTTCGCATCGGGAGTTCTATAACATGCATTCAAAGTATAGTATACGAGAGTTTCGGTATTTCTTATGAAATTAATGATGGGGCTGCTTAGATTAGAAATCGCAACCATGCCCAAGAGTACAGCAGCGCGCCGCGTCATAGCCTGTGATTTATATTGAGACCAGACCAAGTACGCGTACTTTGCCATTTCACCACCGTGATCAAGTGTAGCGTCAGCGCAGCGACCCACAGAGATGTGAATGCCACAACAAAGGCCCTGCAGCCCCGAACTATATTCTCCAACCTCGAATACGCAGCCGGACTGGCCCCGCCGTAATAAGACTCTCCCTGCAGCCGGTCGCTCATGCAAATACTCTGCCGATGCTTCCGGGCACCAGCACATCGATTTCAGCGGGCGAGATAAACGGTGCTGCCCCGAGGCATCTTCCGGGAAGCTCGCACTGCAATCTCGGCTCACCCTTAGCCGTGCCTTTGATGCATATCTAGCGTGCCACTCTCGCGTACGAATACGCTCAATACTTGCATGTACTACAATGCCTGTTCGGTAAACGGAGTACCCACAAGAATTTTCGAAGGTGAGATAGCTTGTAGGATAAATTTTTGGGGTCACACGCACACAATGCTTACTTCAACTGTGTGAAATGTTTCCACAATAACATTGTTTATTATTTCTGAACATCGTTGCCAACTTTTTAGCTAGTTCATATATGTATACCGCGTAGTTCTGTTTAACCGCTGAGAAGCTGCTCAGCGTATAAGGTGGCTACGTTCCCTTACAGCTGCTCATGCACCTTTTTGCTGAGTCATCCTTGTAAACTTGTTGCAAATGAACTCACTTCCGCTCAATCAACGAAATATTATTGGATAACGCAGTTTGAGACATAATTAAAATCAAGTTATACGTGCTGTCAACAAACAAACGCAGCCTACGCCATGAGTTTGTGTTAGCTGCCGTAATACTTTCGAGCACACAGCATTTCTATGGAAAAGGGGGGCAGGCTAGCGCGTGATCTCAAAGGCTGTTGTACTTGCCTCGCAATGAATTTTTCGGGAGTCACGCATATTTGCAACGTCCTGGAGGAAGCCTTTGTTAAAATGAGCTTTGAACGCGTGCTCAGGCACGCGTTGTTTGTGTGCGCACGTAACCAGCTATATTTACCCGAAAACCACTCTTGGGGCCGTCTCACTCAGTGCTCTCTTTAAAAAAATCTGTGACTGGGTGGCCTAAAAACCTTTCCAAATAATTACCGGTCACGTGCTCGAAAAAGCGAGCTTACCAGCTTGATAAGCGCGTTGTTAGCTACTTATTGCAACCACAACAACAACAACAAAAAGATTATACAATTCTTTTTTTCTGTCAGTGCGCCTTTATTGTCGATCCTTCCTCCAGAAGTTGTCCGCGAAGACAGTAACCCTGCATTTGCGCTGGCAAAATCTTGAAATGCATCTTCAAGCGTGAAAATTTACCGTAGTTTTACCGAAGGATGACTCAGCAAAAAAGGTGCGTGAGCTGCTTAAGGGGAACGTAGCCACCTTATACGCTGAGCAGCTTCTCAGCGGTTAAACAGAACTACACGGTATACATATATGAACTAGCTAAAAAGTTAGCAACAATGTTCAGAATTAATAAGCAATGTTATTGTGAAAACATTTCACACAGTTGAAGCAAGCATTGTGTGTGTGTGACCCCAAAAATTTATCCTACAAGCTATCTTGCCTTCGAAAATTCTTGTGGGTACTCCATTTACCGAACAGGCATTGTAGTACATGCAAATATTGAGCGTATTCGAACGCGAGAGTGGCACGCTTGATATGCATCAAAGGCATGGCTAAGGGTGAGCAGAGATTGCACTGCGAGCTTCCCGGAAGATGCATCGGGGCGGCACCGTTTATCTAGCCCGCTGAAATCGATGTGCTGGTGCCCGGAAGCATCGGCAGAGTATTTGCATGAGAGACCGGCTGCAGGGAGAGTCTCATTACGGTGGGGCCAGTTCGACTACATATACGAGGTTGGAGAATATATTTCGGGGCCGCAGGGCCATTGTTGTGGCATTCATATCTCTGTGCGTCGCTGCCCTGACGGTACACTTGGCCACGGTGGTGAAATGGCAAAGTACGCGTACTTGGTCTCGTCTTAATATAAATCACAGGCTATGACGCGGTGCGCTGTTGTACTCTCGGGCACGGTTGTATCTCAAGCATGTGTGATACAAAAATAAAAAAAAACAAACTACACACGGAACGATGGCATCAAATGATGCCCAATACAGTCGGAGTTTCTGACGTCAGTGTGACGTGACTATCATGTGAAATAATCTGGTGCTACATACTCACCTCTCATCGACTGAGAAGAAAAAAAATCACACACATCTCCCCATGAATGAAACTCTGAGTACACTATGCGAAGCAGCCATGGATTGACTTAGATTTCTCTGAAACAGTGCTCTTTATTCATCACCGTAAACGTTCATGATTGCGAACACAGCCACTTTGCAAGCCCTCGTCAACACCGCACTCATGATTATGTCTTCTATTATAATGCTACACTGTGTGTGTGAGAGAAAGAGATAGCAGTAAGTGCCTTTATTATGCAGAGCAGCACAGCGCCACCGGTGGTCTCTACTCGTACCACGCAAGCGTTTGAGTAGAGCGAGCGCACTGCAACAGAGACATATAGTGGGCGCTCCGGGTACTTTCATTTTCCCTTTGTTTCCCTGTAGACCCTACGTGGGGGAATCACATAAGGGGCGGGGTACAAGGCGAATTCATGGCACTGGACAAACCAGGATGAGTAATGAGCGTGGCCACAATGATGGACAAAGAACAAGCCCCAAAACAGGCTGCCTTACATTTAAAAAAAGACGACTTGCTCCTTCAAGTAGTCTTAGGCGAATGCATGATGGACGCTGTGAATTTCTTACTATATGCTTCATCCGTAATATTTATTATAGAGCGACGTCCTTAAATTGAATTTATGTGTACTTAAAACGGCGTTTCTTTGAATCTTCATGGCTATAAGTTTTGTCGTTAGTAATGTGTACAATTACGCCAAGATTGGAGAGCAAAACTTGTTCTATTCGAATTTAACCCCGTATTAGAAACGTTGGAAAGCCTGTGACGCCAGAAATATCAATATATCCTAATACTCCTAGATTGTTCCTGAGCTGGAAAAAAACATTGGTTTTTTTGTGTACTGTTATCATTTGGTTTATCTTTTCAACACTTCCTAATACTTCCTTACCGGCGTAAATTTGGTCAAATCACGCATATGTTTTCAACGTCGTTTATATTCGTGACATAACACACTAAGCAGGTGCGGAGTATTCAATAAGTCGTCCCCGTCATTTATAAGTGTTGCGTCATTTTTATTTAATAAATGAAACGCAACGCCATAAAGATAACCGTATATGTATCTCAAGAACCGTTAGCGATCTTGGTATATGTCCTTTCTCATTTTTATTTAGCTTATTATATTGGAAATGCTTACATCACAAGTAGACGGCTATCGCAAAGCCACTGGTTGCTTGTTCTGCAAAAATCGAAGTTTAGAATGATAAGCATATTGCCGTCAACGTAGCTGTAGCAATATCACTCAGCGAGGCAGTAATCGCTGCTTTACTTTTTGCCCAACTAACCCACACAGTCCAACAAACATAAATTTAGTGCAAGCGCAGGCTTATTGCCTGTAGTTGAAAACATTCGTCACAGAGTTCTGAAACGATAGGTAAAAGCATTTCACTTCAGAGATTGAGAGCATAAAAAAATGGAAGAAAAACTGTGGGCCTGGTTCTGTCTCTTAGGGGAGAGTAATGACACTATTAACGAAGTTTAGAACATTTAAAAAATGAATATTGGAAGATTTAAGGGGTACGAGTCTGTAATAAAGAAAGTAAACAAAATAAACAACTACTTTACTACACTGACAACGAAGCGCAGGGGAAATATTGCTACAGCGAACCAACTGACGTGGGCGACGAAGACGGTAATATAGTGAGGACATCTATCTCTGAAACGAAACGAGAATGCTTGAAAGACTCATGCTCGGGACAAAGCTATTTTCAATTCAGTCCTGCGGCTGTTTACTTCTTTATCTTTTCGCTCGTACTTTATTACTTTTACTGAGCCATTCCTTGATTACAGGGAGTGCAACTGCGCACGCTCCCTTTTACCCCTTTTCAATAAAAAAAGAAAAAGAATGCGCAGCAGTTGGATCAAGCGAAGGCGCCAGATAAAGACAAGAAAGAGATGAAGTAAAAAAAAGCACGAAACTGGGTGTGAGTATGGAGGCCAACTTGCCCAACTTGGCTCTCTCTTTCTTAATAATGCCTGGTGGGATCGCAACGTTAACCGGCCAAGGCGCAGCCATATATTGACTGGGTAGGCATTCGTATGCATGCCTCTTACGTGACGCGAGCCGACGACGCATGTCGCCTTTGCACTCACTCCAATTCGGTGGGGCTTTCTTTTTTTCTTCTTAATTCTGCTTCCACTTTTTGAGGAAACAGGAAGACAGCGAGAAAGAGAGAGATCTGCCCAAGAGTTCCAAAAGTTTTCCACCACCGCCAACACGTATATATCCTGTTCTTTCTTTTTCTATTTTGAATCAGCGATTTGTTCATTCCGAATTCCCTTCACTGCGCTCATTACATAGCTTCTCTCCGAGTCCCCAATTTGCTCACAAACTCTACTTTCGCGTTTTCACGTTTTCCTTAGCACCTACATTGCTCATTTCCATCAGGGAAAAACGCTTCCGACAACCCTATCTCGTGCAACTCCTTCGGAGTTTTTCACGTGAAAATTAAAAAGAAAGGAAACAAGTGTGGGGAGAGGTTTCTAGGAGACATTGAACCGAGGAATCAAATCCAGCACCATATACGAAGATAACTTTTTTTTCGTTATTCTTCCTTTTAACTCCTAGTCAATGACTACATTGGGTGCACTATAGCAGCAAAAGCGTGTGTAGAGTCAAATGCCTTTGCAAGGCAAATGATTTTACATCGAAGTATTCTGTATATTCTGTCTCAAGTCCCATGTGAAAGCCCCTTTGGTGAATGCCTCAACATTTATTTGCGTGTTTTATATCGTAGGAAATCGGGAAAGAGTTGTTTTTATATCTAGGTTTTAACGTTCGAAAGCCACCATATGATTATAAAGACGCCGTAGTGGAGGACTCCGGTAATTCCCACCACATCGGGTCCTTCATCGTGCACCCAAATCTGAGCACATGGGCCTACAGCATTTTCGCCTCCATCAAAAATGTAGCTGCCGGAGCAGGGATTCGGTCCCGTGACCTGCGGGTCAGCATCTGGAAGAGGTTCTGGTGCTACAACAGCGTAATTGACAAACTAGTGTGTCAAACAGAAAGCGCTCGTGCCCACTTTCGTTAAAATTTGAAATACTACTCCATATAGTCATGTGCCTCAAATTTTAATTGCGCCATTTACCCCCATTTCCCCAGGGCGCCCACCCAGCTCTGCTAATACTATCCCAAAAATCACTCACGTATTCAGCTAAAGCCAATCGCTTGTCTATCATGATCTTAAGTCTTTCTTGTTTCTTTTCTATGAATCAATGCAGTGGCCATCCTTAGTGTGATGTTTTCCACTCCTTATTGAGTAGGCATCTAGGGACTTAAACGTTGATGTCGACGTCCACTAGAAACATGCGAGCACACAAAACATGACAAATGTACAAAAAAAAAACAGATGGATAGATCGAAAACAAGCATTAAAATCAAGAAAAGCAACTTTTGCTAAAGTATACCAGTAGAAATACATCGACCCTTGTTGTGATCTCATAATAGCCTTCGTTATAAAGGAAATACGTTTTATTCTAGCAGTAGCCTTCTTTCACCAAAATAGTGCCATCGATTATTTCCTTGAGAAGCCAGTAGCAGTGATGCCAGATATTCTGGAAGGCATTGAATGCACCGGCTTGTAAGAGCATCGGGTGCATTTTGACGTCTTACGTGAGACGCTGCAGTATGCTCATCATTTGTTGATTAGTCGCCGGTGAGTTCGTTTGGTAGTGGGAGAGAAGCTTGCAGTATAGGTGATCTCGACTTTCGGGTTGGCAACCCCGCAAGCAAATAAAGAAAGAGGCTGTTTAGACGTAGTCATAATGCAAGCCAGGAATTACAGCAAATTGCCTTCACTTTAATGAGGCAAATTGAGAAGCCTATTTATCGATAGACTTAACTTTTCTCTTAGATTTTATTCACGTGCAATCACAGTTATTGAGGGGTGGTCTCGCAGATACAGGTAAAAACAAAGAGTGTAGCTTTATTAGACCGCGCAAACATGTACACTGGGGTTTAGGTATAAGTTGTAGTGTACTTTCTTTACTGAAGAGTAGATTTCAAGCCACGAGAAAGAAGCATATATAAGAAAACTGTGCCAGGAGCACTGCCACCTCACTAACACCACACAAAGGCAAGAATTTGTCCCTTGCACACTTATACTGTTCTTTCATCTTTTACCAAGTGGTTCCGGTTGCAAGTTCAATAATCCTAAAAAAAGTAAACATTAGGTTTCGAGATTGGAATACTACTTGTTCAGCACTGCAGGGTAACAGAGCAACTTTTATACAGACAAGAGCAGAGTAGAAGAATTTACCCTAACAGTCTTCGCAAATACTTCGACTATGTCAATGGCAAGCACGTCATCTGATGATTCTCATTAACAGTAAAGACCCTTAAGTGTGAGCACCTAAAGAAGCCACAGTGGTATGGGGGCCATAAACTAGAGTCTTTGAACGGAATAAATATTACAGTAACAAAGGAATGACTGGAGTTAAGCTTCTCCCAGCCTTTGTAAAATTTCGACGTTTTTTCTATACAACGACCGATAACATTTATACGCCATTACTGCAAACATTTGCAGCGACTTTGGTAGAAATCAAAAGGTGCTTATCAGCCAAAAATATCTAGTGATCGTTATGAAGAATTTTGTGGTAGATATCACGCACTTACATTTATGGCAGAGCCTCGCTGTTGGAAAGCGATATATGCTTTCCTGAAGTTTCAATCGAAGGATGGGAACATCTTAATGATAGGTGGTCTTGTTAGAATGTGGAAAATGCTGCGCCACGGCACAGAAATAAATCAATGTTGTTTACTCAGAGGGCACCACTTTTCTTGAGCAATCGGCGAAGATAGTTATGGTTTTTATTAGAAAACTGAGAGCTCACAGCCAAAGTTTCTCGGCACTTCCAAAGCATTTCAAAGCGTTTTAGCTAAAAATATATTTGTAACAAGGTGAATATTATACATAAAGCCAAACTTTCTACAGCCCAGTTATAAACGAACAAAAATATCGCCAAACTATTGAAGGAATTGCTACTAATATCAGCAAAGAAACCAGTCTCATTCATTTAGTTTATTATATTTCCCCCAAAATACCGGAAAACTTCACTGAAAGTAAAACTTATGAAAGCAGGCAAATCTATGTGGTGCCGAAAAAGCTGGCTTACAGGCTTATATGCATTCAACAGCAATATGAACTTCACAACAGCAATATGAACTTCGAATAGGAGATAGTGCACGGTTATTCACTGTTTGAAAAAAAAAACATGAATATCAGCCCGAAGATTCAAAAGCTACACGCCAGTATGATTTTCAATGTTCGAAAGCAAAAAAAAAAAAGCAGCTGTACATACTTGCGGGTGCATTGACTAGCTATTCATTCGCTGAGCAAACTACTCGTATTGAAACGCACCAGTGAACTCAAATGCGCTTAGCGCCAGAACCTCTGAATACGGAGGTCACACAAGCAACAAACGACGATAAGTCACCGTGAAAATTAGGCAAGCCGCTTAAGTGAAGTTGGGATCAGGATGCATTGCAAGAAGCTTCCGTGGATTCCCCAACAGTCAAACCAAACCTACTATTCAAACCCTTCAGAAAAGGCGAGTATAACGAGCTGTAGCACATATATTCTGTGTGTTGACTATGTTAAGCAATGATAAGTTTTGCAGAGCACTACATTCAAACCCATATTATGTCCTGCCTATATTTTCTAAGGAGTGCATTTCGTCCCTCCATCATTTTATTCCACAAAGTATGTTGACTTCAACATACGCGACATATATAGAAAACCTACATCTACGACGAGGGGCCCGTTGTTCTGTGAGAGGTGCGAATGCTTGGTGTCGGCGTGAGGTTCTGTGTCTGCAGTTTGGACATTCGTGCAATGTGTCTTAATCTTTGCGGTTTAACTCTACCCTCTCTGCGCTGAGAGATGAAAATAGAAACGACGTGGCACCACCTAGATAAAGCCAAGCAAAGACTTGGCAGATACTTGAAAACAAACAACTTGCATCACTCAGTATTTTCGAAAGACTAAGAAATGATAGAAGCCCTACGCCAAAGGCGACGCGCCCGTATGTCTTAAAGAGGTGCGTACGCCTGATTTCAGAGCGCGGTTGTGTCATCAGTTTTGACATACCCATCATGCCTGTGACTTTCTGTGGTTTCACCTGAACCTCTGCGCTAAACGTTACCTAAAAACAGCGTAGATTAACCTTACCCCAGAGATTGCTTATGTGGCATTTCTTCTCAAGCGACCATTCTATTGAACCAAAAATACAGCGTTCGTTTGTAAAGTTTTCTTTCAGTTTGCTGAGGCTTGATTCCTAGTGTTACTTGTGTAGCTCTCGTGTAATGCTGCTGAAGCGAGAAGCTATATGCAAGGAACTCTCCTCTTTTTGTGCTATTTTTTGACAAAATGAAGAGTTCTGTTGCAAACTTGGATGTGATGCTTTGAAACGCTCCTGTGTTTTTTTATCATTCAAAAAGAAAGCAATCCTGTAGGTGTTGAGCCTGAGCATTGCCCGACAGTGTTGGTTTCGTATAGCTGGCATTGCCGCACAGATGGTCTTTCTGCGGATAAGCCAGCTCTAAAAGCAACAGCAGGGTGCTTTCTGGAGATAGTCGCTTCTTCACAAAGTCTGCGCCATGTCTCGATATCTAGTAAGGTTAATGCAGAATGAGAATTTAGCACTGCCACAAAGGTATATTGTTGGATGAATGAATATTATTTATTCAAAAACTACTTGTGCTGACAATTCGAATTTCGTTTTCTGCGGTATCAATTGCATGGAAAAAGGTAGAAGCACTATTTCCGACGATGGGGTGTTTACATCTACTTAATCGTTCGCAAGCACTCATTGTTATTCGTCCTCCAAGAATAAAAGATGTTTTCGTAAGTGCGAACCATAACATCAGGACAATGGAGTAGTTTTTGGTGCATTATGGTGGTTCATGTTGCCGAGATGCTTTTCTGTGTCGTAATGCTACGTTGCAAACGGTACATGTCGATATTTTCCAGCCTAGAGTACCGCAGCCAGTGAAAACGTTATGATGTGTACAAAACGCGCCATGGTTTTTGCCTTATCTTGTATATCAAAGGGGCACAGAAGCTTGTTGAGAAAGTACCGTGCTAAGAAACGCATTCACCGTTATGTATGTCCACCACGCATGAACGATCAGTTGTTCAAGTTCTGAACCACAAGCTTCCTATTTTTTGTTTTAAGTTAGTATCACAGCATTTGCACTTTCGCAGGAGTAAACACGAATGGGCTGGTTGGCGGTTTCAAGTGTAAGCGTGTTTTCTGCGAGTGCACCATACCTACGAGCCTTTTCCCCTTACTGCTTTTTTCTCTGCAGACCAGCACCGTCTTTGCAGGCAACTTTTATATATTTTTTCTTTTTTTCTGTCTCTTTTTTATAAAGTTCATTGTTTATGATAAATGTAGGAGCCACTAGTTAATGTCGTGTTGCCCTCGACGCTTCGCTATTGTCTGTATTTTAGGCAAAGCATTTAAAACTCGCAGATTCTAGTGACGAAGTGGTTCGCGTGAAAAACCCATGCCGATGAGCGTGCAGAATTGCGACTCTTGAAGGTCACAAAGAGTATTTGCGTCTGCCATTTTTTATTAGGTGATTATCTGTCAGTCATAAGCTTGTCGGCCATTAGCCGTTTCACATATGGCAGTAGGATTTTCCGAAGAAGTCAGTTGTCACTTTCGCCTTGCCACATGTCATTGCTGCATGAATAATAATGCATGGCCGTTCTTGTTGCCCGTCTAAACTGATGCGTTGCGCGGCTACTTACGTTCATGGAGGTATGATGACCAGCTTAAAGAAAGGAAGATGTAAAGATCACAATTTCGTACATGGTGATTAGGTTAGAAAATTTGGCAACGTGAGGGAAAAAAAGAAAGAAAGCATGAAAGAAAGAACAAAACTTTTCTTTGCCCTATTTTTCCCAATAGAGTTGTTGCCCCAGTTTTTTTGATATGACTGGTACTCCTGAACTTGAAGAAAAAAAACATAGTCTATAATTAGCACCTATAGCAAAGTAGATTTCAGGCGTGTGCAATTATTTAACTTAGAAACGCAGTCGTTGCACACGTAGCCACAGAAGTCAAAAGAAAACACGTTTCACTTACTTATTTTTTCTTTCAAGACCTGCATATAAACACGGAAGCGGGAGGTCTGGGAGAAAAAATACACTCACGATGACCAGGAAATAGAAGGCCGCGGTAAAAATAGAACGTAATAGTGAGCTTATGCAGATATAGGGCGCACAGTGGGCGAAATTCTGTCGCAAAAGACTAGAGCAACCCAATCTGGCTTCGCATTTATTCAAGACTTGCCTGGCGCTCGCCCCGCTGCTCTTGGCAAACCGTCTCGCTACTCCTAATGTGAGACGATGGTTTTGGTGCCCAGTGGTTCTGCACTTGCTTGCAGAGTGCTGCGAATAGGGTCAGCTCTTTCTCATCTTTTCTTCCTTCTCTTCCTTGGCCTCTAAATGGCACACGTGGTAGATAGCGAAGGGGAGAGGAGAGAACTTGTCCTGGCCAATCTGGTCAGCGTTGGTCTTGCCGTTTGTGAATTCGCATCCGTATCGTTATTCAGCGCTTATAATTAGATTTTCTGGCAATCGAAAATGGCGTTGAGTCACTGCGCATGTATTCGAGAAAAAAAGTGCATCGTTACTTTCATATGCGTCGCTGCTGCCCGTCGTTCGAGCTGCAGAATTTCTCACGTTCGTGCCACCGGGAACTAGCGGGGTTAGATCTGAAGGCCACGATACCAGCGCCACTTCGTGGTTAGGGCAATGTGCACCATAATAAGAAAGGCCGTGTAGGCAGGAACAAAGAAGGAAAAGATATAGTGATATCAGCGCACACGCTAGATCTTCTTTGTTATTCTTCATTAAAGGGTTCAATGACTGAGCTCACACCCAGTAAATGTCACCTGCTCGCCTTCTCATTTAGTGTTATTTATCTTATTGCACCCATAATGGTTTATCGACGCTGTGCCTCTAATTTTTCTTCTTGTGCTACTGTTGTCCCTGCACTGTATATTTTATGAAAAATACCGCACAAGTTCTCCTTCGAAGTCTAACATTATTGAACCTAAGACAAAAAGAAATAAAAATGAAAAAAGAAAGAAGAAAACAAAAAAGTAAAGTGAAGTAAGCAAGACGGCAAGGAAGAAAGAAAAGCTAATGTAATCAGTGATTGTTTTCTCTTTCTCCTTTCTCCGTCTCCTTGGTCTGCTAAACATTTTAGCCCCTAATCATGTTGCCTTCTTCCCCGGGTGGGCTCTGTATCCTTCGCGTCTAACGTACAAAATTTGCTTAGAGAGTAAGCCTAAAATTTTTATTGAGCTTCTAAGTTTGATTTGATGCGAAAACCTGAAAAGTATAAATAAAGCGGCAGCATTAATTCACTGCATAATTATCCGGCAGGGCGGGAGAACGCAGCCACTTTGTTAATTTTTCCTCTAGTGACGCTATTTTACAGCAGGGAGAGAAAATTAACGGGAGGCCTTCTTCGCATCATTGTTGTATTTTCTTTCCTCTCCTATGCCATCTCGCAGAAGAAATAGAGTTTCCTTCTTTCCCTCACTTGTCTCTCTAGTTCTCTACTTTCTTTTTTTTTAATTTCGTACAGTCACCATTTATCTCCCGCTCCTGCCCTCTTGCCTTTCTCCGAACTGATGATGAGCCGCACTCCCTTCTGGGGCTGCAGAAGTGTAGTGTGTTTTTCCAACTTCACCGCCATCTCTCCTACACAGTGGTGCGCGTCGTCCTGCACCTTCGAAGTGTTCTCTCGTTCACGCTTCACTGCGGGCCTGCGAACGTACGGCACTTGCCGCATCCTGTACATGTGTCAAAGGCTGTGCACTCTCGCCGTGGAGCACTCGAACAGAGTGGTTTCTGGTAATTAGCACCCGTTAATTATTAAACGTTTTCTCGCCTCCGTTTGTCGTTGCCCCTCATGTGATCTCTTTTCGACAATCTTGTGCCTTCTCCCCCCTTTCCCTTCCAGCGTGCACGATCGTTCCCTCTATCTATCTATCTATCTATCTATCTATCTATCTATCTATCTATCTATCTATCTATCTATCTATCTATCTATCTATCTATCTATCTATCTATCTATCTATCTATCTATCTATCTATCTATCTATCTATCTATCTATCTGTCTGTCTGTCTATCTATCTATCTATCTATCTATCTATCTATCTATCTATCTATCTATCTATCTATCTATCTATCTATCTATCTATCTATCTATCTATCTATCTATCTATCTATCTATCTATCTATCTATCTATCTATCTATCTATCTATCTATCTATCTATCTATCTATCTATCTGTCTGTCTGTCTGTCTGTCTGTCTGTCTGTCTGTCTGTCTGTCTGTCTGTCTGTCTGTCTGTCTATCTATCTATCTATCTATCTATCTATCTATCTATCTATCTATCTATCTATCTATCTATCTATCTATCTATCTATCTATCTATCTATCTATCTATCTATTTGTCTGTCTGTCTGTCTGTCTGTCTGTCTGTCTGTCTGTCTGTCTGTCTGTCTGTCTATCTATCTATCTATCTATCTATCTATCTATCTATCTATCTATCTATCTATCTATCTATCTATCTATCTATCTAGCCACCTACGACTTCCTGACTGTTATCTCTCCTGGCTGTTTCGATAGTGATATCAGTGCCAAACTTGGTATGCCATAACATGACTGTATGGAAAAAATATTTGACAAGTCGTAACATGAAAACTGTGACATGCATGGCATGATTTACATTTCATCGTGCAGCAGCTCTTGCGGTGGTTCCGCACACATGGCATGTTGCAAAACTGGTATGGTACGACATGATCACATGGCGAACACAAGCGACAGACCCTACCATGAAAATCATGACATGCGTGTCATGTAACAACATGGCTACATGCTACGCTCATGATGCGTTCTTGGCCGTTTCGCTAGCGTCAGAAATACCAAATTACAGTACGTGAATGGATGACGAAGCTATGTGACTGGTGCAAACATGATAATCATGAGATGCGTGTCGTATATCAACAAGACTACATGCTACGCTCATGATGCACTCACGGCGGTTTCACTAGCTTCACATGTACGAAAATGGGTATTACAGCACGCGAACAAATGACATAGGTATATGACACATCCATTGATGATTGATATGTGGGGTTTAACGTCCCAAAACCACCATATGATTATGAGAGACGCCGTAGTGGAGGGCTCCGGAAATTTCGACCACCTGGGCTTCTTTAACGTGCACCCAAATCTGAGCACACGGGCCTACAACATTTACGCCTCCATCGGAAATGCAGCCGCCGCAGCCGTGATTTGAACCCGCGCCCTGTGGGTCAGCAGCCGAGTACTTTAGCCATTAGACCACCGCGGCGGGGCTAAATGACACATCCAAACATAAATATAACGACATTCGTGTCGTGTCAGCATGGGTGGGTAAGGTGGTTTGACGATTATGACGCGCTGGTCAAGACATGAATAATTTCACAATCCTGTCGCGTAAATCGTCAAACACTTGCCGTCAGACAGTGGCACATACACACGGGCGGGTATGTGCCGCTGATTTGCGGGTATGTGCCACAGGTGATTGACGCTTAGTATCTACCCAGGAACAACGAGAACACGCATGGACAATTCTAAGCGTCAGCGTTAAGCAACACCCAACATCGGAGCGTCGACCCAACTAAGCCATAGAATGAATGTCAGTGTTAAGAAAAGCCTGACATTGGCAACGCTGACCCTCCAACGAATACAAATAATAAACTTCAGGGTCCCAGCAGGAATCGAACGCAAGCATTTTGTGTGTCAGTAAAGCATTCTAGCACAGATCTACGCCAAGTCTCGGAACTACCTTTGAAATAGACGCTAATCTTCGTGAAACGCCAATAGTGGTTGCAGTACTGCGTACCCAATTTTATAAACAATACATATGTACTCCTTTGATACAGCCGTCACGTTGGGCAAACGTAAATAGTGGTTAGGTGCCATCCGCTGAAGTTGATTTATCTGACAGTGTCCAGAGCCAGCATCAGCGCTTCATATCAGCTTCTGGTTTTGCTGATACGCTTGTTCCAGTTGACATTGTTGTGCAAGTGCAAACAATGAGTGTTATAAACATCTGCAACTCTTCGACATATGTTTGTGCATGCGACACTTGTATATATATTCAACGTCACTTCTTGACGTGTCGCTAAACAAAAAAATTGCAACACGGTCACGTTCCCTCCGCATGATTCGCATAACGTCGATTCCCAGGTACGTGGAATCAGCCAAATGTTTCGTTGTACCTAGCCACCGGTGCCATATACCCGCTCTAGAGCGGGTATGTGCCATCGATGGCGGTATTTGTATGCAGAACCATATGGCAGTACTTGTAGTTGATGATGCGTGTATTTTATAAAATTTAAACTATACGGCGATAATTGTAGTTGATGAGGACTGCCTACCGAAATTTTCGTAACGGCCACATTGGCTATATTGCGCATCAGCTTCTTACACAACTCTCGTCCTCACGCTCAGAGGGCGAGTGGAAACAGCTGATTTAGATACGCGACCACTGCGGAGTTAGATGCAATGACCTCGCTCATGCCGCGGCCCGAGAATTACTTTTCCGGACCTCCAACACCAGCATATCGCACCCACCCTAGGCTATGCATATGGACCCACTCCTAACTTACATAGACATTCTAGAACACCAAAGACTCAAAATACAAAAACTTCCACCCCCGGGACGAAAGCTCAGTAAGAAATCTCAGGTAGCGTGGCGTCGCCTGCAGACCTTGTCTTACCCCAATTCATACATACTGTCCGAGATAGAACTCGACGCATACGCACCATGGTGCAAGTTCTGGATCAATAAAACAGCCACCCTGTACCACATGGTATGGGAATGCCTCCACAATCTACCTCTACAACCCAGAGCACAACACAACACTGTAGGGTGGGAGGCAGCTCTGTCCAGCTCAGATCCGAAGACCCGAGAGGCCTGCGTGAGACGAGCGAGGACAGCGGCCCGTGCCAATGGGATCCCAGACTTAGGATCCCACTCACCGACATTCCTTCCTTGGTCACAAATAAATGTCTTATTCTCTCTCTCCCTCCCTTGTAGTTGATAAATTTAAAACTACCTGGCGGTACTTGTAGTTGATGATTAAAGATGCGAGATGTTATAATATATGCCGCGTATCATTGGTGGAAGGCATTCGTTCGGCGACATACGCTATGGGTAGCGTTATGATAGTGTTCGCACGCTGTTGGCGTGCTCTCAGAGTCGTTGAGTGATTCTAAAGTGATTGTATGTGAAACTAGATGGTGGTACTTGTAGTTCATCATTCTTGTACGTGACAAAATTTAAACTAGATGGCAATACTTGATGAGGAGGCTAAGTTGATGAGGATGCTAAGGGAGACCACCGATTCTATCACAAAGACAATATCAAAGAAACAGCGATGCTGAACGAGTTTGAACGTCTGGGCCGACATCGACTGCCGAGCTTGACGCAACGGTATCTAAGATCTTTGTTGAATATTGTGTAAATGACGAAGAACGTCGCTATCATCATTAAGGAAGGACCAGTGTTCGGAAGAAAGAAGAGGTCAATGGGTGGGCTTCGCCATGGGCATGGCGGCTCGTCCTTTCCTCAACATTTTGGTGCCGTGAAACCCGGGAGGAAGGACCTTTGGAGGTCAGACAGAGAAGTCGTTGGGTCTTCCAACGAGTTTACCATTGCCCTCCTAAACGTACGTTCTCTCAATGCACATGTGGACGAATGTAGAACGGGACCCCATACTAACCTTTGTTGGCGTGCTCTGCCTTACCGAGACATGGAACGCCAAAGAACCATACATTAAAAGATACGTTCCCATGATGTGTACCGATGAATTGGTTGTAAGGTGCTGGGAACCCCACACCTATTTAATAGGCTAGAGTCTCGTTCGTTATCGGAATTAACCAGACAAATCGCTCCACCAACTAAGAACGGCCATGCACCACCAATCACCGAATCAAGAAAGAGCTCTCAATCTGTCCATCCCCCCAGTGTCCGGGCCGGGTAAGTTTTCCCGTGTTGAGTCAAACTAAGCCACAGGCTCCACTCCTGGTGGTGCCCTTCCGTCAATTCCTTTAAGTTTCAGCTTTGCAACTATACTTGCCCCGGAACCCAAATACTTTGGTTTCCCGGAAGCTGCCCGCCGAGTCATTTTTGTAACTCAGGCGGATCGCTGGTTGGCATCGTTTATGGTCAGAACTATAGGGTGGTATCGGAGGCAAACAAAATCGTTTGAAGATCCCAAACTATACCACTGACGAGTTAATGTCACCACGGAGAACATGCAGCCTTCAATGTCCCTGATTCTGGAATTGTAATAATGGTCATGCACCTAGCTCTTAACGTGTCGGTCGCGAATGTCAAGGTGTTCATAGACACGGCATTAAAAGAGTACAATACAATGTACAAGAATGCACCGTTCATACTCGTTGTTGATTTCAAGATTGATATCGCAGACACGGCCAATAATTGACTTATCCAACATGTGGCTTCCAGATATGCACTCAGATGTATATCGTATAACCATATGAAACAACCATAATCCGAGCAACATCTATTGACCTAATATTTGCAAATATTCCAGTGCAACCTATACAGGAACCGTTCACCCTTCATTCCACGGACCATAATGCCATCGTAATGAAGGGGCACCGCAAGCCATCCATCGTCTCTTAGAAGAAATAATAGTAGATTTCTATATATACACACACATTGTTTCTCATGATGTCTTTAGATCATGATCGACTAGGCGGCTTACACACGGAAGATTCACGGTTTTACCGATGATTCTCTCCGTAGCTTCGCCCACTCGTCATCATTCACCCTGCGGATATGCTGTGAGTTTTTTTATTTGCGAGCGCAAAGCATTGTGTGCGCAATCTGTTGCGGTCGCTCACACTGTACGTGCGTCATAACGCTAACAGGTGTTAGCGTTTGCGGTTCACCCGTGCAAAAACCGAAATTGGGTGTGGCCATCAAAGCCGCTTTGCGGTGAGTGAGCGTGCCACAAGAGTGCGTCAACGTTTGCGGAGGACAAACGCTATTCGAAAACTCATTCGGCACTGATGTGTAATCGCTACGCCCGCAACGCCCGCAACGCCCGCAACGCCCGCTACCTTAGCACATGCTATTCGGAAACTCTCTAATGTCTGTGTGAATCAGGGACTTTTTTTTCAGTGGTGATTTTTTGAACATACGGGTTTTGCATCTATTGAATGGAAAACATCGTTGTCACGACTAGTACTGGTCATTTCAGGCTGAGCTATTTAAGCTCAGATGTATTTTTGCGTGTGCTTTTAGGATGAAAAAAATATTTGGTCCAATGACAAAGAAATCAGAATTTCAATCTTTTCCGATTGAAGCAGCGCTTGCAGTCTGCAATATCAAAATAAACCAAAAAAAATGAATGACCGTTCATTGTTTCTTTATTTGTTGTAGCCATATCTTCGTTCAAAGTCACTCAGTTGTGCGAGATTGAAAGCGCTTTTTCAAATGAAGGCGATATTGGATGGTCATGCGTGCGGTTCAGGGCAGTGCGGCATGGCACGATACATTACATTACACAGTCTGCCGCATCGCCTTCCAGTCTTGGTTTTGTGAACCACCTTGGAGGATGGGGTTAAAATCACAGGTGCACTACCTACATGACATGAATCTTTTTTTTTGAATAGACTAGTATTCATAAGTGTTCTCAAAACGAAAAATATTTTTGTGTTTGCAGATGCTAGAGTAACTGATGATTCTATTCTGGATTCGTGATAATAATTCAAGAGAGACCAATATTCAATTGCCCCGCTGTGGTGGTCTAGTGATTAAAGAACTTGGGTGCTGACCCGCAGGTCACGGGATCAAATCCTGGCTGCAGTGGCTGCATTTTCGATGGATGCGAAATTGCTGTAGGCCTACTTGCTGAGGTTTGGGTGCATGTAAAAGAATCCCAGGGGGTCGAAATTTCCAGATCCCTCCACTACGACATCTCCCATAAACAAATGGTGTTTTTGGGACGTTAAACCCCGCATATTATCATCATAGTGCAAAGGTTAGATCTCTGAGGCTGGGATTCAACCTGCTTTTGTATATGTTGTTTTGCATTTGTGTTTCTTGGGTCGTCGTTGTTTAAATCTGATCCGTCAGCTGCCGCAGCGAGCCTCCTTCGACGGGTTTCTGAGGTGTGATTCCTGTGTACAATCATTTCTACAAATTTTATGAATACTATAATTTTTACTCTCGCTGTATATTATTCAACCCTGAGACTAATCGACTTGACCAGTTTTTTATACAATTTTATTTTTTCATGGTTTCGGAAAAACTAACACCGGTTTAAGAGGATGGTCCGGAAGATAGCAATCACTTATTGCTACTGACACTAAAAATGCTTCTATGTGTTTCTTGCGGAGCATGCCGACTCAATCTTCATTGAAAGAGAAAATTCTAGATGGGCGCAGTGATAAAATAAACTGCGAGGTATTGGAACGGGACTTTTTCGCTGTCGTCTACAAAGCAGCCTCTTGATTTGTCGAAAAAATTAGGTTCTCTCTCCGGCGCTCGTTGCGGGCAGCATTAAGTGCTTCAGACGCCTTTCATGGAGCCACGTCGGCATGCAACAGAAACGTGAACCTCGTGGCCATATGAATGAAAAAGAAAGAAAAAATACGATGTCTCCTTCTCTTCTCACATGTGTCTGCATACATTTCGGCGAGAGTTAGCAAACGCGTCGCAAACACGTGCTCAACGATTCGTGCGTCGCTTGGCACGAGCGCACGAGCGCACTTTTCTCTTTCCACTCGAAAACACGTCGGAGAATGCCAAAAAGACATCCGTTTCTTTTTTGTTTTGGGGCTCGTCGGTTCTAACGGAATCTGGCGGAATGAGCTGGCGTTGTGAATTACTGATTCCGTCTTTTTTCTCGATTATTTTATTGCAGAACAAAGAAGGGCATGTCACTGTGTTATAAATCAAAGCCACAACCTCCTCCCCCCCTGCTGATTATGTCAAACCAGGTTTTTATTTTGTTTCTGTTTTCTCAAACCAGAAGGCGTTTTCCGGTGGGGATCGCGAAGCGAGCGGCAGCGATTGTCGTGAACATACTCCAGGCAATAGCCGTTGTTCGTGGCCGAAACGTGTATTCGGTGAAAGCGACCATGAAGGGGAAGCAACTTTCTCTTTGACTCGTTGCACAGAATTGTGCCGCATCGCCAATGACTCTAGCCATCACGAGAGCATGCCTGCTTTTGTTTTTTTTTACCTTACTCCGCGCACTTCTTTACGCACCGTCAGCACGGTGTGCGCTGTAGGTGCGCAGTTTTTCGGAAAGAGGCGAACGACAGCGTCGCGAGGAAACGAGTGCCGCGAGCAGCATGTTTTGCTAGTTACGAAAAGTTGGGGACCATGGTTTGAGAGGAGACATGATTAATGAGTATATCTCTCTTTCATTTTATCTTCGCCGAGTTTGAGCTTCGCTAGAACGGCTAAGCATTTTGACTGTGTTCGTGGCTCCTAGCGTGCAAGAACAGCCGCTAAGAATATTGGGGTGCCGGTTTTTTTCTTTTTTTACTCTTGGCTTGTCTAACTTAGTTCCCCTTCGTCCCTGGTAGCCACCGCGTTCTTTCAGATGAACTAACATTTGACTTCATACATCTCGTATGACGTCACTTGTTCGACGTCGCTTAAAAAAATAAAACCTTACTACTTGAGAAAAGACAGCAAGAGAAGACAGAATAGAAAATAAATAAAGAAGCAATTAGACAAAGTGAGAGTTTGTAATAAAACTTTGCGAAAGCGGATAGCGTTGAAAATCTGAGAGCTTCTTCAGTTAATTGCATTGTGTTCACTGCACGCTTGTGGCATTTGCTCCACGTTGAAGGGTATACCCAAAGAATCTTTCGTTTCCAAAGAATCTTAATTTTAGACGGCTCACTTGCTGGAGCGGACAACTGAGTGAAAATTGAGTGGGCTCTGCACCGTTACGCTTACCTACTTGTTATTTTTATTTACGTTGTTGTTCGTTTATCTTGACGAGGTTCGTTCATTTTTACGCGGTATCTTTCTTCCCTTGGGCACTTACTAAAGCAATAGGGGTGAATGCAACACCACTTTGTTGATATTGCTCGTGGTCCTTACTTATTTGTTCCCGCGAAAACACTGCCACTTTACCGCTCCCACTAAAACAACTGGAAGAACGTAATGGAATAAGGAGGCGATGAAGGACGTACACATCAACATGGCGCAGAATTTATCCGCACTGGTTCATGACTTCTGTTATTTTGCGGCGCCTATAGTATGGACTCTGGTGGTTAGAAGTACTTCGTTCATTGATGATTGATATGTGGGGTTTAGCGTCACAAAACCACCACATGATTATGAGAGACGCCGAAGTGGAGGGCTCCGGAAATTAGGGCCACCTGGGGTTTTTTACGTGCACCCAAATTGGAGCACATGGGCCTCAGCATTTTCACCTCTATCGAGAATGCAGCCGCCGTACTTTGTTCATTTTACGTCACATGATAAATGGCCACAGCCTGTCTTACTCGCTTTTTAAGTGTGTGTTCAAGAGCATACGACACGGTAGAACATGTTCGGAAGGATACAAAAGGAAATATTGTTGATTGGTTCACTTTAAAGGCTATTTCACATTGTTTTGTTGTTTAGTTCGTTTGGGATTAGCGTGGTACTCGTTACGCTTTTTTAACGCACAATTTTCCCTAAGAATCATCACTCGTTACCGAAGCATGCCCACAGCCGATCAAAGGCCATTATGAAGTCAACAAGTGCGGTCTTATAACTTCTTCCCTCGATCTCCCCAGTATCACATATACTCGTGTCTTTCTACTGATATCTGTGATATTGCAAGGAGTGTTCACGGAGGATTCTTTAGTCTCTCCTCATTGAGGCGGAGGCCTTTGGCTCATCGAACACGAAAAATAGTTGTCTGCTTCTGTCTCAACACGAGTGAGGAAAAAAAATTATCTCGTCACGACGTTGCACTTTACGTCGCATTCATGTCACTCCTTCTCATCGTGGTGTTGTGACGACGCCACATCATGGCGTTGTCGCATGACATGGTCGCTTGTTAAGAAGGGGATTGATGACGAAGGCTATGCGATTCCGCGTCGGGTGGGAAAAACTTTTGAGGGATAAAGTTACCTATACAGCACGAAAATATAAACGACAAGATAGGAGAGACGAGGCTGCGCTTGTCGTCGTCACGCACGTGTTGCTGCATGTACTCTCATACCGAACAGTTTACATCACAGAATACCAATCAGCCAGCTCTCACACGCTGTTTCAGGTAACGAAGAAAGCAGAACACGGCTTTCGCTTTCGACTCGTCTGAGGCAAATGTACAAGCGACCTGGTAAGCTGCCCTACAGGCGACACCAGAGAGCTTGTGGCAGGCTGTCCAGGCCTATCATTTTGATGCAAATAAAATGACTTGCGTATGCAAGTGGAGCACAAGTCATTTGTGAACACTAGCTGTTACTCTAGAACTCTACATATGATCATAGGTGCTTAAATAAAAATATTGAATAGTGAGAGAGGGCTATAGAAACAGTTACTGGGTGTCCGCGCAAAACTCTTTTATATTGGCATAGAGTCGGTACGAACTACTTCAGTTCGTGACCTAATTGAAGTGTGCTGGAAAGTTTCAGTGGCCACGTCCTCGTGGAGTTTCAGAGAAAAGTCCAGTAAAGTTTGAGATGATTGGTCTGCGAATTTATAAGCACTTGTGAGAGTAAAGTGCGGAAAAAACAGCGAAGAATTGAGCGAAACATCTTGAGAGCGTCATGAGCTGCCTTATAAGAAATCTATCTTTCTTTTTGCTTTCCTTGGTTTTATTTGTCGGGTTTCATCATGACTGCTCTTAAAGCCTCACTTGTCGCCTAATAGCCATGTTACACAGGCAAGCTAAGTGCGGTTACGAACAACTACGGTTAACCATGGTGAACCATGCTTAGCGCCAACCACGCTTCACCGATGTCGCACAGCTACTATAGAGATGTAAACGCATACTGCCCGTTTCTCGCGACAAAAATACGCCACGCGTGCTCGCAGCATGCCCTCATAGGGGGTGGGCGCCGCCATTTTACCGGTTATCTGTCTCATGGAGTTTCCTAAAATTAACTAGAGGGGACTCAGGCGCTGCGATCGTTCAGCGACCATGGGAATGGTGGGTAGTACACACATTTGCCTAGTCTTCGTACTTGCGGCTTCGTTTACTGCTATGTTTCGGTTTTGTTTTGAAAGAAAGATTCAACCCTCTTGAACTTCGTGACCTGATTTGGAAAAGTAAGTCTAAAAGAATGAGGTGGTGGAGCGCAACCGCTGAAGATTTGCTTATTTTTGTTTCGTGAGAAAACAATTGACTGATTGATTGATTGATTGATTGATTGATTGATTGATACGTGGTGTTTAACGTCCCAAAACCACTATATGATTATGAGAGACGCCGTAGTGAAGGGCTCCGGAAATTTCGACCACCTGGGGTTCTTTACCATGCACCGAAACCTGAGCACACGGGCCTACAACATTTCCGCCTCCATCGGAAAGCAGCCGCCGCAGCCAGGAACACAAACACACACGGAGCCAAAAGCAGGTCAGAAGTACGAATATTAGACAAATGTGTGTACTACCCATCATTCCCATGCTCGCTGAGGCAACGTGCGTTGCAGCTCCCTTAGACACTGGTGCCAGAGTTCCCTCTAGTGTATATTAGGAAACTCTATGATCTGCCCCACTGAGGTTGCCAAGCTCGGTTTCTTAAAACCACGGTTAGCGGCATAACCACGCTTTTGTGCACTGTGTAACATCACCGAAGCATGGTTAACGTAACCGTGGTTGGCGTAACCGTGGTTAAGGCTGCCTGTGTAACAAGACTATAAAACTCATTCATCACAGTTTGACACCGATGCTGCGTCAAAACAGACGTGATCGGATGGCTATATGGCTCGATCGCGATTGCAGAGGGAATTCCGCTCTTGCTTATATTTTGGGAGGGGAGGGGGGTTATTACGTCAGGGCCTTCATTTATTTTTTCTTGGGCCGTCATGTATGTGCCCCAAGAGTTATTTAGAAACGCCGCGAGGATACAACCTCGCGGTAGTGGCGAAACGCGTCATTTGTCGGGTTTCTATCACCCCTCCTCGTGTTTCGTTCACCATCTGAAAACGTGGCTGCAACTTCACTCCTGCCTTCGTCATTTATTTAATTCTCTAGCTAAGGAGGTACAAAATAAAACAAATGACGATTGATGGTTGCCTGACTGCGAATGTTCGTTGCCTGATTTTGGATGAACAGAAGACGTTCATTCGCTTTGCACGTAGTATGTGCCATGTTCGACAATAATGCGTTAACGACCAGGCTTGGAATGTAAAAACAGCGCGAAAAATAGACAAGGGCAGAGGAAGAGATGACACCGAGCTGTCCTCTGTCTTACTCTCTCCTTGTCTATTATTTGCGCTCTTTTTACCTCCCAAGCATGAACCAGCAACTACCCAACTTTCCCTATTATTAACGACCGTGTTACTCTGTGTGTGAAGGGGGGGGGGGGGGGGAGAGAGAGTGGTTCGTAGCTTTTTGTTATCCCCGAACCTAACTGAAGACTTTATACCCACCTTAGATAGTTATCAGTGAATTGTTGGTGGAGGCGAAACTGTTTCAAGCCCATCCACTTAGATTTAAATACACATAAGGAAACCCCAGGTGGTCAAAATTTCTGAAGCCCTCCGCTGTATTGTCTCTTATAAACATAACGCGGTTTTGGGGCCTTAAACCGCAGATAATAATAATTATACACTGGTGTTAAGTGGACGTTAAATTGGCTGCTAAACTGTGAGGCTTGTCGGAATCAGAAGCGTGGTGCACTATGCAGCGTGCTTTACACATGTGCAGATGGTCAGCCATTGATGAAATCATGATTTACGCAACGAATGCATGAAAGCAAAAAAAGAATAAAAGAAAGAAAAAGAAGAAACGGTCGCGACAAGTTTAGCGTTCGAACCTCTATGTATTTATGTGCTGGTTATTTTTACTTGTTTGTTTATTTGTTTGTATAATAAACTCTGAGATGTAAGCCAAGTTACAGACGAAAGAAGCCAAGTTACAGGCGAAAGAATTTCCTCCGTCAGCGGTGGCTGTCGGAACGAGTAATTTACTGGCTGTCATTTAACGTGTGGCTTCGGCAAACTCCTTTCGGTATCATCAGTCGCGACACTATAAACGCTTTATTGGCTGCTGCGCAACAAGGGAAACTCGCCAATGCACGCTATGCTAGAACTTGCAGCTGTGCCTATAGGTGATTGTAAATTCATCGTTTTCTTTCTTTCTCGCCTTTTTTTACTTTCTTACCTTCTTTCTTTCTTTCTTCTCATTCCAGCTCCCGCGTTTGCTGAAAGACTCTCTTACACGTAGCACGCCAAGAAATACCGCTGCTTTGTTCTGGCTATTGAGTTCCAACCACTGCGACAGTGGCGGATGTTGCCCGCTCTAAACTCTGATAATTGTAGGCGCTTTAGATACTACCCATCGTCCTTAACACTGGCCTGTTTCACAGCGCCCACATGGCTAGTATTGTTCGACAGATAGGCCGAGAATGAGCTTCGGTTCTTGACAGCTATCTATGCGTAGCGCTAGCACCCTCCCCCTGCCTCTCCATCCTTCCTAACCTCCTTCTGATCATCCGTGCAATGGCCTGCTGAAACAACACCCGAAGGATTTCCGACTGTATCACCACAGTGGGTGGCCGACGGCGACCTGCCTCCGCTTAGACCTTAGGCTTTGCAGGGGGCAGCACCGCCATTTAGCGCTTCTGTTTGGCAGTGAAGCTTTATCCAGAATAGGCGAACGGCGAACAAGCAGAGAAGCAGGCACTCAGAGAGGGAAGAGGGCGGATTAAGTCGGCGGATTAAGTCGGCGGCTTGTTTAGTCAAACTTGCCACGTTCGGGCTTACAAATTGTAAATTATGCGGAATGTGTCATCCCTTGTTCCTCAGATGACAGACGACAGGCGAGAGAGAGAGAGAGAGAGAGAGAAAGAAGGAGAATAAGAAGTCTTCCTGTGGTTGAGGGATGGTAGAACAAACTTCCCTGGCTTCTCGTTGATCTTCTACTCACCACCTAACTATTTGCATAGAAATGAACCGATTTTGCCGTGTAGCTTTTCGAGCACGTCGTGTGTGTGTGTGTGCATAAAGGTGACGTTCTGTGTTTGTTGGTTGTAGGGTCATCAAGGGACATTCTTTGTTTTGCTCCAATTAGCTTTTTGTGCGAAATCTGAACTTGCATAAAATACGCATAATTCTGTGCCGCTTAAGAAAACGCTCACAATATTTTATATCCTATAGTGTTAGAGTTTTTATTTATTGTCTCTAAATATACGCCTGTACGCAGTTTTTTGTCTTTATTTATTGGGACAATGAGAATGGTTTCTGTGTTATTGTGATATATTTCGAAAGCTCCCTTTACACGAGACTCATGAAGAAATATATATATTAATATGCACACAGCTGTAACAAAAGTTGTCGTTGTAATTCGGCATAGTAATTGAGATTATGCAGAAACCAACCTACAATCAATTATTCGAGCTTGAGTTGAGAGACCTTAAGTTCAACCAGTGTGCAAGTAAATGAAGCTGTCGCTGAATTTTGATTGAGAATTATTTCGGTAGAGCGTTCCTGTCTGTACTTAAAGAAAAACAGAATGTAGATGTATTTTTTTCTTGCGTTCGTTCACGTATATCGCATGACCTAAAACATTTTGAAGCGTCTGTTCAACAGCTGGGGTTAAAACACTGTTTTTTATTTTTATGTATGTATTTATTTTGAACCTTTCACCTGCAATCACCTCACGCTAAGACTTTTTTTCCCTTTTTATCTCTGCAACAAGCAGCCCCCGGCCCCCTTTCCGCTCCACTTTCAACTCACTATTCTGCATCGGTGCTCAATACGAGATGTTCATTGATATGTGGGGTTTAACGTCCCAAAACTACCGTATAATTATGAGAGACGCCGTAGTGGAGGGCTCCGAAAATTTCGACCACCCGGGGTTCTTTAACGTGCACCCAAATGTGAGCACACGGGCCTACAACATTTCCGCCTCCATCGGAAATGCAGCCGCCGCCGCCGGGATTCAAACCAGCGACCTGCGGATCAGCAGCCGAGTACCTTAGCCCTTAGACCACCGCGGCGGGGCTCAATACATGATGTCGTCACTCAACGAAGTGAATCTCATCTTTCGATCGTTTGTTTTGAAAATATCATACTACATGCGTGCTTGTTTTTGCATGGAAACACATGGCTTGAAAGATGTGGCGCAACCGAATTATGATGATCGCTAAGTTGTCTCCAAGTATGACGAAAATTTTTATCGCAACCCGTTGTGACGCGTCTCCTATGTCAGTGCCGTCTGGCGTATACGTCTGGCTTTGCTGGTTTTATATAGATCACCAAGCGTGCCGGTTAACCGAGAAGAAAAGACGTCAGCGCTATCGAGAAAAGGTGGAACGGCTGCTGTCTCCTTTT
This sequence comes from Rhipicephalus microplus, assembly GCF_043290135.1. NCBI lineage: Eukaryota > Metazoa > Arthropoda > Arachnida > Ixodida > Ixodidae > Rhipicephalus > Rhipicephalus microplus. The sequence continues at coordinate 68,908,899 of NC_134703.1, forward strand.
TTGTCTTGTTTCTGAGTTTGTGAAACGTAGCTTTATACGTTTTGAGGAATGGAATTTATATACGATGCAGTGGCGCTCTTCTCGATGACGCAATACTGCACGGATAAAACATATCGGTGTTGGTACCGGGTAGGTCTTTCTTTACGTATTCTTGACTGTTCACTGGCGCGACAAGAAGCTTCAGTAAGGAACACCACCACATTCTGACTGAAATCAGGCTGCCGGTCTTGCGTTGTCCGGGTCAGTTTTTTGCGTGCACCTTTGATAAAGTGTAAACCGAAGGAAGCATGGATATGAAGAATGACACGAGCGTCGTGTGGGAGTCTGCGAAGAACGACCACATCTGTTTGATGAACAGCTGCATTAGCATTTTGAAAGAAATATACTTTTCGAAGACGCAGAGAACATTTCGGAAAAAAGAAAGATAGGACAGAGATTCTGTCCTATCTGTCTCCTTTCTGAAACGTTGCCTGCGCACTAAGAAAGTGTATTTCTTTCAAAATACAATACCAACCAGCTCAAGTACCCACTTTTTGGCTGTGTTGCTTTTAGGGCTTTTACAAAAGCTGTGAGTTTACCAGCCGGTCTGAGAACTGGCTAACCTCCCTGTCTTTCCTCATTTATTCCTCCTCCTTACCTTCATTCGCCCTAAGATCTTTGCTGAGGAATATTTTTTGCCGTTTGCGTTTTCTTTCCTTCTGTGGCTGAAGGCTTTCTCTACCTTTATCAGACAAGAATTAAACAAAAAATACGAGGCTAGAAGCGATAGGCTGTCAGATGTTTATACCGGTAGTGGTGGCTTGCTCGTAAAGAACCACCATTTATTATTATTATTATTGTTGCAACTACCTCTCCTCCTCCTACTACTATTACTACAACTATAAGGATGATTGCAATGTTGTTGCTACTCGCAAATTTGTTATTTAAAATATTTTAGACATACGCAGCTTGCGGCACAGAAAAGGATAATTCGGTGCAATAACCGCATTTCGTGCTGCTATGTTGGCCAAGGAACGTTAAATCACGTCAAGTTATTTTTTTCATGTTTTCTTATCTCGATTACACTTACTCGGGATTCCAACTTTCAGTCACCATTTGCAGGTGAACTTACGTCACTGCTTGCAAATAGGAGTAAGTAATAAAAACGTTTCGATGTAAAATGTATTTTGTATAACGGCTTGTCAGCCGCGAACCGATACATTTCCATGTGCCACGGTGAAGTTTGATTAAATGTAATACAACATCTGCTAACTTTCGAATCTTTTCAACACCTTTCACGGATTTTATCTTTCCTTGCGTCCATATTTTCAAATGAACCTTAACGTGCGTTATAACATTTTACCGCTCACTGCTCATCCATCCTCAGTCTATCATCTTTATGCATGGAATCTTTATGACGCAGGAGCTCCTATTTGGATGTCCCACCGCTATTCTACTGCAATACATGAAGCAGATAACTAATTTTAACAGGTCTTACTTTGAACTTGTAAGTTATCGTCAGCTCTGTACAGACGTGTAAGTCCAAAATGTAGTGGCCACCGAATGTGATAGTCTAGTTTGCACTTCAACAGCTCCAGTTCACGTAACATATGCCGTTACGTATGAGGTCAGTGGCAGAGCGTCATGTCACTGCCGATCCTGCCTGCCTCTGGCACTAGCAATGCTGGCAGCGTACTGAGAACTACGAAGCAGCACCGCGTAAGTTACAATGGGCCACCAGTGAGGATAGTCAAACACTGACACTGATAAAATAGCGCTGCATATATGCAACGTCAGGCAGAATCTTGCCCTTAATTGAAATTGTACAGAGGTTGCAGGACGTCTTGCCCGAGGTTCTTGCTCAGATCACGTCACTCGAGCAGTTGAGCTGCAAATACTCTTTCCCTATAAATGTTCACGTCAATGTGCTTTGATTGCACCAGACGGTGAACGCACCGAAGAGCACTCGATGAGTGTCAATCGGTTGCGCTTTAGGCTTTTTTTCAATATTACGTAGTGCTCGCACACTCAATCGCAGTCGCGTCTTCATGCTTAGAGTGTGTACATACATATCAGTTTGTTAGGTTTCTTGCACTGCGCTACTCTCGAATAAGCTTTGTCGTAAGTTCTACGAGCTTAGGAACATTAAAACTGTTTCTTTTTACTCTGTCGCGTTGAGTATTGAAGTTAAAATGATGCCTATTTAATATTATGTTGCTTAAAGCGTAATCGTAAGGCCATCTGGTGCTCTATGATCATTGCTTACCTTTGTTTATGTCGGTGACAGTGTTTTATTCTTCCGTTATAAAAGAGTGCCACCGTCAGCTTTCTGGATATCAAGAAAAAAAAAGGCACCACGCGCTTCGTAGATTTCGCACTTATGTATAGAAGCCGGAAAACATAGCTGCCTCCAGAGAAATTTATTTTATATGTAGAAGCGCGTCGTTGTCATCAAGGCGTCATTACAGTGTATTACAGCTGCCTCTATCTTTTTTTCTCTCTCCCTCTTCCATGTGTTCGTATGATGTGTGTGTTGTTCATGTGTTCTGGAAGAAATGACCACCTTCCATCTTTCCATTGAAAGGAATCACCGTTTTGCTGTTGCATGATCTCTCTTCCTCTTTTTCTTCTTGCAGCGCGTGACAAACAGCGGGAAATCTTGGGGTAACCCCTCGCTCTGATCTCATTTTATATATCAACGGATCAGATATGTCGGTAACGTATATCGCGCCAGAAATGCCGATCGTAAGTCTTGCTTAAACTTTAATCGCCAACTGCGCTTCTTCAATCACCGGTTGTAAAATGACCAACGCTGCAACGATGTCGAAAAAGGGAGATGCCGGCAGCGCTGAAACGTGACCCCAACGTAGTTATCTTTTTTCATGACCTCTGTAATTACCTTTTTTATTTATTTTATCCTTCTTTCTATAATTTTATGAGTTTTGGACTCCCCCTCAAGATGCGATTGCTTCGTGGGGAGTTTGGATATCTCTTTGTGAAGTTTGTTTACTTTTGTTTTTATCTTGTTTTTTTGTCTCGTGTTGCTGGTTAAAAAAATAGCAGTGCCCTTTCTCATCGACTTCTATCATGTATTGTCGATGTAGGAATTGTTTTACAACTTTTCTGTTTCCTTCCCGAAAATGCCATTTTTGTACGTGTGTATCGAGAAGCTTATAGTGCCGGAAAGTTATAGCATGTAGGAAATAAAGACACTACTAGTATATGACGGGAAGCATTCTGAATCTGATCCATGCAGACTGTGGATGATGACGGGAGGTCAGGCGCAAGGGAAGCCCACCTGCTCGTGCTTGATTTTCTTTTAAAGCAAGCGAACTGCTTTATTTTTTTTTTGCCTGTCCTCTCTTCTCAAATGTTGGGTGTTATTGTTTCATTCCTCTTTGCTTCCTTACAATCTTGCGCTACTTCTTCACGCCCCTCATTCTGTGCTAAGCAGGAAAACTTTCGGAACTGGGTGCTCGTGACGTTCTGGCGATTCATTGTTAAACGAGACTTCCCCCCTTTTCCGCTTTGTAGGAGTGAAATGTCGTTGCTTCTCGCTCACAATAGAAAACGCTTGCTTTTACGATACTTACAGCTTCTATTTTGAGGCTGCCCTCTTTTTACTTTTTCATGTGTGGGTAATCCCGCATTTTCTCGTTCCTCACTTAGTGGGCCCTGTTCACGTCATTGGGATGTAACTCGGGGATCGTAGGGGAGTTCAAAGTTTTTGTCTACAGGTATACCTCGAACATTTCGCTTTCTTTTTTTCACTAGCTCTTCTTTAATTTTGTCGTTTTCTTTCGGGGTGGTAATTAAAGAACATGGTTAAAGTTACGTCTTCTACTGTGTTTTAAAGAAGAAGAAGAAGAAATGAAAACAAAAACAAATACAGTGCATTCTGCTCACACATGGAACAGCTTATTGTCTGGAGCCTTCACGCTATTTGGACAGCCATAGTAGCACTGGCAGAACATGGTATGGTGGAAAGACAAGCATTAATTGATCTTTTTGTTTTTGTGCCATGAAATAGCAACCAGAATTCTGTGACATAAGAGAGTTTTTGGTTACTTGTCTATGTTTCTCACCTATTTGAAAAGGGTGGTGTAATGTGAGTCTTTCTCTACATGTTTAGGTGTGTGTGTGTGTGTGTGTGTGTGTGTGTGTGTGCGTGTGTGTGTGGCTTCATTGTAGGAGAAACGACTCCGTCACTTGAGGCCTTGTACCATAAGAATGAACATACGCATGATCGTATTAGCCGTGCTTTGCGCGTAGGTATACTTTACAGACTGTAAAAAAACTAGCAAACAAACAAACAAACAAACAATCAAACACACAAACAAAATATTACCGTTTTGCGCCCTACCACCTTATCTTTGTTGTCATTCAAAGAACTATGCGTGAGGTCAAGAGATACCCGAGTGAGCTGTTCAAATACTCCAGCTGCATTTTGTGTGCCATTCTCCAAACGCACTGTGCGTGATGGCACCCGTGACGTAATTAACACCGTATTGATGTGTCAGTCACTGCTTCCATGGTCTTGTCAGAAAAACACGAAGCTTTTCATCGTTCTTGTTAATGCCGTATACTACAGAAGTCTGAATTGTATTTTTTAAATATAGCCTTTAGGTCTCACAAGAAGCATTGAGTTATGGGGCAGTGCATAAAGAGAGCCCCGCCGCGGTGGTCTAGTTCCTAAGCTACTGCTGACCAGCAAGTCGCGGGATCAAATCCCGGCGGCGACGGTCGCATTTTTGATAGAGGCGAAAATGCTGTGGGCCCGTGTGTTCAGACTTAGGTACATGTTAAAGAACTCCAGGTGGTCAAAATTTCCAGAGTCATCCACTACAGCGTCTCTTCTAATCATATCGTGGTTTTGGGACGTTAAACCCCACATATCAATCAATCAGTGCATAAAGGTAGTGCCCATTGTAGCTTCAATGAGCGAAATAAACAAAACAACAGCAATACGCATCTCGGAATAAAAACTTAGGTACCAAACAATCATATAGTTAGTGCAATGCTGTAAGAAAAATGTTTTTTCTCACCTTTTCTCACCGAAGGCCCGATATTGCTACACCAGCAATCATGTGTGGAATTTATTACGAGGCTTCTGCACAATGGAGCGAGAAACAAATCGCAAAACAAGAAGTGCGTTTTATAATAAGGGGGCCAGCGCCCTTGTTTGCAGATGTTTTATGACGCTCGTAAAACAAACTTGAGCGACAGGTTAGATTGTCGAAATGTCAGCCGCAGTTGAGGCTTGGCTTTAATGTTTTAATGTTTAGCCAGAACACTTTGCTCAAGCGCTCAAGGCGTACCCACAACTTCGCTATAAGTATTGTTTGATATCGTGAGTCAGTTAAATTAACCCTTTCCGTACGTGATAGTATGGACATAAATAACTGATAAATTGACTCAAATGATGCATTGCTGTCACTAAGCATAATGCGTTATCATCGTAAATTCACTCGATGTACAAAGGACACATAGCATATACGAATGTATGACGTGGTACCTCTCTCGACGTGACAGACTGCGTTCTCGGTTGTTCATAATAGATACCATTGGCATTAACCGATAAACAATATGCTCCCGATTGTGCGGGAGAGCGGCTCCCCGAGAAAATTCATATACCTGTGAAAGAGTTTATATGTAAAGTGAGGAGTCAAATGAACTGACAGCAAAACAATCGATTCTACGTGCCTCAACTTCGAAAATGGCGGAAGTAAGAGCCTTCTCTCGAAAAAGTGCAGAGAGAATCAGGGATGTACAGTGTAATCAAACAAAAAAAGAACAACAGAAGCTGGCGTTATTTCCGTCTCCCGGACAAAGCTGTCTCGAAGGAAACCAGAGCGGCGTAAGGAGCTGTCGTTGCTATGGCAGCTCATCCGACGTTGATTTGCGAGAGGAGAGTCTTGTGCTCAAGCAGGAAGGCATCTGTCGCGTCGACTGGACAGCTCCTCAACTGTTACGGCCTTATGTTGATTGCCTCGATGTTCGAACATATTCCTGGCTGTATAAAGAGGGTACCTGTCTGCAGTGGAAGGGCTGGATATTATATTTTAAGTTTTTAATTATTTTTCAAACACGCGAAGCACCTTGAGGTGCGACCGTGGAATTGACTTCTCACTACATGTCACGAAAACGGCGTATGTTTGATTCTGTGCTTTTTTATTTACTTTTATCCCTTTTTCTTTTCTTCCTTGGCGTCGTACGGCGGTCATTCGCAACGTTTCTTTCTACCTTTCTCTTTCATTTAAATTGACCAGCATGTGACTTCATCCATTCAAATCATCACATCTTTAGCCACGCGTCTTTCACTTACGGGCCAGGTTTACTGTCCCTACTCAAGCGCTTTGTGTCCAATGCTTTTAGGTTTCCGCAGCGGGAAAGTTAGTTTTACGTAGTTCAGGTTAACTATATGGTATATATAGCTTTACGTCGAATGTTTTGGCTACGCAAGCACGGCGAGAGGCGATGCCGACACAGTACCACTTGGGTGATATGGACTGAGAGGGCTAAAAACTTCGCACTGTATAATTCCACGTGCTGATATCAGTGGGTGAGTTTGCACGCTTTATACGCTGTATGTAAATGCTTAGCCCAGCATTGATTGATTGATTGATATCTGAAGTTTAACGTCCCAAAACCGCCATATGATTATAAGAGACGCCGTAGAGGAGGGCTCCAATAATTTCGACCACCTGGGGTTCTTTAACGTGCACCCAAATCTGACAACACGGGCCTACAACATTTCCGCCTCCATCAGAAATGCAGCCGCTGCAGCCGGGATTCGATCCCACGACTTGCGGGTCAGCAGCCGAGTACCTTAGCCCAGCATAGAACAGCGTGATTAGTTAGCGTTGCTATGTATGTGCTTGTGTTTTGTCTCCTCTTGCTTAGGAAACAAGATTATGTTATGCGATTCTTAAAGAGAAAAGTGAGCCCCGTAACTGTCTGCATCAAAGTGCGACACCTCAACAGTAGCTCACGAGGGATGGGGGTAAGGAGGGATTAACAGGATAGGAGTAAAGGTATACATATATAGAGATGTGCTAGGACAGTGAGCGACGACATAAGAGAGATAGGAAAGATGGAAACGCGGTCGCAGGAGTCCGAAAACCAGGCACCACTTGCGAGAGCTCTTGTTGGCGGCAGGAGATGGCGTATGGCTAATCCAGTCGCCCAGAGCTGTGCTGACGTCGTCGTAGGGGACCGGCGGCAGGAGGTGGCGTAGTACTAACCCAGTCGGCCACAGCTGCGCTGTCGTCGGAGATGGCGAGGGCACAACCAGTCGGCGTGGAATTCAGCGAGCGAGTGCCGAAACAAGATTAAACTTAACGGCATGCGCATGACTCGTGTGAGGTTCCAAGTAGTGCAGCACATGCAGTGCAGGCTGGAATGCGTGGCCATTGTGTATTAACTGCACTTAAATGCGCAGTTTATACACAATGGCCTATCGGAAAAAGTTCATTCTTGTCTGGCATGACTCTCCAGTACATAATTATAGTTATATGTAATGATGTACAATGTTTAGTGGCGCCAGGGTCACATGCGACATAAAGGGTCATATACTTATGCGATGTGGTCATGATCGTCGTTTTTTTTATTTTTTAAGTTGTTGATTGTCAACATTTTCACTGCAGCAGTGCAAGGTGCACTGGTATCTACTGCGGAATACTTCAAAAGGTACATATTGATGAAGAGAGCTAGCAGCCAGTGGACAAAGAGAGCTTGCTGAGCGTTTCTTCGTGCATTTTTAGGTAGGTTTTTCTGTCATGAAGTGTTCAGTCACGTCGTCGAGATGGTTTTATGCTCTCCCATAGTAGAGTACCTAGAACTCTAAATCGTTAACCACTTATTCTAAACACAGAGTCGCTTTGTGGGGTTTCAGTTCACACAGCGACCCAGGTTACGACAGATGCCGTACTGGTGGGCGTCCGGATAAGCAGATAATCTGAGGTTTTTCTAATGTGCAGTGAAGTCGCACAGCACACGGCTACCTAGCAATTTACCTCCATCGCTGTGCCACCGCCGCAGCTGAGACCAAAACCGCCTCTTTCGGGTCAGCGACTTTGAAAAAAAATAACGGTGCAGTAAGCATCGAAATAGAGCGACCTACCTACTATTCTGTTTATACCCATAGCCCATGGACTCTGTCAGTAGCCAGGATTGATTTCGCTAGCGGACGGATACCTAAACGCGACCACGCCTATCGCGAAGAAAGCGATCGCCTCGCTTTTGCCCTTGACGCTTGTACCCTGCTTTCTGTCTTCTTTCGTTGTTTTCGTCCCAGAGAACAGAAAAAGCAACGTTGTGCCATGGAGATGCCAAGGTGTTTTGTTCAAACGTGCAGACAGCAAACGTGACTGACTCTATGTAGCGAACGAGCCAGTGGTGCAGCAGCCCATTGTTCGAGTCCGACATCCTCCTCCGGTAATCACTCTGGCATCGAGGAACGTTTGTCTTCACCCCCTTCACATAGGCAGAGGTGCACTCACGTGACATCACACCGAGGCACAGCTGCGCGTTTTTGTGTGTGGTAGCCATGGCAACGCTTCCGATTGGCTCCGCACTCTTTCCGCCATGCTGTGTACTCGAACAACGCAGTGGTTGCACGGCTGTCGGCCAAGTCAGCCTGCGTGCTCGCTTGCCGGCGTCCGAACTAATAACTGTCTTTGGCTAACAATGAGTTCATCACCGGCTGCGCAGTCGTGAGAATTGTAGGGTGTGCGCGGTGTTGGCCCGATGTATCAACTTTTGTAGAACTGTCCCTTACACGGCCGCTCGGCTGACTCGGCCACGTGTATTTGTACTCGTATCTCCCAGTCTTATACGTGTATATATGACGGCTCTTGTGCGAGAGCTGTTGGTCTGCTGGCTACGAATTTGGCACATGCTTACAGGGGGTATCGGTGTTTCTTCATTTCTACGGTCAGTCGATGCAAGTACCCCAGCCAGCAAGCAATCGAAATGTTACGTGTAGATTTTGGACAACCTCTTGGTGCTTGATCAAAAGCGAACAATTGAGGGAATTTTTATTACGCAGGCCCGGTGAAGAGAAGTCCCGAGTACGACGTTGTGTATATATTGAAAGTTCTCCTGCATGATGGACACTTCTTAATTCTTACGGTACTCACTTCCTGCTTGTACATTTTTCACGCAACATGTTATGTGCGTTTCGTAGCATAAGGGAAACGTACCAGTGCTGCACGTGCGCTCACGTGCCATGCAGGTTCTTACATCAAATTGCGTTCTTACCAGCGTCGCCGTAAAGCGGTTCGATCTGTGATTCACTAGCTACATGTATTCTATCGGAAACAATTTCAATCGTATCACAATTGCCAATATACGTTCGCGCTGTAGCGTGTAATCTAAGCAGTACATCAAGCAGCGCTGTTAGTTCTGTGAACAATTTGCGATTATTTGTTTAATAACACCTGCTGTCATAAAGTGCAAGGTAGTTTTTCAGAACCACTGCAGTCAGAGATTTTATCGAGTTTCCTTGTAACCTGCAGATCTTGCTCGTAAAGAGGCACTAAAGGAAATACAATGTTGAGCTGGAGTAAAGACTACAGGCTCTGCGTAATAACCAGTTCATTATTGAAGCGAGGGCAAAGCATTTGAAAGCGATAAAGCGGCAAATTGAAAAATTTGAGGGGAGTCCAATGCCATGCTTTATGGGGGTATTCAATTAAATGACACCTCAAACTCTGTTTTGATTACTGAAATACTGCTACGGTTTTTAAATAATCTGAATCGAGCAAGTTTTGAGAAAAAAAAAACGTGGATAAAGTCAGGGTTGTTGGCACTTATCACGGCCGTTGAGCTCTCGGACACCCACTGGTTCGCCGAAATGAGCCACCAAACTGGGGACGCTTAGTCATCTACCCACCACGGTGGTTTTGTAATTACGGCGCTCCGCTACTAATCAGGAGGTCACGGGATCGGATTCCGGCCGCTACGGCCAGCCCGTGTACTTTGACTTTGATGCACAATAAAGGACTACATGTGCTTTAAATATTTGGGGCCCTGCACTATGACATCTCTTATGATCATATCATGGTTTCGGGACGTTAAACATAAACAGTTATTATTATGACGTTAAGTAGTCTACTCGGCGCGAGCAATTCAGGTTGAGCAGCGGCACCACGCATTTTTTATGGCTGTTTCTGGCGCTAAAAGTTTGCTTATTGGCGCGTAAAGAACGGTAACAGACTCCAACGTGGGTAAAAAACATATTCTAACTAAGCTTAACGTTTTCGTTTAATTTTGCTCCAAGGTGTGCTTGATATTCCCAAATATTTTGAAACCAGGGCAACACAAAAGCCTCGTTCACACTTAAGGCTTGTTGTATCCAATTAAATATTTTCAATGCGCTTGGCTACTATGGCAGAACACACGGAAAAATCTGTAATGTATTTTACATTAAAAACCATCTCGCTCGTGCTGGTTCGTTTCCGTCATGGCCTAGTGCCCCGCCACAGAGGTCTAGTGGCTAAGGTACTCGGCTGCTGACCCGCATGCAGGTCGCGTTATCAAATCCTGGCTGTGGCGGCTGCACTTCTGATGGAGGTGGAAAAGTTCAATATTTCAATATTTGCAAGAATTTGATGTGTGGATGTGTGATATTTAACGTCCCAGAACTACCATATGATTATGAGAGACGCCGTAGTGGAGGGCTCCGGAAATTCGGACCATCTGGGGTTCTTCAACGTGCACCCAAATCTGAGCACACGGGCCTACAGCATTTCCGCCAACCCCAGAAATGCAACCGCCGATGCCGGGATTCGGTCCTGCGTCATGCGGGTCAACAGCCGAGTACCTTAGCCACTAGACCACCGTGGCGGGGCTATTTAGCGAGGAAACTGAGTTCACGTCTCACGTCATGAACTCCCTTTAATATCTGGTAGTATAAGTATCACCACCCTATGTTAACACACTGCAGCATAACGTCAAGCATACTATGACAACGTAATGTAATGCCTCCGGGCCCTTAAGGCTTCAATAAATGAAATAAAATGAAGCTACAGATTTGAACGGCATTATATGCACATAATTGAGCACAGCGCTAAATTACTCATTATAGCTTATGCAGTTTAAAAGATCGCTGATCTCGCAACCAGTTTTATGCTGTTTAATTATTCGCTTCGCGAAACCACGACAATGTTGTAGGCCCGTGTGATCAGATTTCGGCGCACGTGGTATAAATTTCCGGAACCCTCTACTACGGCGTCTCTCATAATCATATGGTGGTTTGGGTATGTTTAACTCCACAAATCAATCAATCAATCAATCAATCAATCAATCAACCGTCTTGGCCTAATGCCTAGTTTGCCAGTCGTCCTTCTGTTTTAATGAAATCAGGCACTTCATTGGGGCTCATTGGAAAGCTGACTGACGCGTCGCAGCCTCCCACAGTGAACCGATCCAATACAAAAGTATACAAGTGATCAGACTATAAGTGTCCGAATTGATTGTCTTACGTTAAATTTACTCGCCTTATAAGTAACACTTGGATCTTGCGCTTCGGGTCCTGATACTTTTTTGTTTCTCTTTGTCTTTACTAAATTGCAAGGTAGTCACTATTAGCAGCCTTGAAGGTTGTATATTGAGCTCGTTCAGTTGACATACTCCCGTTTCGCAATGACTTATTGTAGAATGCGTACTCTAATTACGGGCTTCTAAAACTGCACTTCACTTACTTTTCATTGATGAAATAGTATGCATGAAGTCTTCGTTATTGCTATAGTAATATCGATGAGCCAGGGATGCTTATCTGCTAACTAATGAAACTATAAAATGCGGGCCGCTGTCAAAGTTGTGCGCAGTGGGCCGAAGACTATACAGCACCTGAAAGCGCCTGACATAGCTGTTGGAAATATGGTATATGGCAAAAGTTTCTTTACTTGAGTCTTCAAGTAGTGACTTTGATTTGCAATAACTTGATATGGGCTATATTTATTATGTCGTCTGGGCTTCTAAGGTTACTGTGAGATGTTGGTGTTAAATTTTTTTTATTACGCGTGTTTCTCTTTCGACTTTGCAACATGTCATGTCTTATAGGCTTCAGGAATGAGCGTCAGTTTCTCTAAATTGCGTTCGGCAGGCTATATTACACGGTGAGGGCCGCTCCAGCGATTTCAGTTTTTACAACTTATTATATTGACATGGCTTCACTTACGCCATAAAAGCATGCCAGCACACAGCACGACAACGCAATGTATAAATCCCTTCACTCCGTTACTTTTGTCCTTCATCTACAGCGACTTAGCGCACTGTGTCGTGCGTAACATGTTCCACAAGAGCAGCGGTGAACTGATGGTCTGTGCAGGTCAAACGTCGTCTTGTCAATTTCCTTCGATGCCTCCCCTCGAGCGATGCGCTCACTCTCTTTTTTCATCGTTGTGCGCAAGTGTAAAAAAACTCCCCCCATCTGCCTTTTTTTTTTTTACTGTCGTGCCATGTCGCTATGTTTACACAAGCCCCTCCGGCATCACGCTTGGTGTTTACGACCAAGGTAAGCAAAAAGAAGAAGTAGAAGCAAACTGTCGTTCATATGATGATTTGGTTAAGCCGCCGGAACACGACGTTGTCTGGTGCCTCCGTTTTCACGCAGTTCTGGCGAACGATTTCGCGGCCTTCTCGTCTCGGCTGTCTCCTAACCTTATAGCATGCTGTAGGTCGTCGCTCTGCACGCACCGCCCCAGCCATACGCCACCTTCTACTAGTGATTCACCGCGGGAAGAACGGAATCGTAACACCTTTTCACCGAAGCAGGTCACGTTCGTGCGAGACGGCGCCTACAGGAACGCCAAAATAGCCGGGCGTTCACGACGGGCCTTATAAATTTTTTATATATGTATGGATGTGTCTGCGACGGGAAGCACACCGTAGTGGGGGAGGCGGAATTACTAGATTTACCAAAGATCAGCGCACATTACCGTTCACTTCTTCCCCTTGCCCTTTACTCGCCACCCCGTGTCTGACTTGCCCCTCCACGGGCACGTCGCATGGCGTTAGGCGGGACCCCATGCTATACCACTAATCCTATCGGCATTTTCACCTCGTATACCAAGCGATGCTGCGTGGCTCGCGTGTGTACGTTGTCGTCGCTCCTGAGCCTTACACGTACACATGATGCAGCCTTGCTTGCGGGTGCAAGAAAAAAGGACATTCCTGTTATATGCATTCGCGGACTTTATTTTAGTGTACGTCTCCACCGCTGTCTGCGCCCGTGTCGTTATTGTATCGAGCCTTGCTGTTGCAGTGTGCTGTGTGCATAGGTGGTGTCAAAAGCCTATGGAAGCTCACCTCGACTGGCTTACCATGTTAGTACGGCAACTTATAGCTAGTTTGCTTTTGGAGCTACACATTGCGAGTGTTTGCCGCCGCGAAAAATAAATATGGCGGCTTGTACGCGACGTGCAGTTTTTTGAGCGTAGTTCTTAGGTGCGTGCTCCTGCCTTGAGATACGTCGCCGTCGGTGGTGAATGCAATAGACATTTATTTATTTATTTATTTATTTATTTATTTATTTATTTATTTAATAATACTGTCACCCTTCGCTTGAGGGTCATAACAGGGAGGGAGTACAATAGTAAGTACAAACAGAAAACCAAAACAACTGGCCCTTATAGAGCAATGCACACAAGAAACCAATATTGGCAGTAGTTAAATTCAACCATGACCAAAATAAGCGTCAATTTCTCTGTCAAAAGATTGCACATCGGTACTGTTAACAACATGATGTGGTAAATGATTCCATTGTTCTACAGCATCCGGAAAAAAATGACCACCGAAAGATGTTAGTGCGAGCGTTCAAAAGTTTAATGAGGGCATCATGATTCAATCTGGCGCTACGTTTTCTTGGAAGGCGGTTGTGCTCGTCTTTAGGTATTTTTAATAGCCCTTGATTATACGATATAACGTTTTAAGTTTGAAAGACATGAAATGCATGACATGACAGTTTTACATACAGACATGAAAGTTTTAAGACATGAAATAGTTAGGTGAAAAAAATAAGACGAGGCTCCAGTGGCATATGAACCTAAGCCCTGCATAGCAGGAGAGTGTTCTACCTAATGGCCACGCCACTACTGGTAGTGCATTTTCAAAAAGACTCAATACGGGTGTCATTTCGGGCAAAAGATCGCGTTAACCTATGCAATATAGCGTGGTGGAAGAGTTAAATAAAAGTCAGTTGTCACAAGAAAGAAGGAAGAGGAGAAAAAGAAGGACAAATAAATTAGCCAGACACAAAGTCCTAATTTTCTAGGAGTGTGGTTTAATGCTTTCCACCCACTGCAAAGAGCTCAGCCACAATTCTTCATCACTTAAAGGCTGCATGAACAAAGTGCTTAAGCTACCTTACTTATATTTAGCGGGTACTTGACTTATCCACAGAAAGACAAATAAAGCTTAGTGGGTGCTGTCTTACTTCACAAAAATTATATTCGAAACCTTGCGGAAAGCCTACTTTTCAGATACACTTGGCCTTGGCCCAACACGAAGCTTCCCTCAGAATTAGCATTATGCACTATCATCATCGCTGTTGCGAATTTACAGCGAAAGCTGTATATGGGTAGGCAAAACGAAAACTCATTCTCAACGAGAAACGATAGCGGTCTCTATTGGCTGCACCAACAGCTACGACGTTCGTTACTTGAACCCAAGCGCACGCGTCATTGGTAGCATCGTCGTTCATGGCTTCACAGCCCTGTCGCCTAGGCCGCGTGCAGCAGTTTCACTTTACAATTGCCGCATGATGAGGGCACAGATCGTAGAGACACTCGAACAGCAAACAACTTTTCAAGAACTACACTGACAGTGTATCCGCGAAAGAAATCATGTTCGCCGGCATAATGAAGCAGTTACGGAACAAAAACAGACTGGGCGGGCGAAGCGCTAGCAGTCTCTCCGAAGGATCCGCAAGTCTTTCGAACCGAATCGAAGCGACAACGGCGAGCCGTAGAAGCGGCGTTGCGGGCAGATTATCGTCAACGTGACAATAGTGAGAATGCGTTGGCCGTGGCCAACGCCTGCTTCCGGCGGGAGATTCTTGAGCGGCATTTTATCTTCGCACTTTGGCTTCGGCTTCAACGTCTGCACTAACTGCGGCCGCACATTTCTGCTTCGCTGATTAACTACCTCTACGGAGCACTTGGAGGATGTTCTGTTGCGCCCGTCGGGGCAATGCATCGACGCATCCTTCTATCTATTCGGTCATATGCCTAACAGTGTAGGCCCTTTCAAGGACATGTTCTTGAGCGTTGTCCGTTAGTTCCGGCTATCGTAGTCCCTTTTAATAGCGATAGCTACACAGAACCGTATTGCTGTAGGAAGGACTTTGTGTGGGATGGGAGCTGTTCACCGCGATGGACGTGTTGTTATAGTGGCTTTTTACTACCACTGCATTTAGGGCGAGTTGTCATTGCGCTCGTTTCATGTAGCACAGTGCATGTCGTAGACAAAGTCATTTATTCCTGAAAACAGCAGCAACTTAAACGCGGAAAGAATTAAGCATAGCGACGTTTATCGAAAATATGGTGAAACTTGCCAAACTGCGCAGAAATAAGTTTTGTGCTGCAGCCTTATTTCTGTTCTTCGCATGCTGCTTGTGCATGCCAGACTGTTTTCGGGTAGGAACTGTGATTGACGCGGTAATCTTGTTTATTGATGTCCAAACGTATAAAGCTCGAAAAGAAGCAGCACTTATAAAGTTTAGATGTTGTTCAAATTTTCATCTGTGCCTATCGCGATTTTGCACGCTCACGTATTGAATCGCTCTGTGCGATCAGACGTTCAAAAATAGATGCATTTTGGCTTTCCTCCTGATCTTATGCATGTTTTTTTTATTGGTCAGTGTGTTGTAACTTTTTTTATGTGTGAATGTGTTGGGGGGGGGGGAATTCTGTGAATTTTGTTGCCCTAAATGAGGCCCAGTGGAATGTGCTACGCGCGAGGGGTACCGCGATGATGTCGGTTAGAGGTACCGTGCTGAAATAATTCCTCGAAGGAATTCTTCGACGTATAATTTCTGTACAGGCAACTAATTGAGGAGATTTTTTGAAGGAAGACCCGTAGATTTTAAGCGCTATATAACTTTCTTGCATCGAAATGCAAAGAGAGAAATGGACACTTGTTTATGCTTAAAATAGATGTCATTTTGCAGTTGTTAAAGTTTATTGTTTTCTTCTGTGCTATTCTATATTGCCGAGAAAAGCAATTTCGTTGCACTCGGCTCTCGGAAATATTAGTGACTGCAACAGACATATTCTTAGAGCTTCGCGCATAGAGGATAATTCCCTGACTCTCATACTGTAGAATTTAGCGTAACCTTAATTCTCGCAAAAACCCACACATCCGCCCTAGTAACAGTCACAACACTCAGTGCTGCGACCTCACACATGATTCAAATTTTTCGCAAGCTGTATCTGTACCGTGGACTCCGAAACCTTTTTGAGATGCTTGGATTTTGCGCCACCTGGTTTCACAGTAAACTTAGCAGAGCATTGAATGGGACTGATTGATATTCATTCGTTATTCCTACAGCGAAGGAGAAATGGAAGAGAGGAATAGACAGCAGAACGGTTCATTTCTTGTCTTCTGTGGGAGTGTTGATCGATAACGGACGCTGTCAGACGCCTCCTTTCGTCTACACTGCGCGGAACTGCACACCCTATAATTGGCATGACTCGGCAAAGAGAGAGGTGTCAGCGTGGAGCGCTGCGATTTTCCAGACCCTGACGCCGCATCGCCTGCGGGCTGGGTCCCGTACCACGCCGTTGCAACAACTCAGTCGACGTCGCCTTTCGGCGTTCTGCCATGGGGTAGAAGGGAAGGTCCATTCGGCCGAGGTTTTACCTCTCCTTTCTAAGCCTTTCTTCTCGAAGCGCTCTTTTCTCTATGTGGAAATATATGAGAACCGAGGCATGCGGGTCACGCGCACCTGTCGAAGTCGCCGCACGGTGCCGTCCGAACAAATTGCGTTTTCCACGCTGTCGTTGCTTTGCTGTTCCTGCTGCCGGGACTCAGCGCCACCTATACGCCACTTGTTTCTTTAACTACTAATGTTTTTCTTACTGTACTTGTTTCTTTAACACTACCTTGTTTTTTTTTCTCTGTGATGCGATTTGCTTTTCGAGAGGGCACTTTTCCACCGGCGCAGCCACGGCTTGTTTAAAATGTGTTCTTCCTTCAAGTGATTGGCGCTTCTATAAACCTGAACAACACCCAACTGTTTCTTTCAGTTTACTGGGAGTAGCGAAAGCTGAAAACAAGATGAAAGGAAACGTGACTATGCGTTTTCGTTTTACCGATATGTATTATGTGTTTTCTGTATAGAAAGTTGACTGCTACTTAGCTCTTATCGCACTCAGTGGCTGTCTGTGTCATTGCCTTGTCTTCACTTCCTGACAGCAAATCAGCTTACTTGCGAGACTTAAGCTGCCATTGCTAAAAAAATGGCACCCGCTTTATTAGAACTGACCAGCAGGAGGATGTTGTAACGGCCGTTTGTTTCATTGCCCCACCGCGGTGGTCTAGTGGCTAAGGTACTGACCCGCAGGTCGTGGGATCGAATCCTGACGGCGGCGGCGGCTGCTTTTCCGATGGAGGTGGAAATGCTGTAGGCCCGTGTGCTCAGATTCGGGTGCATGTTAAAGAACCCCAGGTGATCCGAATTTCCGGAGCCCTCCACTACAGCGTCTCTGATAATCATATGATAGTTTTGGGACGCTAAACCCCACATATCAATCAATCATTTGTTTAATTGGCCAACTTGTTTTGAGTGGCTGCTCTTGGATTTATATGCCTTAACCAGTGGCTATTTCGTACATGCAGCGCATATACGCTTCTTCGAACCCGAACATAGGGACTAATAAAGACACCAGTATTGATAAGGGTTTGCCGCAACTCGCTCAATTCAAGCCGAGTGCATTCGCTGACCTTAATGACAGCTGATGCATGTAACCCGTATTTAGGTTGTCGCATTCGCTGTTTGGCATGAGATTATTTTCTGATGTTTCTGTGCATTTGTACAGTAAACCTAGTATTTTACTGTTGGCTTAACTGAACGTGGTGGTGTCACTGAGGGCAAGCTTCTTTCTATGTATTACGATGGGTCCGGATAAAGGAAACGCTTGTAAACTACTGAAATACCCAAACCAAAAATCATTTTCTTCCATGATTATATCATAAATTATATGGGTAATTCAAACTTCTTATCAATGCTTTTCCAATTTTTCTATATAAAAATAATTCGACACTTTGTATAAGTAACTCGGTAGTTTGATATTTTGAAGCTGCATGTAGAAAAAGGAAACTCTTATTGCTTGTAAAGCTTCATTCCTTAATCGTAGTTATATCGGCCAGCTGACAGACGTGCTTCCAGTCATTTCTTGTGTGTGCGTGTGTTTGTGTGTGTGTTCAGTTTTGTTTATAGCTTCGAGATCATTAGTTACTTCTAGTCGTGCATAGAAACATAAAAAAGAAACTTGAATATACAAAATTGAAGATATGAAGTTTTACACTTCGTTTTAGCTTTTAATTACCAGCCCATTTGATTCCTGGGTGCCTTTTTTTCACTTGCTGTCGCCTTCTTTGTTCTCACCTTTTTCAATTGTCTGTACAAGTACTGTCACTGTCAATTTCATTACCTCCTACATTCTGATATTGAGCCGTTGCTAGCAGTGCTTACACCACCGGTTAATCTGCCCCTTCAACCGCACCTTTAGTGCCTATATAGTGATGGGCTTTTTTTTTTTGCTTCGTGTCTAGCGTTATGTTTCCGCTTTTGTGCAGCGCGTGACGCAACGATATCTTTCATGCACTTGATTCATTTGGTTTCCCACTAACAGATACGAAGGGGATCCATGTGCACCTGTTTGTTAACTTCTGTGTGTCACGCCTGATGCATCTACGGCTGAGGAGAACCAGAGCACCGAAGGTGAGTCTTGGCGTAATCCCCAATTTTCCATAGCCGGCGTTTATCACGCACTTTTAAAAGTTTCCGTTCGCTACATTGCAATGTTTGTCATTTAAACCTCGTTGTCGTCATCTTTAGCGAAAAAGGCTGTCATCTGTCTGCATTGTTTTTTTAGGGAGGGGGGGGGGGGGTTACGCACAAAAACCACGATATGATCAAGAGTGGGTGAATGTGCAAATTTAGGGGTTCGTTTTTTTGTTAGACAAAGAATTCATGAGAACTCACCGACAAGAATGCCAGGAATAGTATATGAGATGTTAATAGAAGCAATTGTATTGTGAATGTGAAGAAGGAAATATGGACGAAAAGATGGCTTGCCACCGGCGGGATTAGAACCTGTGACCTTCGAATAACGTGTCCGATGCTCTACCACTGAGCTACGGTAGCGGTCATCGCTCCGCCTACTTCATAGGGTATATGTGTGCATTTAAACGTGGAAACGTCAGTCGGCGACACCTGTTCCAAGTATGACGAATGTAGAACGCACTTTCTTGCCTGTTTGCATGACTCTACGAAAGATATGAATATGAGGTGTGCCGCAGTGGGAACACTGTCAGAATTTTCACCTCCTTGGGTTCTTAAGGGCGTCTCAAAGTCTAACATGAGTATCTCTTTCTTTCTTTTTTTCCTTCCTTTTTTCTTTCTTTCCTTCTTTTTACTTCCTTCCTTTCTTTTTTTTCTTTCTTTTCAGGTGCAATTTTTTTTGTCAACGCAAGCTCTGTTTATGTCACTGAGCTTAGCCCGCAAACATAGTTGCATACATCCTGTTCCTCATTCATAGTGGCCCCGCATTTTCTTGAAAAACAAAAAGGTTAGATTTATCGTGTTTACGTGCGATTTGTCGCTCAGGAAAAGGCAATTCGGAAAATTCATATTCTTTCTTCCTTCCGGAATTTCGGATGTGTATGAGACTTGTTTTCTACTTTCGGATCTCGCGAACGGCTCACTTTTTGTCCCAACCCGATCTTTCGCGTGTTCATTGCTTTTGCACATGCACGTATTCTCGGAAATAGAGACCAAGTGTTTGTTTGCCACCAGGAAGGGCAGAGAGAGTGCTTGCCTTACTTCATCTATACGAAGAATTTACGCGTATTTTTTTACTTACGTCGTTAGCACAGAATGGCTTTGTCGCTGTTTGCTTTCTAGAACCATAAAAGTTTTATCAAGCATGTGCGCCACCGGAAGTTTACAGATTTTGAGGATATTTCAAAATTGTAGCCATCCCGGCCCGCGTCGTCTTTCCGCGGCTGTTGGAGTTTGTGATTACCCCCCCCCCCCCCTTTCTTTCGCGGTGCCTCCTATAGCCTTTCTCCCGGTTAGTTTCGGCTGCTTTAGTCTTCTGTGCTCGACTAGTAGGTTAAACATCATCGTGGGGTACGTCAGAGGAATGTTAATCTGGATTGCCAGACAACATAAAAAAAAAAATACGAGCCATCCTGATGGCATACACATGCACATACGTAAGTTGTGACAGCAGCTGCCATAATTTGCCCTAAGAACATAGGTGAAGAGTATATAATTCTAGAAATTGTGTGCTTGTTCAACTTTCGGTGATCGAGCAAGACTGGACGACGACGAGGCTCAAGAATCTTGCAGATACCTGCCAACTTGATAAAATGTGTAGTGTTCCTATGGGCGTGCTATCTAAGTAGCAATATTAAGTAACTAGGGCAACTAGGGTGCTCTCAAAAATGAAACAACAAAAAACAGGATGAGTATACTCCGTCTTTCGTTGGATTCGCAGCGTTCTCAGGTTATGACAGGTTTATGTAGTGAATCGCAGTAACTCTATAAAGCACTGCTGTTAGTCACTATTATGCACCACTTGCTTATTTTACTTCGGTTTGCGCTGAGCAGACAAGCAGCATTGAATGTAGCTAACTAGTGTTCGCGAAAGCTGATGAAACACTATCGAGTGTTTACGAAGACGGGCCATCGTGTCTCCAAACGTTTGCTTTCTCATCTTTTTCATTAGCCGTGCCTTTAACTTCAGGGACCTTAATAACGTTACTTCTAGTCTCGAACAAAATCCGAAGAACTTGTTAAACATTAGATGGACGGTTAGGCAAATATGAAGAGAGAAAGATGATTGTGTGAGCCTTATAATAAAATAGTGTATATATATCAACTATACAGGATGCCCCAGGTAACTTTAGCGAGAGTTCAGATTTTAAAAATATGCCGACACATGCAAGTACGACGCGGCCAAATGCAAGTTGCTCAGTGTTGCCCGAAGTTAGGATATTTATTGTGTTCTAAAATATTGTTTATTATATCTGTTTAAGTAACTAACTTTTGAAAAAACTAAGATGGATAAAACATTCCAATGAGAAAACTGCAGATCAGTTTGCAAAACGTCTAATTAGACAGTTTTAAACTTTCTATCTGCGAGCTGTTAGTGTTCTTTCTTTAATTACAAATGCCTGCAGCCTACAAAAAATACCACGTGACAAACCCGCTAGCGCGCCAGTGCGCGCAATAATTCTAGTGCTCCCTAACGTTTCGCGTACCAACGGCCATAGCATTTGCCCCACTGTGCTGTCTCGGCAGGGCTTTACGATAAACACGTTCTGCTATCGGTGACAAAAACGATAACCGCTGTCATGAACCGGTGTAAGGGAAGCGTATCGTTTGTACACAAAACGTTAGGGAGCAATAGAATAATCGTGTGCACTGGCACGCGAGCGGGTTGGTCACATGCTATTTTTTGTATATGGCGTGCATTTGTAATTAGCAGAAAAACACTGATACTTGACAGATATAAAGTTGAAAACTGTGTAATTGGACATTTTGCGAACTGATCTACAACTTTCTCATTGAAATTTTTTATCGATCTTCGTTCCTTCAAAAGTTAGTTAATTAAACCGATCTCACTAAACAATAATTTAGAACACGAAGAATAGTCTGACAAAATCCAGGCAACGGTGAGCAACATGCATTTGGTTACGTCATAATTGCATGTATCGGCATATTTTTAAACTCTAGCTAAAGTTACCTGTGACACCCTGTGTATATAATCTACATATATAAGCTTACCTGAAGCTATATGCCACTTTAGTTTGTCAAGTGATGCGAAATTTTTAATTTGCACCTACAGGCAGACACTCTTGTTCAGGCTCTCGTTTTCACTGATACTGAATGCATTTTCGAGGCCTAATTAGTATTCCTTATTATTAAACGCAATGTTAAGAAGTAGTAACTGAGTTAGGAATCGAGACTTCTTTGAAATGCTGCTGAAGGCGATGCGCTGCTTCTGTGCAATGATGATGTGGAGCGTTTCAACGCAACATAATTGCGGATAAGTTTACGTGTTAATAATGAAGAAAATAGCAGATAGTAAAAACGATTTGTTGTAAACGTAGATTTCGGTGAAAGCCGATGCTGCGGTTTATAGAGTTGTTTACCAATGACTGCAGGTTTTATCTTCATTGGAAGTAACAAGCACCAGTGTAACTGAGATGGCCTCACTACTCATTAAGAAGTTCGGGTGCGCCTATGAAATAGTCCTCCAGAGATATTTTGGGCTGACTGTTGCACAGGCAAACGTTGAGTTATGATGAGTGATGAATTTGTTCTATAAATACTAATTTTGGAAAAGTTTACACTTAGCGAAAAAATATGCGTATCTCCTGACATGTCACATAATGGCTCTCTTCAAATTGACTCGAAACTTCTCTTCCAGGTGACGCTACTCTCCAAAGCGAGTGCATAATTACAAAGAGTGTTGAATTGTTTTTTTAATAGAAACGTATACGTCACAAGTCACAACTTTCGAAGAAGAGTCAAAGGACTCATTTATTGTTCTTAGCGTGCAATAAAAGATTCATCGTAATCCGATTACAGAATCTGCGCTCATATAGTCCCTGGTGTTCGTATTACTATGTTAACTAATTATGGAGTTTGTAAGATTGCATGAAGCAACCTACTTATCCTACAACTGTAAAACAATAAGGAAAACACTATAAACATCATTAACGACTTCGTGTTGCTTCGCTTAAAATTGTGCGGAGGAGAATAATCTACAAATTCATTCACCATCGGAGATTGCGTAGGAAACATTTATCATTCCTTTGTGTTTCGTTACCTCAAAAGTTTGATTAATATCTGCTCACTTTTTTTATGTACCAGCCTATTGGTTATCTAGGATATCTGTTATGACCAGAAATCCGGTTGTCACTGATTTTACAAGGCGATTTTTTTTTGTTCAACTACGAAAATCCCGTATCGGTGTTCTGTGTAGCTTCGTTGTACAGTTGGATCAATGACATTGCCCCTCCTTCTTCTATTTAATTCTAATTTTCAGGGCCCCTTCGAAAAAAACTGAACGTTTAAAATCCATTCCAGTTGTTTGCTGTGGAAGTGTTACCTCTACTGCAATTTTCGCTTCCGTTCCGCATAACAATGACACGCGTGTCTACTCGTTCCTGAAGTTCTGGGTGCTCATCGGCAAAAATAACGTAGTGGGTTGAATTAAAGTTAAGTAAAGAGTCTCGTCAAAAAAGGAAAACGGGCTGGCCTTTCTCTCTCCTTCTCTCTCTGCATTATTTCATGCGTGCTGTCTTGTTCGCGTTCTTGTATTCCCCGAGACGCGCCTATTTTGCATCAGCGCGGTAGCTGGAATGCCACACCGCTCAGGTTTTTCTCCACATCGTTTGGCACCCGCTTTTCAAAATCCAAACGTGTATCTCTTATTTTCCTTCTTTTTACTCTTCGCTAAGTGATTCCGGCGGGTGTTCGCGGCATCTGCATGCAGCGGGGCTGTGGTTGCGGAGTGAAGGCAAATCATACAGCGACAAAGAGTTGAGCGAGCGCAAGGAAGCGAGAGCCTGCGGTTTCGGCGTCGCGTGCTTGTCTCTGTCGTGGCGCGCATGCATGAACATAGTCGCGCGTTGTCTTCGTGATGTTCTTCGCTCTCGCCCGTTCCTGTTCGCCCGCACGGTGTACCTTCTCTCCTGCTGCTAAATTTAAATCCCTCACTCTTTTTTTTTTCCGTACACATGTCTTGTAGTGCGCTTCACGTTTAGCCGATGCGCTATACGCAATGCTTTCGCCAACTCTCTCTCTCTCTCTTTACTTCACCCCTACTTTTCTATTCTCGTTTATTTTCACGTCACACCGAGCAGACTGTAATGACGGTGGGACGTCCTCCTCTTCTTGCGAAAGCTTCCCACCGCACAGTGGTCGTCACTGTGTGAAGAGACAACGCGGCGTGTGATGCCTTCGCGGAAGACCAGTGGCGACGTCGGCGGCGTCTCGTTCTTCGATGTCGCGTCGTAACGGTTTCCCCACGCGCCATTCACATCGGCGTTCACACATGGCTTTCTGGTCGTCGTCCTCGTAGTTGTTGCGGATGCTACATTTTATGAGTATGTCTTTATTCTTTGTTTTTTAGTATTTTTTCAACTATCCTGCTTCTCGCGTTATCGTTTCTTCCTTTAGAGCTATCAGAATACCGGGCTTGTCGACTGACGTCTCCGACTAGCTATAGGTGCGAGGAAGAGGTGCAAAAAGTGAGCATCCCCACCGATGAGCAGCTTGTGCAATAGTTGTTTCTGCTTTTTGTGAGCTCGATTTGGATGCCGAGGCGTATCGGTCGCTGCCGCTTGAGCTGTCACCGTTGCAGTGCTCTTTCTTTCTTTTCATGGTAGGGAGCGTGACGCACCATGCTAAAGGATAGGTGGGTACAAGCTCAGTGCTTAGCACATAACGTATACAGTCATATCTCGGTGCGTGCTCGCTATAGCTGCTGCAGCTTCTAGCGGTTTTTCTTTGCTTCTCCCCGCTTTCGTTGTGTCGTGTTCACTCCCTCTTTTTTTTCTTTATTTGTTTTCGGTCGAACTTGGCTTATTGCTCGACGAGGGAGACACGACCGGACGGCGTGTCTCACGTCGAAACGATGACGCCTCGCGTTGCCTCAGAGCGGAGCTCCTAACCTTGTGTGTGGCTATTTATGTGCCTTGTTTAAAGTTCTAGTTAGCGATTTACTTTTTTTGCCTTCTTTGGTTCTTGCATGCCCATTTCTACCCTAATTCTTAAGCAATTGTGGTGCCTATTGGTCTTGCCATGCATAAGTCGTTGTGTCGTTTCTGGGCGCGTCCGTGTTGATAGGACATCGTGTCGAGTGGCAACTCGACATACGTCTTCGATATCGTTTGGGGATCACCATACAATGACGCGCTGTTTGAGGTCAGGACCTGCTAGTAGTTAATGCCGAAATATGACCAGGCTTTAATAGGGCACTTGTTTGATGCCTGCGGGTGGTTCACTTGCGAGATTTTGTTTGCCGACGAGATTTACGGTTGTTGCATCACTCAGAGCAGCATATGATTACTTCTGTATTAACTTTCTTGCCGTCCTACGGCTTTTTGACTGAGTTTTAGACTGTTTTCTCGCCTAACACGTGGTGTTCATTGACCAAGCACTGGAACTTTCAGTGCAGCGACAGTCTTTTTTTTTGTCAATTGCCCATGACGGTAAGCTTTCGGTTTAGAGTGGTATACTATTACACTGATTTAAAAGAGAAGCTGTTTATGGTCAAGGTTTTCACGGAACTATTGGCGTAACGTAGCTCCTATAGGAACTCAGTTACACCCCATCTCCAGCGGGTATAACTTCGTGGGAAATAGTGGGTGTTATAGCCTTATATCTGTGTAGGTATAATTGCGTGAGTATCGTGAGTATTATACCCACTATAGTGCGTACAACTGCACCACATATCCACTATAGAGGGAATGGGCCACAGTTTGAATAGAAGCTGTGGCACATCGGTAAGTTTCGAAGAGAATGTGTGCAGCTGAAATCGTCAAAGCCGCTATTGCAACCAACTGGTCGACCATAGTGATTTCTTAGGTGATTGGTCATGGTCGGCGAGTCGAATCTGACCGCAAGCAAACTAACATAGTGAACAGCCTGTAGAAGCCAACAGCGAAAATTGGCAGATCCCACGTACAGTTACAGTGGAAATCAATGATATGCGAAGCACAAATGAGGAACGTTGATAGGTCACTCTAAAATCAGCACAACGTTATGAGGGGGACGTAAAAAATGCCGTACAAGACTTCCTTGTCACGGTTATCACGTTTGAAGGTGTCATTTACTTTCGTCGTCTGTTCACATGACGTTATAACAAATTTGGTGTATGTGGAGCTAGCGAAACAGCCGCAAGCGCGCTGTGAGCGTAGCAAGTAGTCATGTTTTACATGACACGCATGTCCTGATTATCATGTTTGGACATGTCATTCACCTTTGTCATCCGTTTGCGTCATGCGATACCCGGCTAGCGAAACGATCTCAAGAGCATCATGAACGTTGTATGTTGTCATGTTATACTTCACGCATGCCATGATTATCATGTTTGCACCAGTCATATACCTACGTCATTCATTAACGTCATGTAACGCCAAATTTGCTTTATGTCAAGCTAGCGACACGACCGCAAGCACACTATTATCGTAGCACGTAGTCATGCTGTTACATGACACGCATGTCATGATTATCATGTTTGCACCAGTCATATACCCTCGTCATGCATTCACGCCCCGTAATACCAAATTTGGTATATGTGAAGCTAGAGAAACGACCGCGGCGAATTATGAGCGTGGCGAGTAGTCATGTTGTTACATGACATGCATGTCATGGCTTCCGCGTTAGAGACTGTCACTTGTCTTCGCCACTCAGTCATGTCATATCATACCAGTTTTTAAACGTGCCATGTGAACGAAACCGCCGCAAGAGCAGCAAGACCATGAAATGTAGATCATGACATTCATGACATGTCATGATTATCATGGTATGACTAGTTAATTATGCTCTTCATACAGTCATGTTATGGCATACCAAGCTTGGTATCGATGCTATTAACGAAACGGTCAGGAGAGCTAAAAGTCGTAGGCAGCTAGATAGATAGATAGATAGATAGATAGATAGATAGATAGATAGATAGATAGATAGATAGATAGATAGATAGATAGATAGATAGATAGATAGATAGATAGATACGCTCAAAGTCGCTGAAGTTCACTAATAAATTCTTCGCATTTAAAACATTTAAGCTAACAAACATTTTTGTCGTCATCTCACTTCACGCTATTGATGCGGCTGCGTGCCTCCTTTGGTTCAGGAGGGAGGTCAAGTTCGAGTTTTTTTCTAGTCATTTCATGGAGAGCAGGCTACTAGAGTATTACTGCGAGTATTTAAAATATCGAATTCTTTTAAATGACCTACGTAACATCTTCATACCTACGGAGCCTATTTTCTTTATTTCAGAGTTGAATTTTGCATGTTGCATGCTTTGAATTACACTGATTCGTGCTGTAACAAAACTTGTTCCTGGTGACTTGTTGGTTTATATTGTTTGTTTGCCGTCATCTTCACCATTTCGCTTAAGGTGAGTGCTTGCCAGAACTGCGCTTTGTAATGACTGAAAGCCGGCTACGCGGCTCTCTTTCTTCTTTTTAGTTCCTCTCTAGTTTTTTTTTTTTTTGTGGTGCTCTGTTCAAACTCTGAACATCAGGAAGCCTGCAACATCTTTTAGGTGTAACGCCTGATTTTGCACGCTACGAATTTGGTTATGCGAGCGCGTCTCTTCGGCTCGGACCAATGAGCCATTACGGAGCAGCTGTACTGCAATTCACGGCTTCGGCTAGTGTCTGAGGGTAAGTTTGCATAACTGGCGCCGCGAACTGCTGCGTCGTCCCCCTTTTTGTCGCAAGTTACGCATAAGCTGTAGGATGAAGAGGTACGTAAATTTCCGCCTATAAGCTTGTCGCCGTTGCGGCGTAGCACTCGATATTTGCAGCCGTTGTTTGTGCGTAAAACGATGGATCTGCGATTTTCCCCCGACGGGGTGGTTTCGAAATCGACCACTGCACGCTTAGGGGGGTAAGGGGAGTAAGGGGGGATGGAAGAACAAGTGAGTGAGCCACTACGATGGGCTGGGAGGAGGAGGAAGGCACGCGCAACCTGTCACTTTTGTGTCACAGCGCAAGTCGTTCAGATAAGCTGGGAGCAAGGCGCATGTCACGCAGCATAACACCCAGTGACATAGAACATTCAGTGACGATGCCGGCTTCCTTCGACGAAGGCTTTCTAGTCGTCACCGTCACGGACGGGTGACCCCTCAAAATCAAGACATGTTCCGGACGACTGCGCGGCCACGTGGAGCACAAGCATTCTTCCGTGCAGGAAATTAATGACACGTGGCGAAAATG
Organism: Rhipicephalus microplus; assembly: GCF_043290135.1. NCBI lineage: Eukaryota > Metazoa > Arthropoda > Arachnida > Ixodida > Ixodidae > Rhipicephalus > Rhipicephalus microplus. The sequence continues at coordinate 68,937,075 of NC_134703.1, forward strand.
ATGTGGCCCGTGCCTGCCGTTCCGTTCCGTCTCCCTTCCTTCCTTTCTGCCTCTTTCACTACGGCAACTAAGGACCTTTCGCAACATTCCTAGCCCTCACTTTCTCCATCGACTTCTCGCAACTTCTGTTATTCTGACCAAACAGGCCAAAACGGAACGAAAGAATAATCAGAGGCAAAATAGGTTTCATCGTCCAATAAATTTGTCCAGCTATGGCTCTAGGGCTGGCGACTTTTTCGACAGCTTCTCAGTACAGACCAAGAGATCGTCAGGCTTTGCATTCTAACCTCCCACCCTCCCTCGGTTATGGAGTTGCTGCATTGCGATGTTGGGCGAAATTCAAGAACATCCGTATACATTAGAGACTCTTAGCTTGTATGTATTTTTTTAGCGTTTACTGTGTCATCAGAACACGTATTTTTCAGCTATAGCTTTTCATGCGTAGAAGCGTGTATACGCACCTATACGTATAACTTAACGTTATCGTAAACCATTAGTTGATAATTGAAACTGCATTTATTTTATATTTGACTTAAATGAGATTGAATTACTACTGCTATAGAATTACAAGATGTTCTTTTTTCGTGTGTGTACATTATCCTCGTTTGCGCAAAAGGTTAAAGATGTATCGATGGAGTGGGCACGTTGTAACACTTGATGCAACCATAGTCATGAACACGTTAGTTTACTCATAATGTTTTTAGGTGAAAAATGATTAAAACAGTAAATGATTTGTAATAAAAATTTACTCATTCGTGATAATGGCACTGCGAGGTACTTGCACAAGACGTATAGAATGCAAGTTGTTTCTGAAATGCCAGTTTTTTGGTTGCCTGGTTCATCTTGGCCTCTCTAGATGGCGCTACCTGTCCACCCTATCATAGGCATAGGTAGACTTGCTTTGGAAGCACACGGGAACACCCCAAATCGGGGGGTACAGGGTACGTGAGATGAACATTGTTAGAGTGCAGGGAAGCTAGCAGCAAAATAGATTTTGAGGTGCAATTGAGAAAAACGAGTGACGGGCATTGGGCTAGGAAGGTTTTCAGCTACTTGTGCATGATGAATGTTAATTATAAATAGAAAAAGCGAACGAAAAACTTGTCAAACAAGTGTTTAGACAACAGCAGAGTACCAAGCCAAAAGAAAACAACGGTTAAGAATAAGGTGAAGGAAACAAAGAGGGACATGTGGAATATTATAATGATTACGAAATAACCACTGGGGACCTACCAAACTTTCAAGCAGGAAATTGCAAAAGAAAAGATCTACGATAGTTCTCTGCTCTGACTATTGCGGACGAGGACGATAGTTCTCTGAGTATTGCGGACGAAGACGTACCGAGCCAAATACAAAGGCATAGACACATTATGAAGTGCGTGTTGAGAGGGGAGGAAACGGCTCGACATTTGATGATGTTCTGTGAAGGGCTCCCCCCTATAGTGCAAAATAATGGCACGTATTTTTTTCGAAGGATGAAGGTTTAGGGACGGGGAAAGCAAAATAGACCTTAAACAGATAGAAAAAACCAGGAGGAAATTAACTGATTGTGGCTACAATCAAGGTGCAAGTAAAATTCAATCCTTCAACACATAGTGATAGTACTTAACTTTATGGCTAGGTGACGTGAGCCACCACCCGATCTAAAGGGCGCAGCCAGATACATCCATCTATCCATTCATCCATCGAGAGCTCACATGGGCTTCGGTGTCCTGGGCAACTCCAGCTTTGGTAATTCTGCTGAAACAATGTGATCGCTATTGATGCTCCCACTTCCTCTTATTTTGACTCAAAGGCTCGAGTCTTTGTAGTGCGGATATCGCGAGTCCCCACGAACGGTGGTGGTTGGCACGATAGGGCCGCAGACGTAAGGCCTATCCTGCGATAATAATGTCGTTTCGTAAATGTCTGCGTTCCAAAAAAGCCCGCATATGTGGAGATTCCTTGCGGTACCCGGTGAGATGGTAACGCAAAGAAGTACATGTACAACCTCAAGATCCCCGTAAATAAATAAAAGTAAAAAAATGGGTGAACAAAACGATCACGGTGGGTTCCCATTGCAGCTTGAATAATAATCATGCGTATTTGGCACACAAAATCATGAACTTTATTCTGTGATTGATTTTTTAGTTCAGAGAATAAAGCTCTGCTTTTGAACAGAGTACATACATCTGTTCTAGCCATGCTTTTTTAACTGGCCACCCACTACATGCAATTAAACCTGCCGCCTGCACCGCATTATGGACGTGCTTCTCGCCTGTTAGTTGATTTTTTACGCCTTATCGCATATTTCCATTCCCGTTTACCCTCCCCTGCGGTCGGCGGCAAACCGTCCCGATTCTGGTTAGGTTAAGCGGTACCGGTGGCAGCCTACTTTTCATTTGGTAATAACCCGTGTTCTCGTTAACAGGTCATTTCAGAACGCTTCAGCGAAATACCTCTCGTCGTTCACCGTAGCGCATAACGACAACAACAACAAAAGCTTGCAAAGCTCAGATTAAAAACACGTCTTCGCTATACTGGAATTCGACTCGTTTGGAGTTTGAGTTACTGTTTCACTTACGCAATAATTTAGCATTGCTTTCTTTTCTGGTTTATCTTTTTCTTTACTTGAATACAAGAATATGTTAAATTGAAGTACATCGTGTACGTGTTGTACTTCAATAAAAAACAAATATGAGAATGACATATAAATCAAGTTAATAACGCTTGGGACACTTGCAGCTGGACTCGAACGAACACTCCGACCTCGCACTATAATTGGCGCAGCCGCAACAGCGACGCAAAATAGCAACGTCATCGGCTTTAGTTCGTCCGTTACTTACTGTACTTTAACGTCCACGCACGTATTCGATTGGTTCCGGACAGAATATTATTAACCGTTCATATGAGGGCACCTGCTGTATAGTATGTAAAGGTTTTAGTCAGTTTCAGAATGATAGTTTGCGTCAAACATTTGATTGTTGCCCGGAAGTTTTTTTTTATTTCTGATTTTCTTCTTGTGAATTTACAACTAAAGAAACAAACAAACACACAGACAAACAAACAAACGAACACGCCTTTCGTTTTCGTGCCTACTTTGTGCACGCTGAAATGTTCTCAAGAATGCCCTCAAACCAACTTGCCTAACTTTTCATATTCTTAGGAATAAAAGCTTTTGCAGACCAATAAGGGCCACAAATAATTTGTTTTGGTTGTCCTGAAGCTGGAGTATATTGGTTAAAATCAAATGTAGGCGTCTGAGCGCGCCTGAATGGCCTTGTAAATGTTTTGCGATGCAAAATTGCACTACTAAAAGAATATATATATATATATATATATATATATATATATATATATATATATATATATATATATATATATATATATATATATATTGTTGCCCCTGTTTCGAACATTCTGCTCACGGCAGTATCATTTAAGGTGCTGCTTTTTCTGTCGGAAAATGTTTGGTTATTACGAATATTTGTTTCTCTGATTGTCTCTTTTTGTTTTTATTCTCGCTGCAGCACAGAGGCGTTCACCATCGATTACAAAACCGCGGCAGGCGATGTCGCTGCAAAATCAGAGAATGAATTTGTGCTCGCGAGTAGCCCATGGTGCTGATAATATATCAGCACCGTGCTTTGCTGCAATGCAATAAAGCGTGCATATGCGGCTTTCTGAGCAGCGTCGCTTAACTACATGCCAAGTTCTCGTCATCTGTTATTAACAAATGTTTTCGCATACACCGAGTCACACTTGGCGGAAATCTCCCGCCCTTTATTTATTTATTTATTTATTTCTAAGCGTCGGTTTATGTTTGTCAAGACAAAAAAAAACGAAAAGGAAAAGCACAAAAACGAACGAGAAAAGTGAGATCTACGCGATAGTCGTTTGGCGTGACTCCTATATCATATGCAGTTTGCACTTCTCGAAGTTCACTGAACCTAAATGCATTCATTCGAAGCCTTAGTTTTTTCTGGGAATTCAAAAAAAAGGAAAAAAAGACAACCCTAATGTACACGTAGCTTTGGATTGCTGTGCCTCTTTTTGCTATGGTAACCGTCAGAGCACAAAAGCATACGAGACTGCCCAACTCCTCCAATAGTCAATAGTAGGCTGTGTGGGAACAAAAGCAAAATGAGAAAATAGAGTGGCACAGCTTTAAAAAAAGAGAGAAACATACTATGACTTTTGCGGCTGCGTTCAGTTTGGTGAGCGCTCGATCAAACAAGGAATTCCATTCCCCCCAAAATAGGGAAATAAAGATCTCAATCGTAAAAAGAAATAACGTGTGTGAAATAATAATAGTTTTCGCGGTATTAGCAAATGCAGGCGAGTATCAGATTTCGCTTTCACCGTATAAACGCATCCAAGTTCGAAAATGGAATGACGCTTTCAAAGGAAAAAAAAATCCAAAGCAAAAAAAAAAGAAACAAGATGTCTGCGCCGCGTAGAGTGGTCGAATGCAGGAACGTGCTTGCTGATAATAAGACATATCGAGTGTTTCTTGAAGCTTCTTCCCCAGGCCCCATTAGCTGTATCGAAAAGAAAAACAAAACAAGTGAAACCATTCTATTCGCCTTTTGTCTCTTTTTTCTTTCTTCAACGGAACAGACTCGTCATTGCCTTTGGTGCTCCAGCTGAAAACACGCATATTCATGATACATGTCTGGAAGGCTCGAAGTTCAGACTGCGAGTGCTCGGGAAAAAAAGAATAAAACAAAGCGAGAGAATAATGAGCGGCGCGGCTGAAGTGCAAAGTGTGGTTTTTGAATAGTCTACATTTGAGATGCCGTCTTCCTCATGCCCCCCTCTTTTTTTTTTGTTAATGCTAGTGCGTGTTCATGTCTGCTTATCTCCGTGTCTTTCCTTTCATCTATTCCTTCCCCTTAGTGCAGGGTAGCAAACTACATGTAATTCCACCTAGCCTCCTCTCGTTTTTTTCTAGTATCTTTCTCACTCTCCTCTCAGCCTCTTCTTTATATATTTTTGATCTAACTCTCTCACAGTGTCGTTGTTATGGTTTTCTTTCATTTCTGCTCGCATCGTTCATTTTCTGCGTACGTGCCCATGTCACCGCTCAATTGATAGCGCTGCCGAACAGTTTGGTTATTCAAGAAAGAAGAGTGCATATGTGTAGTAAAAGGAGCGGATAAAAAAAGAAAGAAGGAGTAACATTCCATTAAAGCATGCATGCTGAGCCTTTGTTAGTTTGACTTGGCACGTGCGCTATGACAGCTAGAGCCCTGTTGTTGCCGGATAATTTATATGCTAGCACAAGGTTGGAGAGGGTGCAGCAGCGAGTGGATAATGTACGGAAAGAACACGGAGAGACAGTTAGTGGTGCTCGAAAACAGTGTGCCTCGTGCAATTGAGCAGCAGTATGGCAGGCGTCTGCGAGTCACCAATTCAAAGGAGAAAAAGAAAGCAGCAGCAGAATGACGAGCCTGTTAGCTCGGCTTGAAAGTTTGTTGAGCAGAAGAGGAACAGAAAAAAAGCGTAAGTCTATTGACATGCTCAAGTTAGCACAGGGTCGGAGCAACTATACGACGTTCAAATTCCTGAACAGGAAAGAAGACAGCGTGGAGTTGAAGGCCATTAACAGAGACGGCCTTGTATGTTTTGTTGATTAATATGGTGATAGCGAGCTTAGTTCAGGCAAAATTTACCCACTTTTTTTTAGCTTACTGTTTTCCTTTTATTCTGTGAATCGGGCTTTGTGGAAAGGTGTATCTCGCAACCTTCTGCATGCTTAAGCTATATTCGGTCGATATTAAATATGACGTTTACTCTGCCCCCGCCACGCTCATTATCCCTTTGCTGGTGCGACTATACAAAAGCTCGAGTGCAAACATTGTTCACGCGCCACCTGTTAGTCTTGTTCTTTTTATTATTTATTCTTTCGGGCAGACTACCAGCTGAAATTATTGTTGGAGGCCGCGCGCAATATTGTTACGAATAAGTGTATCTGCAAGTGGAAAGCAAGAGAAGCTGGAGAAGAAGAGAAGAATGACGATGTTGCTGCAGCGATTACCATGGTGTTTTGTGTCTCCACTCTAGTTAAGTGCCCCATTTAAACCTTTATGGTTTTCGTAATAATATGACGACGTGTCTATGATGGTTATTGTATAGAACACTTAGATCAAAAAGGAAAAAAAATCCGTGCTTCTGGGCTCTTACGTGCACAAATTTTGTTTCCGAAATCCCCCTCTTTCCGAACTTTTGTCTTACCTCTTTCTCTCTGATTCCTTCGCTTGACGAAAACTTGCTGCTGGCTACAGTAAATAAATCTAAGCTCGTGGAACCTAATAAATTAGTAAATAAATCTAAGTCGTGGAACCTAATTGTAATAAATGAGAGGGGATGTCGGGAAAGCTAAAACAGAAGAAAAATATCTGTTCTTGCGGTCAGTGGTGAAAAAGAGAAATGCCTTTTACATTAAAAAATCACGGGAATAAAAGGTAATCGAAGGCAGCACTCATCTCTATTACCGATTTGGTCCACTCCTATGCGGGAATGATTGAAAAGAAGGGAGGTATAAGAGGACTGGCCACTTGTGACGACGCAATGCAACGAACTGATTGAAGTGGACCCGGCGTCTTCTTTCTCTCCGAACCGCGTTGGCAGGGGCAGTGGTGGTTCTTCGGACGGTCAATATTTGCACGGATGGGCGTGCAGCATCCGAGTGGACGCTGGGAAAACATAAAGTTAAGAGCTTGGGATGTTTGAAGGAGAATGCGTGACAGGGCGTGCTTTAACACCCGCTCACGCACTCACACAAGATGGCAGTGGCGGAGCGTCGTATGCTGTGTCGGGCTGCATGAACGCCATCGTTTGAGGGAAGCCCCATCCAACAGCCACTCTGTCTGCGGTAAATAATAACGATCTTCAATGGGCGAAGGCATGGTGCAGAGTCGCAGCAGATCTCACTGCTCCACTTTTGCTGACGTAGGCGCTCCAGTCAGCCTCCAAATTTTCTGTTCAAGTAAAGATCATAGGTGATGAATATTCTGGGTTATCTTGTTTCTGTATTTACCGCTTATCTTCATGTTTTGCAGTGCCACCATTTCTATCGGCTTCACCTCCTTGGAGTAATACCCGAGTTCGAGTTTATGTAGCACTGTCGCATATCTGCTTTTTTCTTGTAGTTTGTCTGCCTGTCGGATCACGTGTGTTCACGCGGCAAGAAAAGAAAAATACGTCAGGTTGTTATGCTTATACGTTCTCCCGGCTTTGGTACCTGTAAAATGCGAGTTTTTAAGTAGTAATAAGAGGTCTCTTCGTATACGTGTGTGTGTGTGTGTGTGTGTGTGTGTGTGTGTGTGTGTGTGTGTGTGTGTGTGTGTGTGTGTGTGTGTGTGTGTGTGTGTGTGTGTGTGTGTGTGCACGTGTAGCCGTGGTAACGTCTGGAAGATGAAGTGGAAACGCAGCTTAGTGCTTTTTAATATAATAAAATATATATTTACGAAAGTATGAAATACATGCATCTGTTTGCCTGATGTCCGCATTAATTAGCTGCATGGAGAACAAGAACACCAAGGGCAGATAGTATGTTCCCTGCTTTCCAGTTTGAGATCATATCCGTACCTTGGTAAGCGGAGAAGTGTCTCTGTGTTTAAGTTTTTTGCAGTGGAGTTGGGTCTTCACGCAAACCGGTCTTGCGTAGAAATAAATGTTACTACAACAAACAGGAAACTCCCCTGTAAAGGTTCCAGCCCCGGTGGTATAGTAGGTATGGTACTCGACTGCTGTTCGGAAAGTCACGGAATGTAATCACGGCCGCCGCGGCCACGCGTTCGGTGGAGGCTAAAAGGCTTGAGGCCCATACTTATATTTCAGTGCTTGTTATAAAACAACAGATGGTCAAAATTTCTGGAGTCCTCCATCACGCCATGTCTCATAATTATATGGTGATTTGGGGATGTTAAACCTACAAAGTTATTATTAATTTGACGCTAATAGTTTTACCACTAGTAAAGACTGAGTCACACGGACCACATCATCGTTCTGATCACGGGTTTTCTTCTAATATAATATTGAAAAAAATGAACGACAAAAGAAAAATTGAGTAAAAACATTCGTATATATTTGTTCATGCGAAATCTTAGTCTGATATCTTATTCTTGGCTGGCTTATAATTTTTTTTAATTCTTTTACGTGCATATGGTGTTTTGCATCATCTCACCTTTTTTTCGAAATGAGTCACCTTTCATGCTTGTTCGACCAAATTGATTTCATACGAGAGAACATCAGTGTTAACGCTAAGAATAATCTCGTGGCCCTAACTTAAAGTAAAATCTTACGACGTAAATAGAGTGAACGAAGTCTATGAGAAGGAAGGGCGCTTTCTAGCACGGGATGAATAAAATGTATAGTGCTAGAATCCAGTCTTGGCACTTTCTGTATTAGGCCCTCGTATTTCTTTTTGATCGACGCCTGTTGACACATATTTTAAAGCTTAATGGGATGTTCTGGTGGAACAGCTCTGAGTTCTGTATGCCAAGTATCTGTGACCACTTGCCGAAGCAACGTCACTGCCCTAATGACTGCAACACCGCATAAAGTCACTGTGTGCGGCAGAGCACGCTTCACAAGGGCAAAAAACTTCCTGGGCAGAGTCATGGTGCTTTATGCTCTGCCGCAGTAATAGTCTTTACGCAAGAGAGCACGCTTCACAGGTGATTTGTTGTTTGCAGTGATCTGCCAGGTACCTTACTTCTGGAAGCCTTTCTAAATCCATAGTGGCTGGGCTTAACGTTGTGCTTTGGACGCTAACAGTCTAACCATAGTGTGAAAGAAAGAGTGTGGAAATTGTAAATCAGATCATTTATACTTATTTGGAGAGTCGCGGTTTTTGTGGTGGTGGAAAACCGTTATTTATTGTCCGGCAAATTAGCGGCGCGGGCTCAGGTCTCCCGGGTCAGGACGTCAAGACCTTGCCTCTCCGTCGCTTCAAAGGCCTGCTGGACTGCCCAAAGTTGGTCGGTGAGCGTGGAGCTCTACAGTGTGGCTTCCAACCTCGCCGAAAAAAACGTCGGGAATAATACGCTTCACTTTAGCCTCACATTCCCAGAGCATGTGTGTTAGCGTAGTTGTGTCTGTCTGGCAGACCTTACAGTTGTTGGTGCTATAGATCTCGGGGTACATTCGAAGATGTATCAGTATATTAGGGTAAGTTCTCGTTCGCAACTGTCACCAGGTAACTGCTTGTGAGATTCGCTGTGCTTCCGCTATTTCATGCAAAGTGTTATGAATCTCCAATTGGAGTAACCTCTCAGTGCTGGTAGATTTTGGTAGACCAAGGGTGACTTTGTATGCCTTGCGGACGACGATAATAATCTTGTTCTTTTCGCCTTTATACCAGTTGAGCATTCATGCTACGTATGCGATGTGGCAAATGACAAAGCAGTGTACCAGCCTAATGAAAATGGCCTTCATCAGTCCACCTCTTGTATTTGTAACTGATTTGATAAGTCTGACGGCGTTGGTGACCTTGTTAAAGAGCTTGTTTACAGTCTCACTATTCACGCCGTTAGATTCGATAATCATTCCAAGGACCCGGATGCGTTTGACAATAGGGACGGCGCTCTACTTTTGATGTGCAGTTGAACACCTTCATTTGTTCTTGTTTTATGAATCTTTTGGGTTGCCTTCCATTTAGGGTAGGCCGGTACAGCAGGTGTTCTGACTTTTAGGCAGAACATCGGAGACCGGTTCCAGTGAGGTACTCCTCAACAACCTCAACGGCACCCTGCAGAGCCGTCTCAATCTGGCAGTTACTACCTCAGAATGACCGGAACATAATGTGATCTGCACACATTGTGTGATTCACGTTATAGACTTTTGAAGTCGTTTGGCAAGGCCAATAATGATCAAATTATATAGCATCGGGGATATTACCAAGCCCTGTGGGGTTCCACTGCTACCGAGCTCCTGTTACTCGCTTACGATATCACCCTCTAGAAGGGTAGCTATTCTTCCAGTGAGGAAATCCCGAACATAGTTGTAAACTCTCTCTCCGAGGTCGAGCTCAGAAACCTCCTGCAGGACAATGGAATGGCTGATACTGTCGAAAGCACTCTCTAGGTTCAGGCCCAGGAGAGCCCTGGTGCTTCGAGACTTGTTGTTGAGGACTTGATGCTTGAGCTGGAGCATCACATCCTTAGTCGACAAGTGTGCCCGGAATCCGACGGTGGTGTGCGGGTATGCTTCTGTTATTCGAGGTAGTTGTTGACACGGTTGAGGACCACGTGCTTCATTAACATTCCTACACACGAGGTTAGGGAGATGGGTCGAAGAGTGTCGAGACCATGGGCTTTGCTAGGCTTGGGTATTAGGACTGTCTTAGCCATCTTCTACAGCACCGATTTGTTCCCTTCCCTCCAACAATCATTTATATAACTCGTTAGCCGAATAACTAATTTTTTCATCAAGGTTCCTAAGCAATTTATTGGTAACACTATCGGGCTCAGGCGCCGAGCTTCCGTTGAGGAAGTGCAGCGCGGCTCGTATTTATTCTTCGGTGAATTCTTCGTCTAGTGCTGTGTTTGCTGCACCGCAATAATCTTAGCTGATATAAAAATTTTGGCTGGCTTATGTTTTTTTGAGTTCCTTTACTTGCATATGGTGTTCTGAATCATCTCACCTTTTTTCGAGATGAGTGGCCTTTCGTGCTTGTTCAAAAAAATTGTTTTCATACGGGAGAACATCAGTGTTAACGCTAAGGATAATCTCGTTGCCCTTAATACAAAGTAAAATTTGACGATGTAAGAGGAGTGACCAAGGTCTATGAGACGGCATGGTGCTTGCTCACGGGATTAATAAAATGTATAGCACTAAAATTCAGTCTTGGTACCTTAGAACCGGAACGCTTGTATTCGACCCTCATGTTTCGTATTGATCAACGTCTATTGGCAAATGTTTTGAAGGCCTAATGGGATTTACTGGCGGAATAGAATTGAGTTCTGTATGCCACGTAGCTGTGCCCGCTTGCCGAAGCAACGTCACTGCGTTAATAACTGCAATACCGCATGAAAACTGTGTGCGGCAAAGCACGCTTCACAGGGGCAATAAACTTCTTAGTAAGAGTCAGGTTGGTATGTGCTCTGCCACAGTAATAGTCTTTATGCAAGAGAGCACGCTTCGCAGGTGATTTGTTGTTTGCAATGATCTGCCGGGTACCTTACTTCTGGAAGCCATTCTAAGTCCGTAGTGAGTGGGCTTAACGTTGTGTTTTGGACGCTAACAGTCAACAATAGTATGAAAGAAAGAGTGCAGAATATGTAAATCAGATCATTTTCATACAATTGAAGTGTTGCGGTACGAGAAAAAGATTGGGCGCGTATCTGCTTGCTTCGCCTGAAATGTCGTCGGAAGACAATGGAAACGTCGTCGGAATATGGAAGAGCTACTTCATGAGTCCTTGGTTTGATCTGCAGCCACCCGTGATGTTGTTCTCGTATAATTTCTTCAAGCCATGATAAATGCAACAAAGGTTTGTTTGTACATATTTCGTTTTGCCGCATTATCACTGCTAGCATGCAATGTCTTCGTGCCTCTATTACATGTCAGAAATGTTTTAGTCTGTGTAGTACTGCATAACATGATAGTTTGCAAAGAGAAACCGTTTGGAAGAAATGGCTGCATTTTCCCACATAGCATCTTACTTTCAACGCGTCCAAAGCAACACAAAGGTATTTAAAATTACGTATTTATATATTTTCTAATAAAGAAACTATGCCTATTGCTTAAGTATTGATGTTGCGCCTCAGATTGTGTAACGTGTGCTTTCTTATCAACAATATTCACAAGTATGAACGTTGCCACCAGTTCAAGATGGCTGGGCGCCCAGAAAGTTAGTAAACTTTGGCTGGTTGGCCAATTAATTAGACAGACAGACAGACAGACAGACGGACGGACGGACGGACAGACGGACGGACAGGGAAAAATTTTGGTGTTCAAGCATCCAAAGAAAGGCTATTGCCTTTAAATGAAGTATACCTGAGATTATACCAATGAACTGCAGCTACACTACGCTCATATTATAAAATATATGTATATCTTGCATGAAAACTACGTCTTGCGGATATTGACATCTGCCCATTTTTGGTGATGTAGCTTCGATGCCTACAAACGTGGCGGGTTTCGATGTTACGTAAATTAACCGCATACATCAGATTTTAAGCAGTTGATAAGAACATTTTATTTCTATTTGTTACTGACGATATATTCTCTTTTCTTGTTTATAACAAAGGGTCTCAAAGCTGTGTAATCAATGGCAACGAGAATGATGCGTCTAATGATGGAGTTTGTGCCCTATAGCCTATGTTTTGCATTACTATGTTTCCTTTGTGTTCACAATTATTTGTTTGTTTACATGAACGGGAGTTACGCTGTTTTTTACTTACTTTTTCGTTTCATTTTGTCATGATAGCCATGTTTTTTGTTTCTCGAGTAAAGCCTCGTCAAGCTGTGAGGCGGTTAAAAGGCACACGCCACTTGATCGGAGCCGTTCATTTCTTGCTCAGCGGTAGGTCGTAGCCCGTCTTGAGAAAGCGATCACCTTTAAAACATCTGTCTTGGTTGCTTCAATTCACCACCGAAATGTGGCCTCCCAAAAATATTTCTGCTCCATATCCTAAACGGGTACCACCAGGATTCTGAAATTACAATCGTTCTATCGTCGCGCCTAAGCTTGGTGTTGACTACTCGAGCCCGGGAAAACTAAATTTTATTCGCTCGTCCTTGACCAAGAGGCAAGGCTGCGGCGTGGTTTCAAGACCTGGGTTACGAGGAAAGGTTTGAGAGAAGGAGGTGGAAAGTCAAAGCGGGTGTGGAGAGGCTGTAGCAGCAAATCGCGTTATGCGACTCCAAATTGATTGATCGGGATCAGGACGCGATCGAACTCATAACCAAAGACGTGTCACCTGCCCCGCGACACCCTGCGACGTTTATTGCGCCGCCGGCACGCTAATTCGCGTAACCGGTGGAACAGCGGCGGCGGGACGCATTGTTCATTGAATGAATGCGTATATGTTCCCGGCGCCAGCGTTTCATCTCGCTCCGCCACCTCTCGTACTCGCTGGCTCCCGTCGCGTTGAGATCTTTTGGTGCTTGCTGTGTCTTTCTCTTACCTATGTTTGTTTTCTCGCATTCTTTGTGGAGCCGTTGTTTGCGATGACTTCCTTTCACTTTTCGCGTCCTATATGCTCATATATATTTTGGGTCTTTTTTGTCTTCTGTCTAAAAGGTAATGCTATTCTTCTGTTAACGGTTTTTTTTTCTGCACATTAATCATCGGGTAGTTGTCGATGAATGCGTTGTTGTTGAAGGTATGTGCAAGTGCAGCAGCAGTGATACGTAAACTGCTTTTTGCGTTAGCATTTTCGTTTCAGGTGAGATGTAGTAGTATTAAATTTTTGTTTGCTTGTTCAGACCGCAGCTTTCTTTTTTTCGCTTTCACAAATCGAGTTCTCCCGTATGTTCGTGCATACCGATGAACGTCTCATTGCTCCCATTATTTTATTGATCCCCCGTTTAAGCTGTCGTGATTCTTACGCGCGAAACATTTGTGAAACCTTGTGGAACAATGGTCGTTGTTGTTCGTTACAGATTCTGGTTGAACGCGTTGCGAGAACTTGGTCGTGGTGTTCGAGCGCGCCGTTTCGTAAGTTGTATCGGTTGTTAGTATTTACATATTGTCAGATACGTAGAGTACTCAAGGAAATACATGCGAAACATTGAGTATAATGATGCACATACTTTCATTTACAGTGTCTTCAGTTCGTGTTATATTGACATAGTTGTGGCTCCTACACTTACATAAGAGCCACAATATTTTTAGTACTGTACTTTCCATTTATTTCTTGCATGCCAGTGGAGTTATGTTGGCTGTACTTGTGACTATTTGTGCTGATCTAAGGAATATATTTTTAGTTCATCTGTATAACTATGCCTATTGAGACCTCATTACTAAAGAGAAAAGACGCTACGACAGAGCCATGCTGAGGCGGCATCTTTTTGCCACCAGGTTGTTGCCTTTACTCTCGCTAAGTGACACTGTAGCGTTGCCCTGAACACTGTATCTCTGCAATCTCGCGATAAAACAAACTCACGCGCAACTTTTACGCCCTTAGTTTGCCCCCATTCTAGGAGTGTGGCTTTTTTTATTCGGTCGAAATGTTTTTTCTCCACATTGCCCACCAAAGCTTTTCAAAATTTTGAAAACTTCATTCAAATTGTTTCCAGATGGCCTTCGCTAACGTCGTTCTAAATAAAAAAGTGTTCCACTATCCTCAAGTTATGGTGTTGATTTGTTTTCCTTCAATAAATTCCTCTACATCACTTTTTCCTAAGCGCAAAACAGTGTTTTTTAAATAAGAAACCGGCGGCGGCAATTCCTGAGCAAAACGTTCCCCGTGCATCACTCGTTTTCTTTTACTGAGAAAGTTTTTATGAGATAACAACAAGGGTCGCGTTCACCGTAGTTTTACAGTGCCGCCGCCGCTGTCCGTAACCACTATCGCGCCAGCTAATAAAAACTAAATAACAAACACCTAGGACACAATGGAATCGAGCCCGTCCTTGCGTGCCACCTGAGTATTTTACCACAGAGCCAGACCGGTGCTTTAAACTACGTTGCAAACTGGCCATAGGCAGACTTTATGTCGGGAAAGAAATCGCATTAATATGAGAAATAAAGTGTTTTAGAACTGCATAGAAACAACCAGGCGTTACAGAACTTTAATTGCATAAAGAGTGGGTTTTCGAATGCTCCAACTCATCACAAAAGCTTCAACCATATTTCTTCGCCGTCATCAGCCACAGCATCAAACAAATTGCACAAAAAATTTTTGCAAGTGTGTAGCGGGCACTACGCTTCTCCGAAAATATGACGAAGGATCGAATAGTGAGTGCCTTCATACTTCACAAAAATTAGGATGACTAATGACGTAGCGGGTACCCTGAAAGTGAGCTTGTAGCAGTTACTAAAGTAGTGTTTAAAAAAAGGCTATGAAAGGTTGCTCTACCAGCTTTGGCTGTGACTGTGCTGCGCTCCGCGCAGGCCTGGCGGCTTCTTATGTTAAGGTTTACAAATCCTGATGCCTGCACTTAACTTCCACTGGACGCCAAGAAGCAGTGCTTGCATTTTGTGTGCTGCCCCCCCCCCCTTCACCCTACACACACACTTTTTTAGGTAAAAGTTTATTTATGGTGGACGAGTATTTAAGGAGTTTGATTAGGCCAAGAATTTCCGGATTTACGGACCATTACCGAATATGTCCTGACTTTTGTATAGTGATTTTACATGACATCATGGTTTTCGCAGATTCACGTGTGGCCTTGTTGTATCAATAAGCCATGCGTAGGTGGCATCTGTTGACCATGGGGCTGTTATATTTACTGTCGCTTAGTGGCACTGTAGCGTTGCCCTGAACTTGTGGTTGCATTAAGCAGCTTTGGTCTCGTAAGGACAAAGTTTTTTTTCCATTTCTCCCTGTCTGCCTTAAATTTGGAAACAATAGGCGATTTAGTTTCACATCAGGCACATCTTTAATTGTTAGGCAGGTTAGCCTGTCAAGATAAAAAATGTTGTCTGACTTAGTTCATGTACGAGTAATCATTATTTTTTCTTTTCGATTCCAGCGCTTAGGAGTACAATGAAATGCAAGAATCAGCGAAAGAGAGAACTGTCGCAGCTTTCATTTTAGCGAAGCACGTCGTTGTGATAATTGTGCTGAAGTTAACAATTTAGGTGGTGCTTACAGAGCTTTTTACGGTTTTGTTACGTCCCTACTTTCCTGATAATAGCCTTCGTGGTACCACTGGGGGTAATGGTTTCAATAACATTACCGAATTACGTTCATGCCGATCATTTTGGTAAAGAAAAGGTATTGGTTCATGCAGAACCTACGGGTAGAGTTGTGTATTTTTAACTGTGCACGTTGCGAGGTTCTCTATCACTGCGTTAAGGCAGTGCCGTATGCCTGAAGAGGTTCTTGTTTCATCGCATGCACTCGCATAACTCTTTCCAAAAAATTCTTCTCGAGTGAAGAGCTTGAAGCCAGGACAAGCAATTAAGGTTTATTCAACGCTGCACAGAGCTATCGGGACGCCTCGATTCTTTTCACGCGTTATTTGGCCCGGAACACTTTAAGCTCATTCAGCTCCGAAAGCTTAGGGAACTCATGGCTTCTAGGTGGAACACTGTATCGTCTCTTCGCACACGATGCTGTCTTCGCGCAAATTTTTCTCCCGAAAAAAAGTTATCTGTCTTATTCCTCTTCTCACTCTTTTCTATTGACTGCTTTTTTCTTTTTTTCTCTTTTTGTTTTTTTTTCTGATTACCTTTCGAAGTTTCAGACACTTTCGACAGCTTCACATGCATGCCTGTCTTACAGAGAAAGCAATCGTTCGCGTTCTCTTTGTTTCGAATCTGCCCTCCATCATATTGTGCCATTTTTTTCTTTTTTTCTTTTTTTAGAAGGAAAAGTCGCATTCACAGCCAAAGTACAGTGGATGATAGCTTCGTATGGTGTGCCGGCCTGAGTGGCCAATCAATCAAGCACTTCGGTTCTCTACCTCGCGAAAGTTTTATTTCAGGAACTCTTCTTGCTTCCTTTTGAGAGCAGCAGTCTTTACTTATGCTTCTCTCTCTTTTGTTTTCCTTCTCTCTTCATTTTCTTGCTTTTTATGCGCAGTAGTTGTTCGCCAGCGAGCGGACTTTGTGGCATCAAAGAAAAACGAAGAAGAAAAACACTGAACAACGCCACGAAGAGAAAAAAAAAAGCGCGGACAAAGTGAAAGTTCCGAAAAAAAAGAAAGTTCTCGTAGGGACGACCTGCACTGAACTGTTCTATCACCACGACGGTGAAATTAGGAGAGGAGCTGGCCACGAAAGTACGGTTCCTCTCATCAATCGTCTGGTTTATGTCGCGGAAGGGGAAAATACAGAGGAATACTGCTCCTCTGAGTCATCTCTGAGACATACCGCGTAAGCCTAGGCCCATGGCCTGGGCGGAATGAGGCCGAATAGAGAAAAAGTGCTCGCGTTTTCACTGTCCTGTCACTTTTATTCTCACATTTCCTCTTTTGTGTAGGCGGATTGTGTGCTCCTGAAACGTCGTGTAGGAGTGTACCGGAAGTTGGAGGCTTGTTTACCGCAACGCGGCTTCTTCTGTATACGTGTATTGCGCGTTAGGTTGTTTATTGTGTTGCCTTGCCGTTTCTGCCTTACTTTATTCCCTGTCCGTGTCTCTGTGAAGTGGTAGTCAAACCACGGTAACTCCTCGTCGTGTATGGACTTTAAGGTGTCGTCATCATGGAGCACCGGAAGCGGAAGCAAGACCGAGAATATGGGGTAAACAGGCTGCAGCTGTCTGCGTTCTCCGGCTGGTGAAGAAGGCCCGTCTTCTCACGTCTTTCCGGGTTTGGACAAATGAAGACAGCTCGAGCTCTGGATGAAAATAGGCAGCTCCATCCTCCGCGTAGGCACTCTGGAGCGTCAACTTTTTGCAAGTGCACGCTCAGTGTTATGCGCCACTTAGTCTCTGCCTTTTGTTGCGGTGGCAGGTATTCGCGGCCTTGGTTTTGTGGCTCCAAGTTATACAGCCGTGGGTGTCTCGACCTCATGGCGTAAGCAGCGCGTGGCTTCATTGTGACCGGTGCTATTATTCATCGGTCTTTCTGGACTACCCTCTCTTCTCCGGAAGGACTCTTCTCGTCGCGAAGTTAGTGCCACTCATGGCGCTTTCTCGGCAGAAGAAACCACTGTTGGTTTTGTGTTTTTTTAGAAAAGACCTCTTTGTTTCAAACGTGGGGATTTGTCACAGGCGCGATAGCAATAACTAGGCCATTTAAAGCAGAAAACGTCTACATAAAACTCAACGTAGGAGTCATGCCTAGCAGACATGAAACCATTTTACCTTAAAATATGTTGCCTACTTTTTTTTGTGTGCGTCGTAGTTTTTGAGTTAAACTTTTTTGCGTGAAAATATGTATGAATATTTTTATCTTGGAGAAGGTTTAAAACAGTAGACTTGCTGTTGCAATAAGCACTCTGTTGGCTTGTGGTACAGCCCTAGAAAGAGCAAAACAGCTACGTGTAAAACGAGGTAAGGCACGAATACGCAGCGCTTTTTGTTTTATTGCGCTGTAGCCCTGTGTCTCAGTTTTCACAAGCTTCCGGACTGATCGGCTTATTACATGGTTTGTCGATTTGCTCATCGATTATGAAATGAGCTGCAAGGACACCGAGGTGCGGAAACCTATCATAAAAGAATACAAAAAAGATGCCCGAAACCATTGCACACGCTTCTTTCTTCTACTACATGAGGCCTCGAGGCAGTAAATCTCTTCGTGGCATTCTGAGCAGAGATATCTGATTACTCGCTTGCTCGATTTATTCATTTATTTATTCATACTGTACGCTTTAACAGGTTCTTACAGGATTGTTTCCAAAAAAAATACAGATTGGTTACTACATCTCTACACACCTACCGAAGAAAAAATTAGTAATAGTAACAAAAATAAGGAAAATGAAAACAAAAAATAACTGAAGAGACTGTTTCGTAGACCTACATATTACAAAATAAACTCATACAGCAAAGACTAACAAGGAAGAGCACACATTAAAAATAATTGAACGAAGAACAAAACTAGTAGTACTAACAAAACATAATAAAAGTACAAGAAGAATACAAAACTGCACAGACTGCTACACAAGAGTACATATTACCCCCCCCCCCCAAAAAAAAAAAAATAAAACGCACGCAGCAGGGACTAACAGCAAAGAGCACACATTAGACCGAACTGTATGAATGAAAGCTGTGGATGGCATAGAATCAAACACGTACATTCTGCGAACAGTTGCGTCGTTACATATGACGTCGTTACTTACTGAAAAAATATCTTTCTTGATTGGCGGCTAATGAGTCAGCAGATTCTGAAGACACTTTTCTACGTGGGAGCTTATTCTATAGTTAAGTGACCGATGGAAAGCTGAAAAGTTTAAATATAGGTCAATATAAAGTACACGTGTCCGGAGGTCAATTTCTTGGCCTTTGTGTGGAGTACGTAAGGATAGGGTAACATGGCTCGAAGTTTGATGAGGCGCACGAAATCGACTTCCTCCGCGCAATGCTGTACATCTTCCTCCTCCTCCACCTTCATTGTTTGCACGCGTCTCGCCTCTCGGCACACTTTGATAACGCACCGAGCCGCCGTAGCTGGCCACTTCACAGCAGCATGTGATCCTCTTTTGCTGCCTTGACTAGCTTACGTACGATGACTCGCATCTCTTCCTCGCCACACGGGGCTTGGCACAACGCTGTGATCCTCGTTCATACAACGGCGTCGACACAGGAGGAGATCTTCGTGTCTCGTGCACTTCTTGTACGGGGCACGTCGCTTGTGCGCGCGCGCTGAGGTATACGCAGAGCGAAAAGTTCGTCTCTCCTAATGAGGCACCTAGCCAGGGCTCATCAGGGTCCCCGAATACGGTCGCTTCAAACCTGCCATCCACGATCGGCAAAGTTGGTGTCGCTGATGGCCTAACGAACCAGCCTCGTTAGCTTTTAGTTGCCAAACCGGCAATTCCTTTCCCATTGGTGGCCTTGCATGCACTCTGCTATAACCGTAGGTCGGTAGATATATACCTTTACTGATGGGGATACGCGCTCTTGTATAGGTTTCCAATCGGATGTTTAATGATTATAGCCTATCAGAAATCAATATCTGCTTATGGTATATCAATTGCCGCAGAGCACATATTGTTTATCAGAAACTACAGGTTGTTATAAGAACCTGTGGCTTCTTATATATTAAACCTCTGGTTTAATATTACTCCTATAGGAGTAATAATAGAAGGAGAAACCTGTCGTGCACTCCGCACGTGAGTTAGGTGAAGAAGTGGCTGATACATGTCACAAGTTTAATTATTTTTTTTAGTTATTCATAATGTCAGCCCAAGGGCCAAGACAGTATGGATAAAGACAGTGGAAGTTCCTTGCAGGAAAGAAATGAGAGGGCTCATACCATATGTGCTACTGCTGTACAAGATGTTGTTTATCGGATTCTTGGGGTGCAGCTTACCTGCCATATCTAACACCAGCAAGACCAACCAGCGCGAAATTCCGAACATTTAAGCCCGAGCACTTAAGATATGCCTTGAGTCACCTCGCGGTGGTTCAATGACTGAAACCATTGCCATCGCTCAAAATTGCTCAATAAAGATAGATATTATTTTCGAGAAAATGCGTGTGCACCTCAGGCATTGAGCCAGGACTCCTTCCCACCACGCGGCGAGCCTTGCTGCTGAAAGGCCTCGGGCGATATACGGCACCACAGTCTGCAAGCATCACTCATCAATTACTGCGGCGTACGCACCTGCGTCTAAGCCACTGCTTCCTCCTTGGGACTTGAGCGGGTCCTAAGACCATGGGCTTCCTAGTGCTCCGTCAATGCGAATGGCGGCGGCAATATATGGTATAGTTCGTTTATGACAGAAACTTGCCTGCACAGCAGTGGTGCCTTGTCAATGTTTATTAGTAGTTGGTGGATGTGTTGCGATGCGTAGGGGAGTTTACAATTGTGAAAGCTCAACGTAACGTCACTTTAGCACAAAACCTGTGCTAATCTTTTATTCTGTAATTGCTTTTGTGTGCAAGTTAAACCGAAGGATACTTGTCAGTCTTTTACCTTGCACAAACATCAAACGTTTCTAGTCAAGGAGTCTTTTTATGTATATTTTCCACACTAAATTGACACACACACACACACACACACACATATTTATATATATATATATATATATATATATATATATATATATATATATATATATATATATATATATATATATAAACCGTGGTGTCCTATCTTACTGCTGGTATATATTCTGAAATGAGTTTACCTCGACGCGCCGTATGTTCAGTGGCGCTAGTAACGATCGCAAGAATCAATGCAGTAAGCAATAGGTGTTTGAAGTAGCCTTCAAATAAGCTTGTTATATGTTGTGACTCTAAACTAAAATACTTGTAGTGAAAGATTGAAAGTTACGGAGTAAGCGAGAGTGCACGAAGTTTTCATGCCGCGCTGATTCATTCTTTTACTACTTATTTTATTTAGGGTTATTTTTATGCCCATCTTAGAAGTAGAAAAATAGCATGAACATGAGGGTGCTGTTGCAAGCATAGAAACATATTTGCGTAATCATTGCATTGATGTCCAAGGTGCCCTCAGGAGGAAAGTTTGTCCATCTGCATCTGAACTTGTTCTTCAGTTGATAGCTTTTCTGGGTGTGTGTTTGGGGGTGGGGGATTGGGTCTTCTAGAAAGTTTGTG
The DNA here is from genome assembly GCF_043290135.1 of Rhipicephalus microplus. Taxonomy (NCBI): domain Eukaryota; kingdom Metazoa; phylum Arthropoda; class Arachnida; order Ixodida; family Ixodidae; genus Rhipicephalus; species Rhipicephalus microplus. The sequence continues at coordinate 68,958,401 of NC_134703.1, forward strand.
CTGGAAGCCATTGTTGTACGTGTAAATAAATTAAAAGAAAAAAAGATCAGGTTGATGCCCTAAGGTGAACGGTTGGCTCCGTTATATGCAAGAACGTCAGAGTTCGCGCTTCGTAGAGATATGTAATGCGAGGAATAATGAAGAAAATATTTTGTTTGTTGAAAAGTAAGGATGTTGCATGCACAAATAAAACGTTTATATCGCTAGAAGAACAAGTGATCTTCCTCTCTTTACTTTAGTTGCTCTTCCCACGAAAGAATAAAGATATAAGAAGAGAAAAAAGGCACCCTTCGGGGAACGAATGTGTAATAGCAATAGATGTGAGGCTGCGACTATTGCGAAACTGCTATTTTTAGCTCTACCCTTTCTTGAGGCTATTTGGTGCAATTTATTTTCTCTCCCTTTTGTCTACTTCATCTCTCACTCTCTCTGTCTAGTTTTCCAACTTCGGGCAGACACTTTCGCACTCAATGTCCCTGCCTTCTGCCATTTCCTTTACCTCCTTTTTAATAGCCATTGCAGTCTAACTTCATATTGATAACGCGACCAGCCCCTGTTGACTGGAACCACCTTGTGGTTCGAAGAACTTGTGGTTTGGTGATTGTAATCACCATCGGGGTATCGTCTTCGAATTTCGGGCGTAAAAGATTGCTCTACTGCTATTAGGACAACGTGTACAGAACCCGGTTTCCGGGTCACTACCTATAAGCTGGGTACTCCACCTTCAAAGTCTTACTCACGCCCGTGATATAAATGCCTTACTTCTTGAAGAAGTCGACATCGGACGTATGGTTCGTACATTGTATTTACCAGCTAGATACAGGCACGTACAGTTGGTGTAAAAAGTTTATAGACCAAGTAACAAGAGCAGAAGCCAATTATATCCGCTGCTTTGGGAGGCAGTCTTCAATTAAGTTTCCACCCTGTTGTAAAACGCGTTAACGACTCTAGCGTTCAGTTCGACCGCATACAGATAATTTGCTGGAACACTCGGAGTTCCTTCAGACATACTGTGGTCCCTAAGCTTTTCGCGCCGACTTTGCGTGCATAGGCAAGAACATCCTGCAATTCTGTGGCCATACTTTAGTTTTGTTCTAAAATACCCTGGAAACTTAACCCAACATTTGTTTAACCCAAGTGCGAAGAGCAGCCAGTCATGTGCGCGTATGAGACAGGGGACAAAAAAAACGTGCAATACACATACGTCGAGCGATACGCCATGGGCTTCGAAGCCAAAGCTGCCGCGAGGGAAAAACGGCGAAGCCCTAATTCGGTCCATTTGTTCTCGCCGATTGCGCTCTCTTGCAATGCGGCCCTTTTTTGGGGAGCCTTTTGTGTTTTGGATCCGCCTGTTGATCTTTCGTGCCTGAGAGAATGGAAGTTGACGCTGTATGGGGTTGCGGTTGCCGCTTCTGCGAGTGTCGGTTGCGCGGCAACTGCAGCTAGTTTACGTGGCCGAGTCATTGGGAAACGCTTTTGGCTTGGCGGCGAGTGATGGGGCTGTGCTGCGGCTCGGGCGTTTTTCCGGAGGAGAGAATGCGCCGTGCAACGACTAGCCACACCGGCATTGCAAATGACTTTGACGGATGTGCTTATGAACGTTCCAATTAGGGGTGCGATTTAAACGAGTGCATGGGCTCCAGTTTCGGCCAGGATTGACTGCCTGTGTTGCTCGCGATATTTTTTTCTTCTTATGTGTGCCCCTGTATATGCCTCTGGTTATGCGTGCAAGCGTTTTATATGTGTGAGTTGCTTGTGCTCGCGTTAGATGCCATCTGTTCACGATCAGTTTCTACACGATAGCCATTTCTGTATGCACATCTGTACGCAGCAACGTTCATTCTACGTGACCTCACTCTTTTTGCTATTACTTCAATCTCTCATTTTCCTTATTTCTCTTCATCCCACGTTCATTCCACGTGATCTAATTCTATCTGCTTTTACTCAACTTTCTCGTTTTCCTAATTTCTCTTCGTCCAACTTCTCTCTGGCCTGAGGTCAGCTGCTGCACCGAATTCTCACTCAATGCGGTTTTTAACGTAGGAACAGCTTGCACTCCAGCTCTTGCTTTCGCGGTGCTTCGATTCGAGTGTTCCTGTCCTCTAAGAGGCGTCGTGCTTCGTTGTTGATGGCGATTGGGTAAAGCGGGGCACCTGTGGCCGATGAAAAAGGTTGGGTGGAGAAATAGACTCTGTAAGACAGCCCCCGTCTGACAAGACAAGCAGTCGCATATTTTTCGGGACAATAACGGCCGTAAAAGCCTGCTTACTGCTTGATTTTAGTGAAAAGAAAAGTAATTTCTTACTGTTAATGTACTAAATGAAAACGTAATTTTGTGACCCGAAACGTTGCAGTTTCAGTAGTGATCACTAACAAAATTTCATTAAAACGTAACTTACGAGTAATCGAATACTTTTAACGCGTTACAAACATCTCTAATTAAAAAACAGCTGTGAGTAGGCACGACTCCGAATTAATGCAGGACCATTGCTGGTCCTGTGTAAATTCTTGTTCATCTCTACCTCGCACAGTTATTAACTATGAATGTGTGTAGGCTGGCTCAAATTCACTCTTTTTTAGCGTACAACTTTGCTGCTGACCACGTATAGTTGTGCCCCATTGGTGAGCTAAATCTTCTTCTTCATGCTGTCAGTGGAGATACAGGATGATGGAGGTGCTGGTAATCGTATTTTCGAAACAAAAAAAGGTGTACTCTTTCCCAGACACAGCATATATGGACGAAATAATGGTCCGTGAGATGAATGAATGTTGTATTGAAATGTAGAGAGAAAGTGAAGGAGGTACATGAAAGCAAAGTGTAAACATCTTTAAATGAAATTATAGCTTAGTTAAGTCTTTCTTACTTGGAGATGTGTTGAGCTCAGCTCTCATTCTGTGCTCTCGTGACCAGTCTTAGCTGATTCTCTAAGTTGCAGCTGACAAAAGCTCTCAACCGAAATTCAGTGGGCTAGTAAGAGTCGGAAGTTTTAGTGGAGACTTTTCTGCAGACTCCTTGTATTGGCTAAAGTAGGTTGAAAACTAAGTAATATCAAGGTTTACTATATTTTTTTTTTACTTCTGAGGAACAGCGCGAACTTTCCACACTATTCTTGTGCAAAACAGAGCATCCTCAGATTTCGTTTTCGTAAACATTTAGGCACATTCTTACAACGGCCTTTACTTAGCAGGCTGGTCAGCCGGTTCACGAAACCATGACTGTTTAACTTGCGTAAAGAACAGTTCTTAGGTTGTTCTGGAAAGGGGGTGGTTGGTGAATAAGCAAGAAAAGAAAGGCTATGCGGGGAACTGGATTTTTCTCCACTTTATGTTGAAGAATAAGACATGAATAAAGGACAATGTCGGCCAACTCAAATATTACAAAAGTGCTTCGCGAGTTTGCTCTGTGAAGCCTGCGAAGGTTTTTTTTCCTTTTCTGTTGTTTTGTTCCTACGCACCAACGTGTCATCTATTTGCCACGTCGTTGCCGCCGGACCACTTCGTAATTCTTATGCAAAGAAGAGCTAATAGTGACCTCTGCCACGTCATAATCGCAGGTTTCTCCCGTTCCTCTTCTGTTTTTTAGGACGGAAAAGACAGTCGTTCCAGAGCTTTACTGCAGGAGAAAATAAAGATTTCTTTTTTTACTAGAAGACCAACCAAGTGGCAAGAATAGCAGCGTTTCCGACCCTGAAAGAGAAATTGTCAGGACTGAGGTTTGTCGAAGTGAAAAAGGCAGAGGCAAAAGGACGACATTGTCTTCTCACTACTTCCCGCCTGTCCACTTACTAGAACAAAGACATTAAGCGCTGATTCCTTTGTTAACAACGCAGTCTGAAGAGCCAACCGGACTAGAGGAAGCGAGGAGCATGCATACAGCGTATCAGTGTGTGCTTTGTAATCTTCGCTGTACATCCTTCTTACGCAAGACGCGAAGAACTCGCGTTCTCCCGACAGCATCTAGCGGCATCTTTCCCTGCACTGTCATCTTCCTTTTCTTTTCTTGATATTATTTTGCACTCCTCTTTTTTGCTTGGTGATAAACGCCTTGCGTTTTCTCGACGTCCTCGCTGCTTCGCCATCCAGAGTAAAAGTAAGACAACATAGACGGTGTTTTTTTATACAATTTTGGGGGCAAAACTTGTTAGGGTCGAGCTTCTTAGGTTCTTATGTCTCCTGTTCGTCGGCGTGAAACGCTATGGATATCCATATCCATATGAATATTCTTACGTATGATCATATGACTATCCATATTGATCTATATAGAAATCCATAGGGATTTCCACATCCCAAAGGATATCCGTATGAGTATTCATGTCCATGTGGAGTGAAATGTCCAAGCGGATCTTAACCCCACATGAACAATGTGTTTAAAAATCCGACAGATCACAAGTACCTGGGAATTGACTGTATGCGAAGCATGCGGGGGGAAGGTGACCATGTTGCAATTTTTCATTGAGCAACACCTTATGAAATTACGTGAAGTATATGTACAAGTGTTGCACGCACAAAGATATGTTGAAGAGTTTCAGATGTTGATATAACTAGTGGTTTGCACTTGCGCAACGATACCAACTGCAACATGCGTATTAGCAACACCAGAAGCTGATATGAAGTGCTGATGCTCGCGAGGATGCTGGCCCTGGACACGGCTACATAAATCAAGTTCAGCGCATGGCAACTAACTACAATTTACGTTAACCTGAGGTGACGGCTGTATCGAAGGAGTACATATGTAATGTTTATAAAATTGGGTAGGCAGCACTGCAACCACTATTGACGTTTCACGAAGATTAGCGTCTATTTGAAAAGTAGTTCCGAGACCTGGCGTAGCTCTGGGGTAAAATGCTTCATTGCCACGCAGAATGCTTGGGTTCGACTTCAGCTGGCACACTGACTTTTATCCTTTGCATTTGTCGGTCGATAATACCAATTTTGAGTATTTCTTAACGCTCGCGCTTTAAAATTTCCCATGTGTGTTCTCGTGGTTCTTGGGTAGATACTGAGAGCCATTAGGCTGCGGCACATACCCACATACTAGGAACACATAACCGCCCATGGGTATGTGACACTGTCGGGCGAGAAGTGCTTGACGACGTAAGCGACGGCATTATGACGTCTGGACCAGGGCGTCATATTCGTCAAACCATCTTACCCTCCAATGCTAATTTTGGTTCACGCCAAGTTATAGGGGTGACCACGAGAGCACCAAACGCAAGCGGCTAGATAGATACGCTCAAAGCCACCGAATCTCACTAAGATATGCTTCGCATTTTATAAAAATACTTTGTATATAACGTACACAGGCGTTCTCATGTATTTGCATGACGGAGTATGTCCGGGGGTTAATGATCGCCTGGAGCTTCGCCCACTTGTCATCATTCACTTTGTGGATATTCTGGGATATTTTTTAGGGGCGAAGCTTTTTAAAGCGGCACCATTCGTCGCTTGTAGTAGTACGTAACATGTCTTACGCTTTGACCTGCAAGGTGGTGCTGGTGGGAGATTTCTCCTGTGCGTTGTTGAACAATAAAAAATTTGCAGCGTGCGCGTTAACTAAAAGCTGAATTCTCCTCTCTCTCCTACCCGTTTAGCGGCCATTGACATGTAAATTGAGCACTCTCTGACAAGAAAGGTTTGCTTCGTTACACACGCTGGGCGTAGCCTCCTTTGTTTTATAAAGGTTTAGCGAGCGTTGGGCCGCAGTGCGATGAATACAGTGAACAAGTATATACCATGAACTCGATGTGGTTAAAGGTGGGAAGTAGACACGAAGCGCAAGCCGTAAGAAAGTGTGCGTGTGCCACCTCTCATTTAGTCCTTGGAATGTCCGCTGATTGGCGGTGCTTCTATATGTGGAATATATGATGAAAAGATGCGAGACGGTGGTACTTGAAGTGCAGACTAGATGGACGAACGGACACCCTGACAAATGCATGGATGGACGCACGGACGGATGGGTGCATGAATGGATGCAGGGGCGGATACATAGACGAACGCAGAAACGGGCGCATGGATGGACTTGCGGACGCACGATCAGACGCACGCACGGACGGGCGGATAAACGCATGGACGGTCACACAGACGGACGCATGGACGAACGGAAGCAAGAACAAATAGACGGACGGATGCTTCGCCCCACTCTCCATCATTCACCCCGTGGATATGCTGCCATTTTTTTTACGAACCTGCCCGCCCGTCCAGTTATTGGTGGCTCTAAAGCGAGGTCAGACTTCTGCTTCTCCAGATTTTAAAGGCTGCCTTTTGCTTGTCTATCAATGTGTGTGCCCTCTAAGGCCTGCAGCCACTATCGGCCGTCGTCCTGACTTGGGTTTGGTCCTCCCGGCGTGCTGTGCGGACACACCTGCTGCCACTGTAGCGTGGGCGTTACATGCTAAAGCCTCTGTATCGCCGTCCCCTTCGACAATAGATCTTAAAGCGCCATGTGCGTAGTCACTCATGAGTGTCATTACAAAGCCATTCCCTTCATTTTTCTCGAACAGCGTAGGCCACCAGCTTCTTTTCGCCGAAGCGTTACTTTGCAGTTTCCTGTTTTTATTTTATTGGATACTGCGTTCGTGATTCTGAAATCTCTTGGCTTCGTCCGTCTCCTTTGCCGTCCCGTTTAACATCTGTCATGATTCGCTTTCAGGAGAGAGGTGCTGCTCTAGAAGGAATGGCAGCAAAGCCCCATGTCGTCGAATGAAAATGAATTGCGTTATTAAAACATCACAAAAAAATTTTAAAGGGGACCCGCATTGGGAGTCAGCGTTTTCCCCCTTCGGCTGCAAGACAAGGTGTCACCGTTTTCTTTTTTTTTCTTTTTTACTTTTTTCTTTCCCGCTGTCCGTTTTAAGGCGCTTATAGAGAAAGAGCTTTCCCAGGAGAAAAAAAAAACTGTTGGCAAACTTTCTGTGTTTTTCGTCGAGTCGGCCTATGTTCGGACAAGGCCACATCGTTTTCCTAACCAATCTTTGTGTAATTTTTTATGAGAAAACGTAAGGTATTATTTTTTTGTTCAATTAGTGTATGAGATGCCATCTGTCGTTGCCGTCCTTGTCCCATTGAAAAAAGTGCAAGACATGAGGGCGCGCGTTGGCGTAGCATGAGGCATATCTCTAAATGACGATGTACTCAGCTGGCACCTGTGTTTCTGCTAAGGGCTGGCAGCCTTGTTTATTGTTAGTATTTGTTGCTGCAAGGCGTCGTGTTCACGCTTAGCGCCTAGCAGTAGTGTCATCGTTTCTGTATCGATTCTATTAAAAGAAGAAAGGAACGACTGCAGACTTCAGTGACGATCTCACCTCTGAACTCGTGTCATGCTGTAAGGCGTTTCCTCGGCCACCTGGCTTGCGGTATTGTTAGCTTCAATATCGTCGTGAAGGTTGGTTGGTTGGTAACAACTTTATTGGAAGTTCGGCAGAGCTGTCGCCGACCGGGCCTTAGTTCTCCCGCGTGGGGATGTCACGACCTTGCCTGACCACCACTTCGCCAGCCTGCTGGACGGCCCAGAGTTGGCCACCGAGGCTGAGGCTGCACAGGACAGCAGCCAACCTCGGCGGAAGGGTTCCGAATTTAGCAACTTGTGGATTTCTGGCGCAGTCCCTGAGCATGTGATTTTACCTGGCGACCTCAATATGCGGGAAGGTAGCTCACGTAATTTTTACTGGACCTCACAAGTATAAAAAATGAATTTTGATAAAGCTACAGTGCAAAATGCGTCGTATAATGTAGACACCACGAATCTTGCGGCGGCAAGCGATTGTGGAAGTTAGCGTGTCTTATTACTTTCTGAGTATCCTAATTGTTCAACGCGAAGCAACACATGGCTTCGGCGATGTTCTGTGTCAAGTGTGTTTCCATTACTGTATTCTTGAATGTGAGTTACTGCAACAAGCGAGTACGTCGACGAACACTGGTAATATTACTGACGAAGCTTTAGCCACAAAAACATGGTTCAAGCAGAAACTCGAAAAGCACGACCCACAAGTACATCAACGTCTTCTTTCACACCGGCACAGAACTTAAGCCGCTCTGCTCCGGTACACTAACATATATTTCCCGTTTAAAAAGGCCAAACAAGAACGTAAGAGCTGCAGTGTCACCATTTGTTCGAGGTCAGAAGCGCCCGCATTAGTGACGCTGTTTTGGCTATGGCGCAGTGGGAACTCGTGAATAATTCATTGGGCATTAGCCCTTACGTGTTCGGATTACATATTAAAGGGCCGGGAAACATAGCTGGCTCATTGAATCATTTCTTTATTTACAAATGTTTGTTTAGAAATTCTTCAATTCTTCAAAATAGTATATATAAGCTTTCAATTCCATTCAGCTCGTTTTTTATTATTACACGGATGCGGACGTTATTGAGCCATATTTAATACCACCCGGCGATAATATATGTCGACGTGCTATCGAGCTCATCTTATAGGGGAAATATTCGCACAATGTGTACCTGCATAATCTGTGTCCTTTCACTATATTTAATTACCGAAGTGAAAGTTTACTTGGGCTGTTCACACTACCCAGTGCATTTTACCGTAAAATTTTAAAACGTGCGATCGGCTTTGAAAGAAAATTTTATCGCTCTTTGGTTGTTGACGCTTTGTTTACCGGCTATACAGAAACATTTGGCTTGGTTTGTTTGGCGCCTTCTCATAGCATTTCCCGGTTATTCTTAAGCAACCTAATGAAGCGGTTCAGCAGTACGCCAGACGTTCTATGTGGCGCGTGGCATCGCTTGCCTGACATTTATTATCAAAGCATGGGGCCGGAAAGCTCCATATTCGTCTTGCCGCATTCAAGACTTAGGCTTGAATTTATTTTCTCTATCTTTCACTTCTTCTTTCTTCCTGTCTTTCATTCTTTCTTGTATATGCGAAGCAATTTTCAGCAAACTTCGGCCACTTTGAGCGTATCTATCTATCTATCTATCTATCTATCTATCTATCTATCTATCTATCTATCTATCTATCTATCTATCTATCTATCTATCTATCTATCTATCTATCTATCTATCTATCTATCTATCTATCTATCTATCTATCTATCTATCTATCTATCTATCTATCTATCTATCTATCTATCTATCTATCTATCTATCTATCTATCTATCTATCTATCTATCTATCTATCTATCTATCTATCTATCTATCTATCTATCTATCTATCTATCTATCTATCTATCTATCTATCTGACTATCTATCTGTCTGTCTGTCTGTCTGTCTGTCTGTCTATCTATCTATCTATCTATCTATCTATCTATCTATCTATCTATCTATCTATCTATCTATCTATCTATCTATCTATCTATCTATAATCTATCTATCTATCTATCTATCTATCTATCTATCTATCTATCTATCTATCTATCTATCTATCTATCTATCTATCTATCTATAAGCTTGCGACTTTTAGCTCTCCTGGCCGTTTAGATAATGGTATCGATACCAAACTTGGTATGCCATAACATGACTGTATGAAGAGCATAAGGGACTGGTCAAAACATGAAAATTACGAGTGTTATGTCATTAATGGCATGATTTACATTTTATTGCCTTGCTGGTCTTGCGGTGGCTTCGTTCACATTACATGTTACAAAACTGGTATGGTATGACATGATTGCATGGCGAACACGAGCGACAGACCCTAACATGAAAATCATGACATGCGATCATGTAGCAAAGTGAGTACATGCCACAGATGATGCGCTCGCGACCATTTCGCTTGCTTCACATATAGCAAATTTCGCATTATGGGACGTGAATGGGTGAAGAAGGTATGTGACTGGTGCAAACATGATAATCATGAGATGCATGAGATAATCATGAGACATGGCAGTCATGTTTGGCATAATTTACCTCCGCCTCGTAACGTTGTGCTCATTTTAAAGTGACATATCAACCTTCCTCATTTATGCTTTGATTGATTTCCACTGTACGCAGGATCTGCCCATCTTTCTTTCTTTCTTTCTTTCTTTCTTTCTTTCTTTCTTTCTTTCTTTCTTTCTTTCTTTCTTTCTTTCTTTCTTTCTTTCTTTCTGTCTCTTTAATCCGCGCTTCAGTGCTTTCTGGCTTCATTTCAGACTGCTCTTGACAGATCCGCTATTTGCTGGGGCACGCTTGTAGTTTCAATTACCATGTTTGGGCTGCAAAACACGATCAAAATAAAATTGTGCGGAAAAGAACAGAGAGTGAGCGGCTAAAATAGTGCAGAGGGAGTGGCGAACGCGTGCCGTCAATCACTAATTGCTGTCGTATAATATCGAGAAAAGAAATGACCTGGTGCCACCGGAATGACGTTTAGAGAAGTGATAGTATAAAAAAGGAGCATGTTGGTGGAGGAAGAAGGGTAGGGCTAACTCCGTGTGTCGTGAGGAGAAAGATTGGAACAGAGATAATATGCCCGTGGCACTAGACAAAACCAGACGAAAATGTGAAGTGGGAAGGAGTCTAAATTATATAGAATTCTACGAGACCATATCAAACAGAAGACACTTATACTGGAGGGGAGCAGAAATTTCAATGCAAAATGCTTAAAAGAACTCCAAGTAGTAAGCAGCAAGAAGAGAGAGTATATAGAAAAAAGCGGTGAGGTCTGCGGTCGTAAAATTGAACTTTTGCGTGTGAGGAAGCGAGCGTGAGTAGTCATTTCCTAATTAGAAATATCCCACGCACTGCCAGGGCCATTTTTCGAGCACCCCACGTTCGCGCACTGCTGTCGGGGTAAGTTTGGGAGAGGGCTTATTGGTTCAGACGGCTGCTCCATAGCTGCCGTTGGTAGTGATTTATTTATCCTGCGTATTTTTACTGGTGTTCATTGACTGTAATGCCTTCGCACGAGGCTGCTGCTATCGCTCAAACTTCTCTCTCTTTCTTGTTTTCTCTTTTTGATTTTCGCCATATCAGCATGAACAGTTCAGTGTGGTATGCGCTGCAGTACGGCCTCTGAGCGGTAACCACTTCGAGGCCGTAAGGCAGCGCCTAAGGAAGTTTTGTGGTAGTACCACGAAGCGAGAGGGTACAATATAGCCCCGGTAATTCGGAAGAAACACAGCTTCCGCGTACGACAGTATCGCGTGTGCGGCCCGTGCAAGTGCAAAAGATTTTCAGGAAACCTTGTATCTAAGCACACCAGCCCACGCCGTACACTTCTGGCCACTCATTCAAGTTTAAGGAAGAAAAGAGAGGAGGCCTTAGAGCCTGCTCGGTTTTTCAAAGATTTTGCGAAGATTTAGAATCCTCTCTGTGAAGGCTGCTGTTGGGGAGTATCGCAAGAAGGAGACGTGTTTTATCCGGGCCCCGGGCTGTCTGACTTTCTCTTTTTTTAGGATTCTCGCGTTTTTCCTGTTTGTCCTTAAGAGTTTGGAGCTATTCTGCATGTATGTGGCTTATTTAGGCTGCCAGTTAACAGAACATGTCGGCTTCGCTGCATAACGGTCTGATTGATGTAAATTGGTGTAACGAGTGGGCTTTGTATATGGTCGTTACAGTGTGTCCATAATCTTGCATGTTGAGTAACCACGGGAAACTTAGCACGGATAGTGTAACCGTAGCTGTTAAAGGGATCGCGCAGCTCTTTCATTGCGCCTTAATTGTCGGTTACAGCCTAAATATATATGTGAGCTACGTTTACAGCGGTTCCTGTCCCACCGAAGCAGACTTGTCATAAATGACCCACTAAGTGCAATCGCTTATTTACGTGAAGTCATAACCTTTCGCGTATTTCAAGCATATAATTTGGGTGTACAGGCATGTGTTTATTTCCATCTTCTCGATAGTTTTAGGTCAAAAATATTTGGTTGTTTGCAAATTTTATCAAAAATGTCAACCTAACTGCTCAGTGAAACGTAATGTTTCACCAATAAACAAAATTTATTGCATATTATGCGTACTATTTACATTATCAGTGAAAAATTTGTTATGGTGCGAACGTAAATATGAAATCATTGCTCTATTGCACAGGTTAATGACAGGCGCGCTGCATTACTTGGGGCGGAGCATGTTATTATTGTCAGGCTGAAGCCGACTATAGTATCGTTCAGCGAATAATAGTAGAAATAAACGAGAAATCACGAATTCGTTGATGGTTCTCGAAGTCAACGGCTACCTAACAGAAGATTAGTTTTGTATCCTTCCTCTTATGACTTGCCTGGTTCTATTTGATAAGGTTAGAGTAGTCTGCGACCCAATATTTTTTATTGTACGAAGTCGTTTAAACCATTTGTTGATGTTTTTCGTACCACTTAGTGGTAAACAAGATCTCTCGGCAAGCTTATAGCATGATAAAAACTAGAACAGGGACGATTAAAGTATTTATTCAAAAGCCTTGAAATATCATTGTCCACAAATCTCATAAATGTTTACAAGTATTCGGGTGCATCATCATGAACCCCGACGACAGGCTCAATCAGCCTGTTACTGGCTGAAAAAACTATTAGTCCCAATCATTTCTATTCTTTTGCCTTTGAAGAAAACACATTGATGTTGAGCGTGTCGTCTTTGAAAAGTTGCGCTAAAGCTCTGCGTTCGACGTAGCCTCAGTAGGGCTGATCATGTGCACGCGGCTTGAAGAGTTTGGAGCATAAATGTGCACATGTAATACATGTACACATGCATAATGTACTGGTGCTTGCAAGCTGCATTCACGCTTGTGGTCTGTGCCATAAATCAAAGTGCACGTCATTCCCCTCACCCGTATCACGCTGGTCTTTCAACGATGATGCACTGAAATAAATAGTTCAGAAATAAAACTGAAGGTTCTGTGAGCGAGAATAACCTTTTTATTTGAGGTACGCCGTAAGAAGAAATTCCCGTTTACCAGATGTAGATTTTATCACGTGCACCTACACGCGGCACTCGAGCGTCATTGCGTATAGAGCTACTGTGATTTATCTTACCTGCTACAAAATAAAGAAGTGTAAAGAAGCTCAACACATAGAAACTTGCAGACACAATCCCATCCTCTACATAATATTTAGGCTCCGAAAGCGCGTGAAAATCTTGTTTTGTCTCATGCACTTCCTAATGACATAACACGGCCACTTGCGTCGTGTTGACACCTACCTTGCCTGACTCAGCCCAGTGACAGTCACAGTGAATAACGTGGGAGAATGACTAGGCATAGAATAAGCTTCATGTCTTTCTTTTTCGTCTGTTCGTTGACACTTTCATCCGGTGCAAAACGTAAGTCAAATCAACAGGCACACCTTCACAGCTTTTATTGGGCTCTCTGCTTATCTTTTACACTTCTGGCGGGGAATAACAGCTGCGACGTTAGTTCTATAGGTAACTTTATGCGCATTGATTCATCGTGAGGTAAATAAAATGCTGCCAGGGCAACACAGTTTGTGTAAACAAAACCGAGACGACGTTTCGTATCTCGCTCTTCCACGCTTTCTCTTTGTGTCGTCTTTATAAACGTCCCCGTCGCTCTCTTCGAATGTCGTAAGGTGTCGTGCCCGTACACAACGCTGCATATTACGTCGGGAAATACAGGCACCGCATTCCAGAGCTCGTTACTGTGTTTCCTTTCGGCCGCTTTCGTCGTCTCATCGTGCACCGAGGTCGATTCGCTGTGAACACGTCGCTGACACTTACCACATTGGGCTTGCTGCTCAACTCAGCTCTTCCCCCCAATTCTAACCTAACCAGAGAGGAGTGGGAGGCGACCCTGCTGGGTTGCTCGGACTTTCAAGCCTAAAAGGCTCTGGTCCAGAGGGCTAGGCTACTAAGTGTCACCAATGGGGCCCCAGAATAAGGACTCCACCCACTACAAGACATCTAAAGGGCTGCACGTCTTTTCTTTTTTTTTTCAACAAATGTTTATTCACTCATTACCTCGCACGCTTCTGCTGCCACGCATGTCTCTCATGGGACACGAACTCGTTAAACCTAAACGTGCCGCAGCTCATAATTTATTTCTTTATGCTCATGTTGTTTGTTTTTCAGCATCACTTGAGTTTTTGTGAAAGCTCAATCTTCGGAATCCGTGTTTTCGCTACAGCGAAAATGCGTTCCTTTTGCCGAACATCTGACCTCAGTAACACCATATCCTGCACGCACGATGTGTGGCTTGTTTACTTTGCAAATGGAGTATGCACCGATTGCGTTAATGTCCACCGCCACCACAGCTCACGTAGGCTGTCTTACACCACTCAATGGTTAGTTTTTTTTTCTGCGTCCTGAAGCTCCCTCTGATCCCTTTCCCGTCTCCCATTGAACGGCTTCTGTTTTCCTTCGCCCGATCACATTGTTGCGGAACTAAAAATATGTAATCTGTCGTCCTAAATGTTCCGAGATTCACCATCTTCTAGGTGGACGAATGGCTCCTCAATGCATTCCCCTTGGCGTGATTTATTTATATGTGGAGTTTAACGTCCCAAAACCACCATATAATTATGAGAGACGCCATAGTGGAGGGCTTCGGAAATTACTATCACCTGGGGTTCTTTAACGTGTACTCAAATCTGAGCACAGGGGCCTACAGCATTTCCGCCTCCATCGAAAACGCAGCCGCCGAAGCGGGGATTTCATCCCATGACCTGCGGGTCAGCAGCCGGGTACTTTAACCACTAGAAAACCGGGGTTGGGGTTTTCTTGGGCGTGGGTGCACGTGATCTTCTTCTGTACCAACCACCGAATTACACTTTAAGCTTTAGGAAGATCCTTTCCTATTGCCATGGAGAACTTTGGTGTCCCATTTTTTCTTTGTTGTGAAGCTTATTAAGGCGTCCAGTATTAACGTTGTTCTTTTCTAATCCAAGTCGCTCTTTTAACTGCGCAGAGCTTAACATGACGTATAGAACAGAATCGACGTGATCCCGTGCTTTGTTCCTTTTTTTTCTTGCTTTTATTTGTTGTTATGGTGTCTGAGTGCTCAACACGAAGTGCACGCGTGTGGAGAATACACCGCTTTCTTTTATTTTGAAAAATGGATGTGTTGCCGTAGGCGGCTGCATGAAAAATTCACAATAGAAATGCCACCTCCACCTCCGTCGGTCAACTTAGGTCGTCTGCAACGTCGGGCTTAGTTCGATAGAGGCGACGTCGCTGGGTATAATGCACTGGGGCTCATTTCATGGGGCGTAAAGCGGTGCCTGTTTGCGTAGGAGTGAGTTTTCAACGAAGCGCGTCGGGTGTGTTCAATTAACACGTACAGTTCACCAAAATAGGACTTTTTTATTTGGGTTATGTACGATTAGTTATAGATTGTAGTATAAGTGGAACAGCGTCTGCTGGAACGATTGTCTGCAGCGTCTGGCAAGGGCGAATCGTCTGGGAGGCTCAGTAAGGAAAATGATAGCATCTCGCGGCAATCTTGGCCACGCAATTTTTCCTTCTCCTAGATGAAAAGAAGGCGAGCACCCTGTTTTAATCTTCACTGCATGCAAGGCTCGGAACGAGCACTTTTGCACCTACCTGAGCCTCCTTCATTCCTTCTTTTCTTGTACCCTATTCCTGCTCCTTCAGAGGATAATTCGTGAGCCCTTAAAGAGTAGAACGAGATTCAAACGCCAGCGATTGAAATGCTTTTTTTCTATTACTCTTCCTTGCGCAACGTATTTAATTCTTCAATGGATTCTGCTTTACCTTTAAATCACCCGCCTGCGCATTATCGTGTTCTTTTCAGGGCAGTTTGTTCTTGTTCCCTTAAAAAGAAAAGAACAAATGCGTAGAAACGTGTCGTTCCCCATTCTTTATTTTCGCCCTTTTTATTTTAGTTTGCTTTTGTTGCAGGCTTGTTTTACGTGGAGTCATAAGCCAGCTTCAGTGGTCTGTTTGCGATAAAGGCATCGCTATTCGAGCGAGTGTTTTGTGCTCCCTGGCACGGCCGCATCGCGGTGCTGTATTCGTTACTCGATCCGGTTAGATAAAATTTAATTCACGTAACACTCTGTATGTGTCTTCGTTTTCAACTACCTTTTTGTAATCTCTTTGTTTCACTCCGATCCTTCTTTTTTTTCTTTTATCATCTATTTGTGCTTGTTTCTGAATATTAAGATGGGCTTATGAGCTGTTCAACACTGGTATGCGATTTGCTTGCTTTGTGGCTTGAGACTCTGGGGCAAATGGAAGGCCATATATGCTCTGAATATTAGTACCACCTTGACATACATTTATTCAATACTGGTTTATTCATAACTGATATATGGCCGTGCATATTCTTAAGGCGAATATGTGCATAGCGTTTTCAAATATAGTGGTTAACTTATCCCTTTTCTTAGATCAGAGACTTACCGTGCTCAGCATTCCACAATGTTGTGAACATCTTACTTCACTTTCATGGCTGCGGTAAAAGCTTGAGTTTCACGAGTATGCAGATTGCTGTGTTGTTGTGTTGGGAGAGGTGCGCTGGTGCGTTGTTTGGGGCTGTAAGAACACCGGTATGGACATAGCGGAGACATAGCATGGACATAGCCATGAGAAGAGAAGGAGGAGAAGAAGAAGAAGAAGAGCAAGCAAGGTGGCGTTGGTTGGGGCGGAAGCGAAGAGGACGGTTCGCCAGGGTCACGATCGTGGTTTCGTCCCGAGTGCCTGGCAGAGCTCAAGGGTCCGAGTGGATTGCTTCGCTTGGCCTCAAGTGTCAACGGTCTCTGGTGTACGCGCCGAGAAGTCTGAGTGCCTTCGTCGACCACGGTCTTCGGCACCGACCTGCTCCGTCAGCGCATCTGATTCAGCGTTGCCCTGATCTTCATCGAACTCCTGCAGTGACAGCATCCCAGAGTTGCGTCGTGCCAACGCAGACGTGTCCCGCAAACGCACCAAGTTCTCGCCGGTGAGACACTTGCGTGTTGAAACTCAGTTTCGACTGGTGTGTTGCCTTGCGAGTTTTGGTCCCGTTATATAACGCGTTCTGTAGTCGTATAACGCCCTTGTTGTGTATCCTGTTTGTATGTGTCTTTTTAGAGTGAACAGAAAAAGAAAACAGCCTCGCCAGTTCCTTTAGAACGTTGCTGTCCCCGATGCAACTTTGTCTTATATCTTTATTATTTGAAAAAAAAAACCGTTACAGTTATGTAATTTTAAAGCGGTGCTTACTAGGAGAATAGAAAAGCTGGGCTCACAAAAGGATAACATTGGAGCAAGAATAATAATAGTGACCACCACCCAATAAAGTACACCCGAAACACCACATGGTAAAAAGCTTGAAAAAAAGAAGGCTTCTTTGTCTCTTCATTTCCTGTTGCTGCTTTGGCGGCGTCTCGCCCTTCCCGATGCGGCCAGCGGGAACCACGTGTACTTCTAGGTTCTCGTTTTCCCGCCATACGACGCCACACCGTTGCGGGCTTGCTGCGGATGTGAATCCCGCGAGAGAGGGCAGATGGTCCTCGCATTCAAGGCTTCCTTTATTAGCACGGTGTGGTGGCCTCACCGCCAAACTTGATTATTGCCTGCGCCGCAGCAGCCGCGGTCGTTGTGTGGCAGATGTGGTACTGCTACACTCGATCTTTACCACCTACTCGATTTTCTTTATTAGGGGCGAAGCTCCTTAAGGCGTCACCCAATCGTCCTCTGTGGTAACCACCTCTATCGAGTATGTGCCACAGGGTAGTTTATTTCTTGCAATGTCCACTAGATGGTGGTACTTGTATATAATCAATCTATGATGAAAAAATGCGAGATGGTGGTACTTGGAGTGTTCACTAGATGGACGGACATGCATACAGACAGACGAACAGACGCATGGACGGACAGATCGACCCATGGTTCAATGAACGGATGGTTACACGAACGGATGGACAGACGCTTCGCCCCACTCATCATCATTCAGCCCATGGATATGCTGTGATTTTCATTTGTTGTTGTTATTCGGGGTTATTTCGTGCCACATGCAGCAAGGGTGAGCGACAAGACAAGAGCCAAAGTTTGGGTACAATGCGCTCAAGGTTTCGTTCATGTATCGTTTTCGTACCCTCGTTGTGTTCAAGCAAGCAACAGTGTAGCTTTTGGGTTGGCATTTGTCGCCACAGCCTCACGCATGTATGCATCTACGCTGCTGTCAGTGACGCAATTCCTTTTCGAAAGATTCGTTTCTTGTAAAAGAAAGCCGCATTTTGTGGGCTGCCGTAATCTTCGCGTGCCTCCCTTGCACACCATTTGCTTTTTGTTTTTTGCTTTGCCGAGTTTTGCGTTGACGGTGAGGGATTTCTGAAGGATTCTATAAAATCCGCTGCCTACCCGGTATTTAGTAGGTCTTTACACAGGCTCCGGTCGCTCTTTCCCTGAAGCAGCCCTTACGACCGATTGATTATGGTTCAGAGAAGGGTAAAGCCTCTTCGCGCTTTGGGGCCGTGAAAGCTGCACGTGACATTTGAAACAACTTTTCCTCAAAAAAGTCCAAGATGCTCAATGACACTGTCATGTTGTGAAGTTTTGCAGAGTGGCTTTGTCCTCAGTAATGCATTGCCTAATTGGTATAGATCACGGGTAGTCATAGTCATGTTATTTCTTTCTGTGCAACTCCTATTGTGAATAAAAGGACATGATGAAGCTCGCCTTGGCTTTGAAATTTAATAGCTGCGTAGGCCTGCCTTCTTTAGGTTGGCGTAGCTGACGAACAATAAACTACGCCAAGCGTGTAAGCAACCCTGACCTTTCCTTGTGGCGATCCCTGCATACATTTAGCAGGTCGCGTCACAGTTGTATTGAAGTGGATGTGCGGACAACGCGAGTGCATTCGTGTGCAAACCATTCCTTCGAAAAAATACAGTCAAAGCAACTGTGTTCCGGTTGTATACAAAGGCTCTGGGAGATGTTACGACTTCATATTGGATGCAAGAGCAGCTGTATACGGACAAAGGAAGCAAGATAAGAATGAGCGATAGTGCGCGTGTCTGTGGTTATCATTTTTGTAACGGCTTCGCAACTGAGGACGAGTTGTATCGTTAATTGATATTATCCGGGTTTTTATCCTTTGCATTTGTTGTGTCAACAATTCTGGAAATAACCACGCAAACTTCATGAAAAAAAGCAAGAAGACAATAGATGGGTGAATTTTATCACATCTGAGTTTCTTTTTCGCAAGCGAGTTGGGGCCCTCAGCTTTTCTTATGACGGACATTTTGTAGTTTAACTTTCCATAATGATGTGAGCGGAGTAGGCTTCGTTTATGGAGGCAATGGCTAATTCACATAAACTAATTAACGCAACGAAGAAGGAGAAGCCACCGAAAAGCACTTATCACAGCGCGTCGCGATTTCCTCAATTTCTCTTCGTCGTTGGCGCCATCTTGACTTTTTTATGGTTTTTCGAGAGGACATAACATTTAATCAATCATTCAACCAATGAATCAATCTTTCAATGAATCAATTTTTTGTTACGACGAAGCAGATTTCCTTGACCTTCCAACTTTGACTGAATCTGGTCTGCACGTTGCCTTGCTGTTAAAGATACTAAATCTTCTACATGCTTTTATTGAGGTTATGAGGTTTTACATGTATACACGTGAGCAATTGATTCTCATATTTAGTGTGATCCGATGGAATGCATTTGTGCGACAGTAGTGCACCTGGGGACGGAAGCGGGCATCGATTACAAATCCGCGGAAGCGACGTGTACCGCTAACCATCGTTCACGTCTTCGGCAGCTTCCCGTCCGTCGGTGTGTGTACATCGATCGCGCTTCGAGATTGTCATCGGTCACTGCTTCCGCTTCCTCTGGCTTACCCCTTCCTTCTTCCTCAGTCTGCCACCACTTCCGTCGCATGGTGACGCGCTGCCGTCGCTGGAATAGTGTACTTCCGTTTTTGTAGGGCTCCGTCAAGGTCTGTTTTTAGCCTCGTATAGGAAGGTCACAAAAAGAGAATAAATGGGTTCATCGATCTGGGATCCTCAGGGCTGTTATTTAATCTCGCTGGTTTTCGGCGCCAAGAACGGATATGCTTCTTTCTTTCTTTCTTTTTTTCTTTCCTTCTTTCTTTCTTTCCTTCTCTCTTTCCTTCTTTCCTTCTCTCTTTCTTTCTTTCTTTCTTTCTATCATTCTGTCAGTCTTTATATCTACCGTTCTTTCTTTTTCATTCTTTCCTTCTTTTTTCTTTGATTGATTGACTGATTGGTGAATTGATTTTTTAATCAAGCAAATGTAGGCTCCTCGTAGGAGTATCTTGGGAGGAAGACTATAGGGGGCATGCACTCAACCTTCATCCGCGAGGTGGCCATAGTATCGCTGAGCACCAGCGCTGTTTTGGTGGTCCGGCCATTTGGGAGTTCATGAGTGCATTACCGGGCTACCTCCTGTGTGCTCTCTTTGTCTTACCTGTCCGTGCACCAAAGAAGTGTCGAAGGTCTCTACTAAATAAGCCGTCCTCTGTATCTAACAAACAGCAGTGTCTTGTGTGCGATGCGTATTTAGTGCATAAAAATTTTTGAACGAGTTTATTTGCGCTTGCGTAGAGGCGGTACTCGCCATGATTGCACGCCAGCCAGCAGTGACAATGATGAACACTGCCGTATTCGTTTGTAACAACCACGCGAAAAAGAAGCCTGGGATTTGGAACGTTGCCTCGGTTGGTTTCTTTTTTACATCAAAAGTGCTGAAAAGTCAATGCCAGAAGACCGCAGAAAGCACAGCACGGTGAAGAATGGAGTTGTTTCGCCGCATTACCTGCCGATAATTCCTGCCCTTCCACCCCCTGATCATGTTCAGGAAATTCACCGGTGCTAGTACGAGAGAAGAAACGCGATTAAAAATAAACGGTAAGTTGGCTTACATTTCCGACAACAGTAACCGTGCTGTACAGCAGAACGTTCACGCCTGCACTGAACTGCTGTGGTCACCCGGCAAAGAGAAATAAACATGGCTACGCAGAATTTGTTGAGAAAAAAAAAGCACTGCAGTGATTGCTGCGATTACTTTCCTCTCTTGACATACCAGTACCGTTTAAAGAATTGGCACAATGCTAGCACGGCACTATAAACACGATTGCAAGTGGGCAAGGGAAGTTACCTTTCTGGCCAGCACTGTAATCATGCAGTTTCAAAAACATTAATGCCTAGCTGCTGCGCCCATCCGCTCTTAATATAGCTGTGACCCTCCATGAATTTGCAAACCTTTAGTCGCTCACGTGACGTAAAACGTGTCGCGTGAATAAGGTAGTACTCTTTTTGTTGGTGAAGTCGGCCCGCGGTAGTAGTTCAGCATCGCGTTGGAGTGCGGCGTCTTGAAGTTCGAGTGGGAATATGACATCGCGCAGACGCACTTTCTCCAGGTAGCGCTATATGACACAGGTTTATCTGACTGACGTGCGTATGCGCTAAAATTCAATGCAGTCCACAGTTGCACCCAGAAAACAGAGAAAAACAGATAGCTCCACAGTGTCACCATAGCTACCGCAAGCGTATCGAACCACGGAGACCGCCAAGATGACGGCATCCTAGAACGATGCCAGCGCACCTTGTGGATGGCGTCAAGTGAATACCTCAAACATTAGTTTTACCTGCAACACAAAAAATAACAAAATAAATTCCAAAGCAAGGTAATATACAGCGGCAGCTTTAGACAGCCGCCTGAGTGACTGATTTACCTGCATAATGTCACTTTGAATATACGTGGCTCTTGTCTTGCAGTATTGAGCAGTTTTCCATTTTGATGTTCGTAGGAGTACACGATTGTACCACGGACACGACCAAAAGAGCCTGAGTTGGTCGAGATCTGATTCGCATATTGAGTTGCCGATGCTTGACATCTTCAAGCGTGTTTGCCTTCGGTGCCGTGTCTGTATGCTTCATTCGTCCTGTGCAGAATATTTCAGTGTGATTGTTAGATCTTTTCGAGTAAAGTGGTGCTATTACCGGCCATCGTGGTCTGATGGTTATGGGTTGCTTACTTTAGGTAGCAGCATTGAATCCTGGTATTTCTAATAGAGGCGCAAACGTCTGAGGCGTTTGTGCCTACATATAGGTGCATGTTATAGAACACCAGGTCGTCGAAATTTCGGTGTCCCTGCACTAGGTCATGCCCTATAACTATATCAATGCTTAGGGACGCTAAATCCCAACAATTATTCTTAAAGTGGTGTTATTCCCAACTCTAAACCAAGCCAAGGAGGTTTAGCAAGGAGGTTTACTTAAGAAGAAAAAACTTCCTTGCTCTGAACCGACAAGCCCTAGCGAGCTGGCAGATAGGGCGGCAGCTACGCTTAGTTTATAGACTCCGTGCTCATAAATGCGTTTCAACTCGAAGCTACGACTTGAAGAGGCCAAGTCTGTATAAAGTGACGCCTCATGTGAACAAGCCCAACACTCTAACAGCCTTTCCTTCGGCATGTCTCTGACAGACGTTAAGATGACGGCAATCAATATAGTGAGGTAATATGGCGTGAAGTAAAGGGGTAATTCTGGATGCGGCATTAGGACCGTTCCCATGGCGCAGAAGTTTTTGCAATATTCTGCAACACGGCTTAAATGTCAACAAAGCCATAGAAGCAGACAAAAAGCGCAGTCTCTCTACTTTCGCTTTCGGTTGTTGTTTTCTGCGCTGGTGTATGCTTGATAGTCTTCACCGGTTCAATTGGTACTACATTGGGCCATATGTTGTTTTTCACAAATGGGAAATAAAAGAACAATGTGACAGTTGTTTCTGTTTTAATTTTTTTAGCTCGTGCAGCATTTTCTCACCATTGCTCCACACATCTTGCTCACATACGTGCGTTTTAAGTGTTTTAAATACGGCAAATAGTATGATGCGGGCTCTCTTTTAAACGAACATCCAGTTACAGGATTTTCACATGCACAACGCATACAGCGCGACTCCCCGAAACCTCTCGTTACTATTTTTTTTTTGCTTCACACGCCACACCACATCCTCAAAAAGTGGTCCCCATTATAAGAAACGTTTGCGATCTTCCTTGTGACAAACGTTGCTGAAATGTATGCGTCGTTGCCACTCCAGTTCATAGGTAAATGTGTTTCTTTTCTTCATCGCGTAGTTTGATAGAGTGACAAAAGAAATTTTCGCATAGGAAAGATTTTTGCGGAACTCAGTCCTAGTTCCACAATAGCAAGGCATCTCCATAAAAAAAGAATTTTTTTATTCTTTTCAAACAGCGCATATTGTGCCGCACGAGAACGAAGATAGGGGGAAAAAGGTTTCGCGGCATCATATAATGTCTGTCGTTAATGCGAGAACAAATGGTTCTCTTTTTTTTAGTTGTGTGTTGAATTACATACATTACATTGGACTCTCGGTCTCCAGTCGTCGCACTATGAGTGCAGCCTCCACTCGGTATAGCTGCATACCTTGTACCGGTACATTTTCCGAGTCCATCTAGGAGACATACTCGGTGACCATAGCGTTCCCTCGCCTTTGTGGCTGCTTGCCCCTTCCAGATTTCGTCAGGCTCTGAGTTCTAAACGCGAGGCGAAGTTAAGTCACCGCCTTTTGTTCCGTGCTCCTTCCGCCCGCGGCCCGAAACAACCTTTTAACGATGCAACCGCCCGTTTTTTTTTTCTTATTCACGTGGAAAGGGTACAACCTTACTTTCACGGTCGGCGAGCCCATGACACCCAGTCTCCGCGCTGCCATCTTGAGCACCATGTTTCTCGGTGCACATCACTGCTACCAATGACTGCACGCAAACTTTTTGACTCCTCTCACACGTCTTCTTCTCGTGTAGTTAGTTTTTCTCGACTCTTTTCCTCGTCATGTGCAGTGTCTTGCTTCACGTTCCAGCTCCGGTTGATCACGTTTCGCGATTATCGTACCAGTATAAGGAGTAGCCGGCGCTGTAATGGTGCGCCAACATCTCCTTATATATCATATCAATAAAAAAAATCGTACCAGTACTTTCAGCGAAATCTTTTCAGAACTTCCGTGCTGATGGTTTGTGTCTGTTCTCGCAGTATCACTACTTTTATTTCTTTTTGTATGTGAGTTGGTGAACTGTCGAAGTTGTTAATGTAACGTTATTTTGTATAACAGTGGCTCTTTATATACTGAGAGGTCATATATGGGATGTAAGTGGAAAGTATAGGGAACTTTGCTGTCTCCTTCTTCGAGAGCGTGGAATCTAATTACCGTCATAAGATTGTTTTCCGCGCATGATTTTCACACAGGAAATGAATGCTGGGCTGCAAGTTCGGTAAACACGTTGCCTGAAATATGGATACCACAGAGGTGGAGTCTATGTTAATGGTAAAGGAACTCGAGGTGGTCGAAATTCCGAAGCCCCCCTTTACGGCATTAAACCATGGCCGCTATTCTTATTTTATAGGGATGGCAGTGGGTTGTGTGTAGCGAGCAAAGGGGTGGGCCGGAGCTGCTGATTGGGAGTTTCGCGATAGCAGAGCTGTAGCGACGACAATTTTTATTTATCAAGAATAGCAATAAAGACGAAGTTCGTCGTCGAAGTTAACTTCGAGTATCATGTAGTTCGCGGTGTTTGATGCGTGAAACGACTGAATTACGGAATAAAACGTGGATGCTGTTACAGCTTATATAGCTCAGTTTTAAGCTGCTCACAAGCTGGAAGCGAGGCGCCACAACTGATATATAGTTTGGGCAATCTCGCGGGAGTAGTGTGCTGGAATAATAATCTGAGAACTATAGCAGTTTCCGGCATTCTTCTTTTCCTCTACAGGTGAACTTTTTATGCTTATTTTATTTAAGCTCACCGATAAAGCATAACTTATCATTTTTAGGGATACTTATGTAGCTGTATAATAAAACAATAAACTGGCTCCTACGCTACACTCTGCCTTACTTTGAAGTGCACCCTGTTTTAGCTTTTCCATTATTTTTCCAGCTTTTGTTTTTCTTTCCTCTGTTGCTATCTTCTATGGCTTTTACTGAAAATGGGTCAGTTAATTAGTGCTCCAACTCGTCTCATATATAAAAGAATGGGCAAAGTAAGAAAGTCAAAAAATTAACTGGTGAACTAAGATTTTCATGGCGTGTGTGTTTTTAATGTAATGAGGTGTAGGAGGAAATAGCGAAGAGGGAGAGACATAAGGCTTTATTGAAAGAAGTTTATTGCGACAGGATGGGCGGCTGTCGAAAAAAATTTCTTTGCTCTCATGCTTCCTGGGCTTCGCAGTTACTGAATTTGTCCTTTTATATATTTTCCTTGTACATGGATCTCACACTATCTTTCTCGGTCGCTCGTTGTTCATTTTGTTATTGTCACTTTTGCACCGGCCAACATTATTAGGCAGTGATGTCTTTTTAGTTAATAAAGGTGGATTTGCCCACAGTTCGCTATTCGTGCCCACAGTTCGCTATTGCCCACAGTTCGCTATTTAGCTTCGGTCATTTTTTTGTGTTTTTTTTCTCCAAAATATTTACCTGTGCGACTCCCTTTTCTGTTAACGGTGCCTGGAGCGAAGATATTCTTGGCTTACTTATCGCTAGCCGGTGTTTCAAATTCGTCTCTTTTCTTTTTTTGTTTCTTCATCACGTTTCTTCATCACGTTACAGAAAATCTTAGCTTATTCTTCAAAGATGGTCGCCTTATTACTGCCATGCTTACATGCAATATTTAATTGCTCTTTTTGCTTTGTTTATTTTGTTTTGTTTCATGCGCAGTCTTACCGTGAAATCGGCCACGCGTGCAGAGATGTACTTGTAACAATCGGAATCTGTAACAGGAAACAGAGAATATAGTATTATTACTATGACTATTCCTAATATTTGTAATATCCTATATTATTATTATTAATATTATTATTATTACTATTATTACCACCCGATTTCTTCATCACGACGGTATTACATTGGGGAAGGACACAAACCAGCATGATTTCTGAATAGGCATCTCGAGGACAAAAATAATAATGCGTTAAACTACAAGGCGAAACATAAATAATGTGCAAAGTAAACATACAAGCGAAAATTCCCCGCCTGCCCCCTCCCCAAAAAAAAAACAAGAACAAAAGTAGGCTTGCACATTAGCCCAATAAAAAGAAACAAAAAATATCGCCACAATATCACTGCAGTGTCCTAAAATTAATGCGAATGATAAAATACGTGGTTAGTCGTTATTAAATTACATTTAAACGCTTTGTTAAACCAGGTTCAGTGGCGCAAACACACACACACACACACACACACACACACACACACACACACACACACACACACACATACACACACGTAGGCGAAATTGTTCTTTAAGAGACTGACGTTTCGGCTGCCGTATCCTCTTGCCGAAGAGTGCCGCCCTTGAAACGTCATACGTCGTTTTTTTTTCCGGCACAATTTTGCTTACGCGATTGATCTAAATTTGTAAGCTTTTACTTCCGGGTCATATGTTAGCTCTTTATATATATATATATATATATCTATATCTATATCTATATATATATATATATATATATATATATATATATATATATATATATATATATATATATATATATATATATATATATATATATATATATATATATATATATACAGTGACCAGTGATTTCGCTTGTTTCTTTTTTATTGTTAGTAAATGATAAGGGGTAGTAGGAGGAGGAAGAACAGTACATGTCGAATAGGGAGCAAGAGTTTCACTTTACGATGAGTGATTGCTTTGCCATTTGCTATCCTTTTATCCCAACAGAAGTGGTGTCTTAGCCTAGTAGCGTTCATACGGTTTAGACCCCCTTAATGTTGGCAAGCATTGTCAGTCTTTACCTTTTGTTTTGCCTCCTAATACAAAAAAGGCCTGTTTAATGGTAGGCAGGATGACTGATTACAGTGGTCCTACCCTTATGAATGCCTTACACCTACAGATGGTAAACCTCAATAACAATTTTGAAATTTGGAACGGCAGCCTTCTTGGCGAAGATGCAAAGCACTGCATGTGTGTTTTTTATGCATGGTTCTCGTGTCACGTTTCAACCTTCTAAAAAGATGCACCCATATAACTTGGCATGACAGAAATTACAATGTTAAAAAAAGACGTCCTTGAAGCTGCTGTTTTTACTAACATTATCTACAAAGTCCTAACTCGTACGTTCTTTGTCAATAATGGTGACCACGTAAACATGCGAACAAAATTTTCATTGTCACCAGACTAACGTCATGCATGAAAGGGCCTGTGCCAGTAGCGCGATACACCTAATAAATGGGGATGAGTAGCAACAAAATAGAAAACGCGGTTATCGGCGGTACATAGAAAGGTACTAGCGTATCTGACATTTTCGGGTTGGTAAGGCGGTCGAAATATAGGAAAATGAAGCTGGTTACGAGAACCAAATAGGCAAGTACTGGTGTGTCGGGCTGCTTTGGTAGGTGAGGCAGGATTTAATAGCCTCTGCTGCACAATCTTTCTACACGGCAGGTCTTGTTTGCCGCCTGCCAGCGAGTCTAGCGTAAGCTTAATTGCCTTCGCGAACTGCACTTCTGTTTTCCTCGGCCCCCATTCTATGACAGGAATCGGCAGCGCTACGCATTAGTAGCGTTCTGGACACTGCGAGAGATCACGACATTGCCTCAAGACATCGACTAAGGCCGCATTGTCGTTCGACGGGGAAGCCGGGTACTGAGTCGTATAGGAAGCCCCCAGGAAACAAAGAAAGGAAGTATATTGGCCCCGGGAAACAGAAAGGAGGCATTGTTGGATCCTCCATTTCCCGCTTTTCCAGTCAACTTGTTTGCAGGTAAAGAAGGAGTGAGGAGGCTGGTGGTTGGAAAGAATTACCTGAGGCAATTGTTATTCCTGCCTCTCTTGCCGCAATTTAGATATCGAAGTAGTCTGCGCACGCTAGCGCGTAATATTGAGGTGATGCCGAGTTATGAAAACGTTGGATAAGTATCGCACATCTAGCATCCTTCGCCGGCATTGCTCATGCGCGCATATGTAAAAAGTGAATTGAAAGCTTAGAGAACGAAAGAGAGAGAAGGAGAGATAAAGAGACAAGCAGAGAAAAGTGGAGTTAATGGACGGGAAATCTTCATTTTACTGTTACTCCCTTCGCTTCTTTCATCTTTTGCCTTTTTCGCGAATTAACGTACATCTCTGAAGGCATCACGGGCAATGTGGGGCAGACAAAAGAAGTCATGGATTCAAGTGAAAGCACGCTTGCAAAGGTCACATCCGCATGAAAGCAAACTGGAGCTTTCAGAGAAGTGGCCTGCGCTCTGACAGGACAGCGGTACAAATGGTTGCTTGGTGGCAAGATAGAAAAAAAAGCGAGAAAAAAAGAAAATCTACAAGGAAGCGAGTTGTAAAAATAAAAAGGAAAGGCACTTTATTATTTTTTTTTGCGAGTAGAGAGATGCCTGGAAAAGCAGAACACTACTCAAGGACTACGGTGTTTCATACGAAATACGCTCACTCGCTCTTTGCCTCAAAGCCCTGTCTCACGCGCTTTAACGCTATATACACGTCAGGCCAAGAAATAGACAAAAGAAAGACTCATGAAGAGAAAGAAGGAGTCAGAGGAATAGCTGGGTGCATATTGGACACATTTAGGCCACCGTTCCTCTCCTGCGGGACTCGTACAAGTCACCCCAAGAATGTTTCCTATGAGTCTCCCTTGGCCCAACTGGTTGGATGTCTAGGTGGACAGGAAGACGGACTAGCCACCGCGACCCTCTTCTCACATACTCACAACTCCGTTTCGTCGGAACGTGGTCGAGTTCGAATTTGAATCCCTCAGTTTATTTCTATGCTGATTAGGTCACTGTGTGTGCTTGTGTGTGTGTGTGCATGTGTGCGTGCGCCTGTTTGCTTGTCTGCCTGCGTGCGTGTGTCTGGTTTTTTCGTTTCTCCTGAGAACCGCTTGAATGCCTGCCAAAATATACTGAAGCAGTGAAGCTTGTTATGTGCATTATTTAACTTCAAGAACGTTTACCCACGGGGTATAACGGCAAGTATTTGGCATGAACTTCGTTTTATGGTGGTTGTATATTTCCAGCGGGGTGTGTTAGAACAGGCACACTGTAGATGAGAGCGTTTGCGGGAATGTTTATTGAATTTGTATTGCTTGTGTGCTCTTTTTCATTGTGTATTGTGGCTGTCCTTGCTTTGTGTGTGTGTGAGGGGGGGGGGGTGCCTCGTTGTTTTTGTTTCTTAACATTGAAAGCACAAAAAAATGAAACAAAAAGCCTGACACGAAGAGAGAAGTGATCTCTATAGATCATTTCTTACTGAATTCATTTTAATGGTTTACTTCGGATGATCATGGTCAGCTGCGGCCAAAGCTTTAACATTCTTCCTTACTCGCACGTTGTGTTTGTTTTGATTGGACAGCTAATCTTACGCAACAGCTTGCCTTTCTGAGCAGGTTTTGGTTGTTTCCGGTCGTATCATGGTCGTCAAGTATACACGTAGGGGACTGTTTCGGGGTACCTTGACTCAATTCACTCAACTGAGAGGATACGTGGATAGGGTGGCGATTTGGGCTTGTTGGTATGATAGTATACGATATGGTAGCGCAGACAAAAGACATGAACAAATCAAGGCACATTCAAGACGACACAGCGCTGTATTTACTTGAATGTGCCTTCTCTTGTCCATGTCCTTTGTCTACGCTACCATATATTATCATAAGACGCGGTCGTTATCAAACCGAGAGGAGGTACGATCATTATCAGCGTGTACTCATAAGAGGCTTTCCCCACGAGACGACTGCAATTCGCAGGCATTAAAACTTCGGATCGTTTTAGTTTCATCGCCATTCTGTGCTTGGTTTATGACCCGGCCGCTGGCAATCATTTCTATGGCTAGGAACTTGAAAAGCTATGTGCCTATCAGATATTCATAGCTCTTGTAGCAAAACTTCGTCATTACTACTGTTGCCGTAACTTGCGTAACGCAGTTCATCTGCTTATTGCGTAGTGGGAATAAATGTCGGCAAATGGCCGACAAACCGGGTAACCCTCTCCTCTCTTTGGTCCTACTCACCCTCATGCAAGAAGACTGAACCACGCTCGTCGCCAGTTCCTCACAGTTGTCCGCAGCATCATTAATAGACGGGGCTCGCGTCGGGTCGCCTTCAGAATGCGTGGACGCTGGCGACACGGTTGCCTGCTGACGAATTCATAGTTTTCTCGCGCGTCTGTATGGGAAGGAGAGGGAACATAGGGCGACACTTTGCGCGACATCCCCGCTAAGCGAACAAGCGCTTAGTTCGTGCAAGTATGAATGTTTTCGCTCACCCTGTCACAGCTGTTGCTCGCTTCTTTACGGAACTTGGAGGTGGTCGTAAACGGGTAAAAGAAAGACGAAGACAAAGCACGGTGGTGGAAGTGAGTAATTTAACGCGCGCTCGTAAAATGAAGCACGCGTTAAGTGGCGCCCTTTTTGTGACAGCGCAGCATACGCTGTCATTAGACAAATGGCCACTTAACAAAGCTACGCGCATGAATATGTCTCGTGTGACGCGCGCTGGAAGACGTTATTTTTCGCATGTGAACGTGCCCGTGGAGAGCACAAACATGTAATCTTCTCCAAGCCCGAAATATTGCGCAATATCTTGCGTGCCAATATCGACTGTTTATTTGAAAACCACGTGTGATGCGAATTTTATAGCTTATCACTCACCCACCCATTAGTTTCCCTATTCTTTTGTGCTCATTGTGATGACTTTATCTAAGTAATGTAAGGTCAACACCTATCCTTTGTATTGAATCTCCTCTTGGCCTTCCTAGTAGAAACCTTGAAACAGTGCCGGTTGCTTTCGGGGATACCGCTGTTAACCAGTTTACCTGTGCATTTCCTATGAAAAAAGTGGATGACCTTAACAATTGGTTTGAAAGTTCTATGTTGCCAATTACCTTATTCAGCTAGTAAGTGTGTTGCGGTAACAATTCTCTGCCACCCACAGCAGCGGCGGATGCTCAACTATTCCACCAAAGCTGTGGTTGGTTAAGGTTCGCCCAAGGGCCTTCACAGGACCTTATGAGGATACCTCTCGAGCTAAGCATCGAGAAACAACCGAGCGCCAGGTTGGTGTGCTCCTATACACGTTGCCGAAAAACCGGTGGGTTCCCGGTCGGCACTGAGAATTCAACCCAGCACCTCTCGCATTGGAAGCGGACGTTCTAACCATGAACCTCCCTGCCTTCTCCCTTTTTGTTGCTTCCTCCTCTAACCATGAAGCTACCGCTGTACTTTTGTCATCGCATTTTATCGTTCTTTTTTACTATTGGTATTTTTATTCGCACTATA
The DNA here is from genome assembly GCF_043290135.1 of Rhipicephalus microplus. Lineage (NCBI taxonomy): Eukaryota > Metazoa > Arthropoda > Arachnida > Ixodida > Ixodidae > Rhipicephalus > Rhipicephalus microplus. Next base: position 68,989,500 of record NC_134703.1, read on the forward strand.
CGGCTCATAAACACAACCCGTACAATGTTCATGATGAGAAAACGCTGTGCCTGGCGTTGGTTTTCTATTCGGAACGTTGATGTCGTTACTGCGAAAAGGCAATCAAAAGGACATTTCGCTGCGCTAATGGCATTCCTCGTGGTAGGGAGGTTGGGCTACTTCTTATTCTGCTTCATAGTTTTATTTTTATTTTTCTCTTTTTATTATTTCTAATCCAAGGTAGCATGTGGCTCAAATAAATAAATGAAAGATAAAGAATGCGGAGGTAATACTTGGTGAAAAAGAAAATTCACTCGAGGAAACAATGACTTTCGCAAGACGGGAAGTGTGAAGATGACACTGCCACTAAGGTACTTCAAAGTGAAAGAGGCACTGAGGAGGCGGCGATGTCTAATATTTACTTTGTTTTTTTTTATGTGGTCACACACTAGCGGTGAGGCTATCAAGAAAGATGCCATTTTCACTGGAGCGAATCGAGGTCGGTGAATTCACTTCAGCATTCGCAATGGCTCCCTAGTGAACGCTCCGCTTTCTGAAGGTTATCAGCCTTATTGATTTTTCTTTCCCGCCGTAATCTCATTTCGTTAACGATCACTCTTACTAAGAAATCACACTGGCTGGCACGCGTGTTTTATATATATATATATATATATATATATATATATATATATATATATATATAAAGACTTCTGGATGGATTATCTCTCTTTATAAACAAAAACAGTTGATACTTTTTTTTAAGAAACTTCTATCTGGGAGATTTCGCCTCCCTCAGAGGATGAAAGCGTACTCCTTTTGTTTTCTGTTGCAAAGTTTGAACGGCACATGAAGTAAATCACTGTTTTATCACTTTATATTTCTGGATTAGCTAAACAAACACCAGGACTCATTTCCTGCGTCTTATTTACTTTGGCTATGCACATCGTTCTATTCTCCTAGCATCTACCGAGACCAGACGAAAGGCAGCAGTGACTCGAGTGAAGGAGGTAAGGTAGTGAGGATTTCTCAGGTAACGTAGCGACTTAAGTTTTGTTTATGCTTCGATACTGAGCCTCGCTTCTTCCGGGAGAAAGGAAGTGATGAAGGACCTGTTTAATTATGCACAGATTTCCCTCAAAAGAGCGAGTTGCGTGAATTTGGGCTTACCAGTTGAAGCACGTTTCAATTCAGCTCAAGCAACTCATTTGTATGGCACTGCCCCAGCCCCTGTACGTCCGCAATCTGAAAGCAGACTGCGTAAACGTACTGTATGTCCTCAAGATTAAAATAATATTTACCTTAAGAAATATTTTTCGTGCAAGAACTTTCGCGAGGCTATGCGACACACACTTCATAAACTTCATCTCAGCAGCCAAATATTTCTAAGATTACTTCAAACATGCGCATCGGCAAGTAGATAGCCACTATTGACACATTATTTCATTTCTCAGCAAGCGCGAAAATGGCACTAGTAGTCTACGAGTTCGAAGGATTACTTGGGATCTACTCAGGTTTTAGCAAGGCATGCCGATATACCTACGCTTGCCGAAGAAAGGGATTGTGATGTATTTCATGGGCATGTGGGGCAGGGGATCGAACATGGAGCATGGAAACCAATTTGAAGTGCCCAATTTCTGCGGCACATGCTTCATTCTAGTTTGATGCTCGAACCTCCTGTGCACGGTAGTGGGTCTTGTTAGTCTTCTTTCTTTGCCTAATTTATGTGGCACATATCTCGTTTTTCGTTTGGAGCCCGCACCGGCTGTACACGGTAGTGGAGCTTGCAGGGCACAATTCTTGTGGCGCGCAGTCATTCTTGTTCGCGCGTTTACGCCACCGGTGGTGACGCCGCTTTACGAAGGAACAGGCGTCTAAGAGTAGCGCTTTCAACTATGCCATGTTTTGCAGCCGATGGACGACGCTTCGATAAAGTTGCTAAAGTGCGTGTGTAGTGCGTCCAGTATAGTACCATTTTAAAACTCGCTGGTAAAAATTCTGGCACATCATATATGTAAGACTGGGCAACACGTCTTCTAAAGTTGTGCGTATCCGTACTGTGTAGCGCGTGTATCATGAATTTTCCTGTGACGATGCGCAGCAGCTGTAATATGCCCCACTACCGCGGACCATCCCTCGGGGCACGAGGTTCCACGTGCTCTCACCATGAGGAGCCTTCGCGTTACGACCTCCCATTCGTCGTTTCCCATACGCTCTCCAAGCAGCGTTTGAAGCCTCGCTCGGGGGCTTTAAATAATAAGAAAGGTGCAACGCTTGGCGTCGGTTACAGCGTTGCGTGGCCACACGTGCCCGCCTGCCATAGTAATAAATCGAGCCGCCACCTTTCCACCAAACTGCGCTGGCGCGTCGCCTGGTGCCATTTGAGACTACGGGATCGTGTCCCCCCCCCCTCTTGAACCTTGCGCACGTAGCTTGCCTGACTATCAGTGGACCGTCTGTCCAAGATGATTCCGTGTGCATTCGTGTCTATCGTCTTCTTGCTCAGATATTCATTCGTATTCCCGGGTACCATGAAGCTTGAGGGACTCGCTTGGCTGAGATAGTTCATGTTGGTCTTCGTCCTCACCAATATCTCACCGCACGCAGACGCGCGCTGTGGCTTACGGCAAAATAGGCGAGTCCCTATGGGAAGGCGAAGAAAGACTGCCTGCCATGGTGGACCTAATAAATATTTACAATGGCCGGCACAGACGAAAGCCTGGTCATGTATATTCCCTTTAGCTAGGGAGCTAGTGTGCTTCTATATATATAGTTAGGGTTTTGTTATATTTTTCTGCTTTATTCGTTCCTTCATCTTGCTGCCTTCTTTCATACCCTTTATTCCTATGCCGTCTCTCCCGGACCCCGCAGTTTACCTTAAAGTGAGATGTATGACGCGACATTCCTCTGGGCTGCCCCACTTTTCCCCTAACAGAGATGGCGAGCAAGGCGCACTTGTATGAGACCTCCGTCGTCTTTGTCGCTGCCTTGCCGGGAGATTATTTGGTTGCCGCGACGACTCTGCCGTCTAAATTGTTTGCTTGTGGGGAACCGGCGTGGTGGGCCCATGCAGTACTGCAGCGTGTTTACGCGCGATATGCCGCACCGGACGCGTGCGTGGGGTGACGTTGTTCAATTTTCCGCTGAGACAGGTCGTCAATCTTGCGCGCACTAGGTTTAGGGACGACGGGTAGGGCACCTCTCGCTACGGCACAGCGGACAATCCCAGCCTCGTGCCGGGACGCGCCTGCTAGATGGCATGGTAGGCTTTAAATATGCGTGAACCATTGCGCACATTGTGTTGTACGCTGTCGTCTCCACGTTTCATTTTCTTTTGTGTAGTTCTCTGTTTAATTCACAAGCGCGGTTTGTAGAAAAACAAATTCTAAGCTGAGCATAGAATTGCACTCGCTTGTCTGATACAGTGTGCGACCTTGTTTCTCGCCTCTGCATGGATAATTAATCTTGTTAACTGAAGCGAGAATGTCTAGTGAACGTCGTTTGTGTACTAATGATGTGTTTTGTTTTTTCAATAGTGATATCGTATTTCCTGATTTGCGAGTGTTCTAAATTGGGGCTTATACTCACCTTTGTAATTGAGGCAATGGTCATTTTTTTCGTAATTTTATGTAGTACGCAACCATGTATGAGTACAGTTTTTGAACGCCTTGACTACGGGCATTTTAATGTTAGCGCGCGGGCTCGTTAAAATGTAATCTCGGATCGGCTAGCAGCTTTTGTAAAGCTGTCTTCTTTCGGAGCACGGTAGCTATCAGGAGAAGCATCCACCACTAGGCTGCCTTCTCAGCGGCGTTAGTCGCACGGCGAGGGGTCGTTAACGTGTTGCGTTCCAGGTCGGTGCGCACGAGGGCACTTCGGGGAGGAGCACACAAACACCGGGGCTTTCTTGAGTGATACCCCTCAATGTGGGTGGCGGCCAAGGCTTCGCCGCATCTGCAGTGTGTGTTGTCTTTTGCAATAGCGGTGTGATGTGTGTGCATGTGAATGGTGAGGGGAGACGGATAAGTGAGGATACCACTGTTACAGTTCGGTGTTCTTGTGGTGCGACTCGTTTTACCCCCGTCTTAAGGGATCCCCGCGGGAGACTGGGTGTGCGAGAAGAGCCGGCCTCGCTTCAATAAAGGCGCGATAACTGTTCCATGGCGTTTTGTTGGCTAGTGCCCATTGCGCAGGAAGTGGCGTACACCACTTTTTTTCCCTCTTACTCGGGTCCAGGTCTATTAGTACAGTATGTTGATATGCTACAAGGCTTGTTCAAACGCTTAGCAATGCGTCCAAAGACGTGGTTTTCAGCTTTTTAAGCAAATCTGTATCTGCCATCAGTCCCTTGGTTTTGCTGACCATGTTCGTTCTGTTAGCTGCTGTTGTTTAGCAGTTGACTTCAAAATACTATTTTCCGATTCCTGTGCTCACTCGCGGTTTTCTCATTTGGTCTCTTAATTAGGTTTTTAAGCAAATCTGTATCTGCCATTCGTCCCTTGGTTTTGCTGACCATGTTCGTTCTGTTAGCTGCTGTTGTTTAGCAGTTGACTTCAAAATACTATTTTCCGATTCCTGTGCTCACTCGCGGTTCTCTCGTTTGGTCTCTTAATTAGGTTTTTAAGCGAATCTGTATCTGCCATCCGTCCCTTGGTTTTGCTGACCATGTTTGATCTGTTAGCTGCTGTTGTTTAGCAGTTGACTTCAAAATACTATTTTCCGATTCCTGTGCTCACTCGTGGTTTTCTCCTTTGGTCTCTTAATTATGTTTAAGTTACTGCCTAACTTTGAGGTAAAAACTAATTAGAAAAGTCTGCTAAGAGAAGTGTGGTAGAAAAAAAGTTCAGCATCGCGGATATGGCACCAAGTAAGGAAAGCGGGTAAAAAGGCGACGTAGCAGTGTGTGCTCCGTTAGAGCGTAGGACGAAAGACAACTTACGCGTAGCGTCCTACCGGACGTGTTTGATCTGTCGCAATTGTTTTATGTTTGTTTAGTAAACGAATTGATGTTGCTGCAGACGCACTTGTGATGAGACATTCTCAAAGTATTTGCGCTATCGTCTAACGAAGATGGGCGTAGTCTAGACTCCAACTCCGATGATACCTTGTGAAAATATAATATAGTGGAAAGTATTTCGATTGATTTCCTTGCTGTTGATGGTAGCTGCAGCTTTCACAGCGCTGTACACTATAAGCGAGACAACCGGTATCGGTGGCGTCGTAAGGCAAGCCGCCGATGCCATGGCTTCGGCTCGAACTCACCGCAGCTACATGTGATAAAGCATTACACGGCTGTGATGATGAGTTAGGCTGGTGAAAACAACGAGTAAGTGCTATCAGCCTTAGCTTTCTCTTTGTATGTATTTCTCCTTCACGGACTTTACGAAATAACCTTTCCCTGCTCAGGGAATCGCCCTTTGGTTCTTGCCGCCCCTCGCGCCTCTTGTCAGGCACCGTGCGCTCTACGCATTTCTTAATGTTCTCCAGTGACTGGTTTAGGCGACACTCTATGGAATCGCTGAGGCGTTTCGTCGGGCATAGGAAGGGCTTAGGGATGCGCATCAAGTTGCCGTGTTAAGTAGGACACTGTAGGATGATTTTCTATTTTGTACTTATGTATCCGTCGACCATATCCATTGTACAAGCTTTTTTGCTTTTGTCTAAAGTACTTCTACCATTTCTGTATAAGCAGTAGTATAAATAGCATGTTGGTGACGACTTGGCAATTTTAACCTTCGCTCGCATGCTTACAAGATGTTCAGAACTCGTGACAAGTGAGCCGGAGAATGAATGAAGTCGTAGTTGTTTACTATGCACTACTCATTGTGCCAGATAATGAACGCATCTGGATTGGTCTTAAATACTTTCGTGTGCCTGCCCACTTTTCAGGCTGGAACGTGACTTCTGGCAAAATCGTTCGGAACACACCGAGCAGTGTTTTTCTGGCAATACTTTAGAACGTAGTAACCTGATCGAGGGAATTGGAATAAGTATGAATAACATTACTTATGAAATACTGCGCAGAGCCCCCAAATTCTTATAATGCGCATTAACACTGTGGGGCTTTATTTGCACACACAGGGGTTTTTGTGCCCCCGCTGATCGCCCTAACATGAACAACGTCATTTTTAGTGAAGCGAAGAATCGACTTTATTTTCTCATTGTGATGCCGTGTGGCCTTAATAAAGCGAAATTTTTTGGATTCCTGAGCCCAGCAATAAGTCAGGGACGTGTTTCTGTCACGGAAATGAGGTCGAAAAATGCACATGATTATAGAAAGCAAAAGCTCAGACACCGGAACTCGAACCTAAGACCTCTCGGTCCGCCATGCGAAATGCCGGGTGAGCTATTAATTATGCCACAGACACGCACTTTGTTCTGTACATACGACACTCACTGTGATAATGCGCTTTTCACACCCGGCTGGTCTCATCGATAACGTGACCGGAGCGTTGCACCTAAAATTGATGAAGCGGGAAGAATGGTGACTTTAAAGAAGTCATTGGCGTGAAGTACAAACATTTAATTTTCTCACCTAAACCGTGATGAGACATTGTGTGTCGGGAGGAATGCTTAGATTTGTGTTCAACAATTCAATTCTGGATAGTGGCGCCACAATACAGATACATTGTGGTGAGGCAGATTGTTTAGACACTGCACTCGCTAAATATTCACATCTTGTTACCCCGATTAACTTCATACATTTTACCAAATCGCGAAACCAAGCAGCAATAAACTAATATATGGAATGGGTATAAATGTACTTGTAGCCCGACTTCGGCATCCTCGTACATAAAATTGTATCACCGTGTTTAGGGTAGATGTATTTTTCCCGAACTCCCATTAAAAATCATTCTACGATTTTCGGATGCCCCGAGTCGAAGGTGATTTCTGGGCGTGAAATGATCATATGTTGCGGCAGCTCACGAGCGGAGTGAATTTCAAATCGGTTTCTACACTTCAAAGTTAAAGGAATGGGGTGAGGGGAGATGTCAGGAATGACTGCCTGGCCGAAGTTTTCTACGGAGATTTTCGATTTGGCGGGGAATGTATCCGTGCCATCAGGTCACATAAGGGGCACGGAAGAAGTTAATTACTGGCGCGCCGCTTATCAACGCTCTTGCGAATTGCACCAACGAGAAGACGATGTCGTTACGGTGATAAGATTGACTTCCCCCTTTCTCATGCCTGTGAGGCAGCGGAATCCGGAGAGAGTATTTATAGGACCTTCGATGTAACCCCGGAAACGACACTTCCGAAAATTCAAGTAGGCACCATACTAGCTTGGCGCTTGCTTTGAAGGCGAAGTATGAACGTGGTGGTCCCATTTCTTTTATGATGGGGTCATTCTCCACCACACCGCGATAGTTCGCCCCGGTGGCGCGAGCCTGCTCCGTTAATTTGAATTCATGCATTTAGACCCCCCTCTCACCCTCCTTCCTGTAAAGCCGACTGTATAGCTGTGCTTTCGTCACTTGCCATCCTTTGCCGTGCTTGGAGACCATTGCCGCTGTCTCTCAACGCCTTGAAGCTTTACATTGTCTCGGCATGCCCCCACGTTTCATCTTCCCCAGGGGAGGACTCTCTTTTAGCGCTCATTGATGGAGCCCCTGATTTATTCTGCCATATTACCTATTTCTGCCATTTACATTGCCGCAATAAAAATTTAAAAGAGGGAATAAAAAAGAAGCAAATAGGAAGATGCATTAATGAAGGAAGTAAGCGGCTTTGAGGGGGCGTTTCATTTAGCCCTGTTTTGTTCTTTCTTACCCCAACGCTTTTTGACTTAAGTTGACATTCGGTACTCGTGGGTACTCTATTGTTAGTGCCTTGCTAACTAAAACATGTGAGAATTTCCCGGATGATCCGAAGTTATCAGTGAGCCCTCATGCGTGAAATGCCTTAATAGTACCCAAAGTAGTTTGCTATACCTATTGCAATAGTAAACTTTGGTACATTTCCAGCATTTAAGCGAAGTTATTGAGAAAAGGTTGTATTCGCGCAGTGAAAATATGTTGTACTAGGTTGTGTCTCTGATGCGTTTTGTCTGGCTGGGAGCGTAGGCATGCACCGATAATGACAGTGAATATTGAGCTAGAGGTTTGCGCTTATCGCTATGAAAGTTACAAATTTGGAATGCATTTCGCTATGACAGGCTGTTGTAATAGTGGCGGGTTGTTTCGCACTTTACCGAGAAGGTAAACAAACGCATACTTCTCACTGCCACCCAATGTTCCTGTTCTGTAGACTGGAGTCGTTGTGGCGTCTCACGGCACTTGTTGGATGTAAAGTGGCTGAACGAAAAATCAATTCGAATCACTGAGGCGCGAAGTTTATGTAGGTAAAATATTTGGCCCCTCTTTTTGTCTTTCACATGAACTGTTTTTAAGGTTAAGGATGTTGTAGGTAGCCGGCGGATCTAGCCTTGCATAATTTGCAGGCAATGACCCCGCCCGGTTTCCTCTTTGCTAAATGAAGCTGTGTCCTTTGTTTGTTTTTAAACTAATCATGAGCAGGCTCTTAAAATAAAAATCGTTCATAGCGCGACGTAAGCCTGCATAAGACAGTGGCCTTTCTGCTTTTGCACGTGCAGTACTGTGCCGGTAGTCTATCTCGCTGAACTATACACCAAACATAATTGTCACTTATCAACAGTCACATGCGAGGTATGTAGCAATCAAAAATTTCAAGAGAAGTCACGACACTTGTTTCCTGAGGATCGAGGAAACACGCGGAAACACGATATCAGCCACGCTGTTGCATGGTGAGCCTAACTGTTGCAGTTCCCCAAATAAACCTTGCCGTTCCTTCTTAAGCGCACAATATTTAAGCAATCAGTGTTCTATATCATCGTTTTCCTTGCACTTCGGGCACAAAGGCGTCGCGGACAGTCTGATCTTGTGAAGCCATCCTGGTGTACGCGCTGATCCCGTTCGAATGCGATGAAGCAAGCAGGCCTCTTCCCTTGATAGCCCTTGTGTCACACATGGCTGGTGAGGCGTCAGCCATAACGAGTGAAAATGCTTGTTTATAGCTTCTCGTAAGCTACGCTGAGTGTCTTTGTGAGCCTTCTTCGTTGGTGTAAGCTCCAGAGCACTCCGGGCAAGTCTCTCAGCCACCTCATTACCCGCTATACCCACATGTGATGGAATCCATTGAAACGTAATGTTTATACCCATGCCATGCAGATCTTTAAGGATTCGCAGTGATCTTTGAGTGCATCGATCTAAAATTAATCCATGTTTTAGCCGCTGCAATGTGGGCTTACTGTTCGAGAACAGCACGACTTGTTGCTGCCTACAAAACTTCAGTTTTTTCAGGGCTGCCTGAATTGCCACGCTTTCACATGTTGTCGATGAAACAACGCACTCGAGTCTCGCTGCCCAGGAAACCTTGAGAGATGGGATCACAAACGCTGCAGCGCTGGCTCTGCACACTATGTCGACTGATCCATCGGTGAAAACTTTCAAATGATAGGCGTACTTTTCTTCAATATATTCAAGTACCAAAGAAAGTATTTCTGCTGTGGGTGTGGAACGCTTGCTTTGCATCCGTGGAAACGTCACCTGGCAGTCGCCATCCTCATGTGACCAAGGTGGGTCTTGTCGAAGTTGTCTTTGGGGAAATTGATGATAAGATGGCGAAGGGTGTTGAGGGCCACGAAAGCTCGAGATTCCATGCGTCGCCGAAGGCGACTGAGTAGTGCTGGTCCTGGGCTCGATTCTCACCTACGACCTTCGAATAACGCGTTCGATGAACGCGTTATTCGAAGGTCGTAGCTTCGATTCCTGCTTACGGCTGGTTATCTTTTCATCCACTTTTCTTTCGTCTTATTTGCATTCCATTGGTTCTAATAACTTCCCCTGTACATTCCTTGGCATTACTGTCTGTTAGATCTCATATATATATATATATATATATATATATATATATATATATATATATATATATATATATATATATATATATATATATATATATATATATATATATATATATATATATATATATATATATATATATATACGAACAAATACAAGAATGCAGGAAGCTACGTGCGCAAAAAATATTGAATGGCGTGACATAAGATTTTCCAGAAAAGGACGCCGTTTACGGACCACAGATATGCCGGCTTAGGTTGCCTGTGTGCTTTGGCGTCGGCTGTCAATACAAGCCACGTTCGATGTGTTGAGCGTACGCTTATAAACAAACGGGATCGAGCTACAGCCCCTATGCAATCTTGTGACGCATTTTCCTCTGGTCAGCTCCAACAATGTTTCCAGAACTTTAGACAACTCTCATTACAAACGACTGCAATCGGTAGCTTCTTTAGTTAAGGGAAGAGAAGAACGACACATTCATGATAACACGCTGCCTAAATCCGGATGTGAAAAACGAACGTACACTCTCTTTGGTTATCTACGCTCGCGAGCTTGTTTACTACCCGTTTATATCTTGTTAGAGCTACCACTCAAACACGCTAATGAAGTCGCGTTTGACTCTCATTGGCGAAAGCTGGTGGCGGAGCGATCGCTCTTATTCACTGTGGATGACGACACTAAACTATGTAGAGTTGTTTGGAACGAGGCCGACAGCAAGCGGACTAACGGGCAGCGACATTGTACTGGAGTTCATTATTTCGCTAGCACGTGGAACCGGTCACTCGATCTGTGTTCACTTAGTGAAAATTATATACAAAACATAAAGCGGAAATTTCTTTCTGGGCACTGGAAGGAGGCTCGGGCTATGCAATTAAGGTCATGAGCTGACAATCAGAACTTTCTGTATTGTTGCTTCCTTCTCTCCCTGATTCTTCTATCTCACTCTCAATTCATTTCATTTCTTCCTCATTTAAATTCTGGAGTTCCATGCCTCTGTTTCTCGATTCAAACCTCTCCGTCCTTCAACTCTCTCCCACACGTTCCACAATCTTTTTTTTCTATTCACCAATTTTCATCCAAATTTTTATTCGCATAACACTCCTTTGTCACTCTCGACTAAAAATTTTTTTCTCTCTTCTTTCTTCTTAAAGATCCCCAACCTTTTTCTCTCTCAATTTATGCGTTATTCTTTCATAGCCTCTCTGGAGTTGCACTGTGGCTCTCTCTTTTTCGACTGCTCTCTGTCCATCACCTCTTCTCCACTCTTTTCTTACGTCTTTCGAGGGTCAAAATTTTGCGCCCTCTGTGTACCGAATTTTCTCCAATTCCTTTATAGCTCGCACCATAAACATCTTCCCTCCTCGCAGTTTCATGTTGCTTCACTTGAACATGCTTCGGGGAAGTGAAAAGACATAGCGTGTGTCCCAGTCTCATCGTGCGTGCGAACCGAAAATGAACAAACGAATGTCGGAGTGACGGAGTCGTTTGCTCCCTGCCGTCCCGACTCTCGTACTGCAGTGGTGAGCGCGGAGCTGGTTCAATCGCTACCATTCACTTCTTCAGCGTACGCTTTGGCGATGACCCAATGATTGCGCGAGACAAAACGAGTTGGCTTGCAATTTAGGGGCGCCTGCCAATCCGATCGCTCGCGTTTTAACGTTTTGTGCTCGTTCGAGAGGAAACGGCACCCCGACATGGTCTGTGCGCGCGTGTGCTGGCGCTGCACTGGTAACAGCGCGGAAGCTGCCGCTTTGGCATCGGAGTCGCCCGAGAGCAAAGTGGGTATAGATGGGGTGACGTACACTTCCTTCCTGTGTCCCTTAACCCTTTCGGCGTTCTCTGGTGAATACATACGCAGCGTGTGCACCCACACTGCTGCAGCAGTCTCGCGAGAATAGAGAGAGCTAGCTCACTATCGCGACAATTTCTGGAACGCTTCATATCGCGCTTCAGTGGTGGCGTCGACAGCGGCTTTGCTTGAGAGAGAATGCCCTGCGTGCCTGCGTACGGAAATTTGTCGTCTACACCGCACCTCCAATATTACACTGGAGCGCGTGTTCAGCGATACACCGGCGAAAGGGTTGTGTAAGAGAAAAAGAGACAGAGAGTGGAAAGAGGGGTGAAGTTGGACATGGCGATGAGTGTGACTTTTCTCGGTAGGGTTTTAGGGTACCATGGCGAAGCTGCTTGCTCGGGTGTCTGGCTTGTGGGCGACGAAGTGCTGCGTGTTCGTGCTCCACTTCCAAAGCGTCACTTTCTCCAAATACTACCTGATAAACTTAACTTACCATTCTTATACATTATCAACGTATATAGTAGACCACAAGAGAAAAGGCACCGCTTCGATTCCCTATTTGCCCGAGCTACATCCTCGGCAGGCAAGCACAACCTCCTCATAGTGGGGGATTTCAACGCCTCCCACCCAGCGTGGGGTTACACCGCATCTACACCGAAAGGTAGAGCTCTCTGGTCCCATAATCAGGCACATTGTTTTACACTGCACAACGACCCGGAGGAGCCTACTCGTTTGGGGAACTGTGTGAACAAAGATACATCCCCTGATCTTACCCTCACTCACAATGCCCCCACAATGGTTCGGTCTATCACCCAAACTAATCTTGGCAGTGATCATTACATTATTAGCATTACTTTACAACTAAAACACAGACCCATCGCACCTAAACCGCTGATGCTCACAGAATGGGACAAATTTAGAGAGACCCACAACAGCACCGCTCCCTCACGTATTGCAGATCTTACCGAGTGGACTCAACAGCTTCAAAAAGATGTTGAAATTCACACAAAAACTCCACCCCCCGACACCCCGACACCCCGATAACTACTCTCGACTCCAAGCTTCTCCATATGTGGGAAGCAAAAGTCACTTCTGAGACGGTGGAAACACAAGCGCCACAACAGGAAACTCCGCATTAGGATAGCGAAGCGAGACCAACGAATCGAGCGATACACGACTCAATTGGCGGCACAACAATGGGGTCAGCTTGTGAAGGAATGCATAACCACCTCAGTAATAAACGAACGTGGCAACTTCTTAGACATCTGCTAGACCCCAGCACTTCTCGCGCACGACACTCTCACGCTATCACTAAACTGTTACACAAGCACAGTGACCATTTAGGACAGCTCTTCGATAACCTCCGCACGTTGCATTTACCTCATTACGTAAGGATTCTATACCATCTTACACAGGGAAACCTAATGAGTCATTAGATGCGCCGATAACGGAAGCGGAAGTTAGGCACGCCCTCGCAACACTCCGTACCACGTCGGCTTCAGGTCCCTACCGCGTTAACAACAAATTACTTAAAAATCTTGACCCTATTTCTATTAAAGCTTCGACTGAGTACATTAACGACTGTTTTGACACGGGCACCCTTCCACCTTCGTGGAAAGATGCCAGAGTCATATTTATACCTAAACCGAACAAAGCTCTCTTAGTAGAAAATCTGAGGCCAATTTCCTTAACATCGTGTCTCGGAAAGACTATGGAGCATGTTGTGCTTGCACGCCTCCAGAGACACGTGGAGGATAATGGACTACTGCCTCCAGAAATGATTGGTTTTAGGCCCTCAATTTCAGCGCAAGAAGCGATGCTTCGCCTTCAACACGACATCATAACTCCTAACCAGAGCGAGGATACTCAGGCAATCCTTGGTCTGGACATACATGAAGCATTCAATAACGTAGCCCACTCAGCTATGTATGCTGGCCTCAACTGCATTTCTTGTGGCCAGAACCTTCCTCACCCTATACACTAGGCAGCTTCGGAACACCTCAAGGGTCAGTGCTCTCTCCAATCCTTTTTAACCTGGCTATGCTACCTATACCCAACGCTCTTCAACGTATCCCTGACTTGAACTTCTCTATCTATGCCGACGATATCACCTCATCGTTAAAATGAGGCTCAGATGGACACATTCAGAACACCCTACAAACAGCTGTAGATACAATAGCAGCACTTACATCTCAGATGAATCTCTATTGTACCCCAACTAAATCAGAGGTACTTCTTCTACCAACTCATCGTCGGAACAAACACGTTCGAATGATCGAAGTTCACATAAATAGGTGCCTCATTCCTAGAGTATCACGCATTCGTGTGCTAAGTTTATTTATCCAAAACAACCGACTTAATACATACTCACTCGAAGCTTTACGCAATACCATTGAAAACACCCTAAGAATGATAGGAAGAATCTCAGGGAAAAATGGAGGGCTCTGAGAGTCAGAGTTACTTCGTGTAATACAAGCTTTTGTGATTAGTAAAATTGCATATACCCTCCTTTACCTTCACCTTAAATTACCACAGCAGAAATCGGTCAACACCCTCCTCCGCAGAGTTTACAAATACGCGCTAGGCATTGCAATCAATACCTCTAACGCCCTACTCCAACAGACAGGAGTCACAAATACCCTATGTGAAATCTGTGAAGCCCATTTAACAGCTCAATACGCAAGGCTCACGGCCACTAGCGCAGGTCACCCTATTTTATCGTCTACCCGAATAAACTTCACCTCACTCACCAATGCTAAATACAAGATTCCCCAAAACATACGCAAACAATTACTCATACAACCCCTTCCTAAAAACATGCATCCAACATATCACACTAAGCGTAGAATCCAAAGAGCAAAAGCTCTTCAGAAAAAATTTCATGGAGCCAATGACATGTTCTATGTCGATGGGGTAGAATACCCATCCTCCTCATATCCTATGCCCTCTCTGCTGTCGACTATAACGGCAAGGCGCTCACAACGGCATCCGTCACTGTCAACTCTTCAGAGGGGGCAGAAGAGGCTGCCATCGCTTTAGGTCTATCTATCCCCAATATCACTATGATTGTGACTCCAAAACTGCCATACGCAACTTCAGCGCAGGTCGCATCTCATCAACTGCCCCTTCAATTCTTAAGAAACATCCTCCCATGCAAGACGATGCTCTTATATGGACGCCCGCACATGTGGGGTTGAGTGGCAATGAGGCGGCTCATACCTGCGCTCGAGGAATGACCGGCCGAGCGCAGGCCTCTGATGGCGCCTTAGACCACGCGGCCTTTTTCAGCGCGAGAGATCGTCTTTTGATCTTCCACGATATAACAAATCACTACCGCCTACAGCGCACTGTATATCACCCCTTACACCATGGAGCTTCGCGCTACCATGAAATACTATGGCGCCAGTTACAGACGCGTACGTTTTCTACCCCATCTTTTCGCCATCTTATGCAGCCTGCAGTATACCCTTCCCCTTTGTGCATTTTCTGTCAACAAGGAGCTAACCTAGACCATATCATGTGGGGGTGTACTCGAAACCCACCACCCAATTCTCTACGCATTAATAGTAAGGAGGAATGGGACGCTGCTATGTGCAGCTCGGCGCCCGAGGTCCAGGACCAGATCTTGAATTGGCCCAATAAGGTAGCGGAGACCTACGCTGGGTAGGCTCCTCTGACACTCCACCACCGCACCTTTCCCTCTTGGGATGAGTAAAGTTTTTCTCCTCCTTCAAAGCGTGTGTGTTCCAGGCGACGCGCGAACACGCTGAACGTGCGTGCTTGGAGTGAAAAAGACTCAGCGAAAGTGTGTATATAGGAAAAAAAACCATGGTAGACCGGCAGGTGGAGAGTGGAGTGCAGAACTTCACGTTATTGTTGCCTTATTTTCTCTTCCATCCCGATCTCCACTTGCATCGACTTGTGCGCGCGTGCCAAACACGTCAGCCGAGCCAGAGGCACGAAGCGTGCATGCTTGCAGCGTCATGTCGGTGTGTGTGTTATATGCGTGGGACTTCGCATTCAGCTGGGCAGCTCCCGGCAGTACATGATGCTGGAGCCACGCTAAGCGGAATTGCGTCCTTCGTTTTCGCCTCATGTTTGTGTGTGTCTGTCGCGGACGGCCTTCGACCATTCGCCCTGCGCACACAATAAGCAGCCTTGTGCTTCGCTCACTTGTCCGCTTAAGGATCACATCGTTAGCATTGCCGAGCCAAACAGTTTGTTTTCTGTTAGTTCACTGGCGGCTGCGGCTCGTTCGCTACTCCTTGGCTTCCCTTGTTTTGTTTTCCTTTGTTGCCGTTTGGGGCGTGGCCTGTATACTGCGACGTTTGGTCGATTTTGCCATTCTTCGCACGGATTTTTAAACTTAATGTTAAGGAAAAACGCGTTTCTTAGAGTCGCTCGGGTGCTGTAAAAACACTTTCTTGTGGCTTGCGAATTTTTCGATTGCCTGCCCTTAGAGGCTTACTTCAGAGGCGTTTTATTGAAAACAAAGAAAAAAAAGAGAGGGAAAGCTGCACCATATATTTGCGATCTTGCTAGTTTTTGTCCCTAGACTGCATGTCAAAATTAGGTTTTAGTGGCGAAGCTTCTTGAGGCGTGGGTCTATTCATCCTCCGATGGTGGTAGTAGCAGTAGTTGATAGCCACCAGTGGCACATACCCGCTCTAGACGGATGGACGCATGAACGGACAGAAAGAAGGATGGACGGACTCACGGACGGACGTACAGACAGACGAACTGACGCATAAATGGACGCTCGGATGGTCGCGCGGACAGACGGAAGCACGGACGGGCTGACGCACGCTTCGCCCCACTCATCTTCATTCACTTCAAGGTTATGCTATCATCTTTTTTCTTTTACCTGTGATTTACTTCATGTTTCATCTAGATGATATACCGGGCTACTTGAAGTGGAATTCTTTCTTTTTGGTGTGCTTCTAAAGAATGAATAATCTGAACGCACTTCATCGATCGAATCACTCGAAAATTGTAGCTTCTGGTAGTGTGATAGAAAATTGTTCATGAGTCTTTGTATCTCACAAGAATTCCAGCTTTACAGTGGTTATTGTGCAGTGGTTATTGGCACTGTGGTTATTGTGCAGTAATTATTTGATCTAATCAAACGAAAAAAATTCACAATAATTGATGACACAACAAAACGTGTGTATGTGCATCATCCCATGACGCTGTTGTGGGCTGTTTAGAAATGCCCCGCCGTGGTGATCTAGTGGCTAAGGTACTAGTCTGCTGACCGGCAAGTCGCGGGATCGCATCCCGTCTGCGGCGGCTGAATTTCCGATGGAGGTGGAAATACTGTAAGCCCGTGTGCTCAGATTTGGGTGCACGTAAAGAACCCCATGTGGTCGAAATTTCCGGAGCCCTCCACTACGGCGTCTCTCATAATCGCATGGTGGTTTTGGCACGTTAAACCCCACATATCAATCAATCAATCAAATTATTTAATTAATAATATATAATAATTAATTATTTATATTGATCATCCTAACTATGTTTCCAGAACCGCCTAAGTCAGCGTATCGCAAGGCCAAGGATATTCGAGACATACTCTCATCATCGTCGAAAACAAACTGACCGGTTACAATTGTGGCCACCCTTGCCGAAAACAGTGATGCAAAGTATGCCCGTACATGCACACATCCCAACAAGTCACGAGCACTGGTTCAAACTTTTTCTTATAAATCAAACGCAATCTTGGCTGTGACACTAAAACGCGATATGCACGATAAAATTCGTGCCAAGTAAAAAAAAAAGCAGTAGATTCGGCAGACAGATTTTAGACTCCATTTTAACAATCGTATATGTTCTGCTAACACCTTGGAACAACTGCCCATTTCAACACATGTGCACCTCAATGAACACTTTTTTTAATAACTACAGGTCACATTACTCGAATCTTCTTCCTGCACAAGTTGTGATGAAGACACCCGTGAGTCCTTTCTTATCTATAAGCTTGACAACGCGTCTGCTCTGAATGAAAATGTAGGAAAACTTAGTTGTCTATCTGTGTAACCTGTATCACCCTGTTTTATATATGACTTATTCCTTGATTAGCACGAGCCACTGCATCGTATACACCTGTTGATGACGTAATACCTATGTAACGCTTTCATATTGTTCTTTCAGGGTTGATTTTTTAATATTTGTTTCCTCTTGCACCTTGCTATTATCGGTTGTACAATGTAATGTTTTTTGCCCCGTCGCGGTGGTCTAGTGGCTAAGGTACTAGGCTCCTGACCCGCACTTCGCGGGATAGATTACCTGCTGCGGTGGCTGCAATTCCGATGGAGGCGGAAATGTTGTAGGCCTGTGTGCTCAGATTTGGGTGCACGTTAAAGAACCCTAGGTGGTCGAAATTTCCGGAGCCCTGTAGTACGGCGTCTCTCATAATTATATAGTGGTTTTGGGACGTTAAACCCCACAAATCAATTATTATGTAATGTTTATGCGTTTTTATACTTCATTTATACACCACGTGCTCGCATAACAACTTTTTTACACGTGTAGCAGGTGCTCTCCAAAGTCCAAAGCGAGCCACACGCATTTAGTGTTTGCCCATATATCGCCTTTCATGTCAGTTTTCTAATCTTCGTATCATTTATATGTTTATGTGCATTCACAGCACTCGTGCAATAAAATTTATATATATATATATATATATATATATATATATATATATATATATGGTGGGGTGAAATTCAATGGGTCCGGTGGAAAATGCGGTAGAAAAAGAGGTCGACAAACGTGCGAAAAAACACTAGTTTTACTAACGTTTTGGCAGGTGGGCCTGCTTTCGTGGGATTTGTCCGACGAAGGCAGGCCCACCTGCCGAAACGTTAGTAAAACTAGTGTTTTTTCGCACGTTTGTCGACCTCTTTTTCTACCGCTTATATATATATATATATATATATATATATATATATATATATATATATATATATATATATATATATATATATATATATATATATATATATATATATATTGTGAGCGCTGACTATGCACTTCATCTTCATCTGTATGACCGAACCATTGTACTGATCATCATCGTATGTCACGCAGGCTGGCTCTCTGGCTCGTCCGTCTGGATTAAAAAGGGAACCTGGTTGCTGCCGTACCGGACGTGGTCTCATAAGTGGTGGAAGTGCTGAGTGTGTGTGTGTGTCGGTTGGTTATGAAACACCTCACATTCATTTTATTCACCTCATGGGATGACATTTTTTTCACTGAGTGTCGTGCTGCTGCACACTATCCTGCCTGCAACAAGCACCTTGTTTGACAGCTTCGTTTTTCAATGCCTGGCGGCTGATAACGCGGTGCATAAGCCCGCTCACGCTGGCGTCCGCGAAATATAAGCTGACGCATTCGGATAGTGGTTGCCGCTAATGAATGGTAATCCGCACGTCGCGAGATGACGGCTCACCCGCAAATACGCTGAAGAAAGTGGAGGAGAATGCAATGCGGAAAAACAACCATGGATAATGAGGGGGGGGGGGGGGAGGCGGGGGTACAGGTTTCGGGATTGGAGAACTGATGTCCGGCAGTTAAGCTGCCGGCACGAGTGCACTCGCATAAAGAAAGGATATGCCACGCGCACCGTGCCAAAGGAAGGGGGTTGGGCAGCACCCAGCATTGCTCACGAATCGGACACAGTATTAAGAGGTAATGGGCGGAGAAAAAGGGTGGGGAGTGTTGTGACCTCCGGTGAGCCGTAGGCAGTGCAGTTCGGAGAGCAGCGTTCTCCCATAAAAGATGGACGAGCCCGAGGCTCAATCGAGGCACGTGCGGGCCAAGGAGGCAGTCGCTTCGACCTCAGGCTTTCACGTCACGTCGAAGGGAGCTCGGAGCTTGCGCCTCTTCCTGAACAAGCGACCACCGCGTGCCGTGGCTTCTTTTGTTTCCCTTAAATCTCATTTCGATGACCGTTCGCTTTTGCTGTTGCTCCCTTCTTCTTAAATTGTGAATGCCGGGCCACTTGGGCGAACTGCCGTTCGATGCTGGTTCTCCCACTGCGCCCCGTTTTTTTATACCTTTATTTCTTTGTCGATTTTTCAAGTTTTCTCAAAACTGTACGCAAACAAGCCTGTTTTTTTTTCTCAGTGGCTTTGCGATCGCTTCTTTTCTGGCAATGAACGGCGAGAAGCAAGTATGTTCATTGGAAGGAGGGCGACGGACAAAACAGCTCTCCTTGCGGCACTGCTTTCGTTCTCACAATGCAGCTCAATTTCGCTGTTCAGGTGGAAGCTACGGGCTTGGAGTTTGTGATATCCTAATGCGTAGCGGCGATCTTTCTTTGCTTCTTTCTTCCTTTCTTTTTCTTACTTTCTTTTTTTTCTTTCTTTCTTTGTTTCACCAAGTGGCTAGTCTTTAGGACATTGTGTAGATTCACGGTGCAAGTTTCTTAGTCTTTTCTAACGTTGCCACGAATGAGAAACGTATTTTTTGCGGTGAATTGGAAACTGACACGGCCTTTCAACGAGACTGGATTTGTCTTACTCCTCAGGCGATGAATTCAAGCCGTCTACGTATATAGGCAATCGTGAAGGGACTCACAGTTGTTTACGGTTATGTTGTCGATGCGACTTGGTTTGACGTCGTCGCTCTCCAAAAAAAATATATGATATAGGGTTTTACCACGAGAGTAAGTTAAAACTTGTAACCTATCTGTCCTTCCTTTTTCTCCTCTTCGTCTTCTTCTGTGAGTACAACCACCTTATGTTACTTCCGGTTTGCTTAGCAAGGCAGGATGGGTAGTCGAAGAGTAGTTGTAGGGTTTATGTAAGGTTACTGCTGAATTCAATAAAAAATCCGAAAGGGTACTCCTTCGCCGTGGACACGGCACTAAAATTGCTCCACGTGAAACCGCGGTATTGGGGTTCTAGACGGAAAGAAGAAAGAAGGATTAATCAAGAATACGGGGGCAGAGAGAGAATTGTCTTCTCTAAAAAGAAAAAAAACACTAATGTCATCAAATAGCTGGCTGCTTAATGTAGGTTTGCATTTTCACATGAATAGTATAATCTGAGCCTCAGTAAAAAGGCAGAAGAACCAGCTAACGAGGCAAAAGGCAGGAGGCATAAAGCACTGGCAACAATAAGAGAGAGAGACGAACAACACTGCACCTGTTCTTTCTGGCATGTAAGCAGATTTTTCTCTAAAAAATCTGTATACAAGTGTATTAGTGCTTGCATTAGTGCTACAAGTAAGTTGTTGTCAACTTCCTATTCTCTGTTGTGTGGCATGCTTTAGTCTGGGATTTGACCACCACGGCTGCATTTTCTTCTGTGCGTTTTCAGTGTTCAGTCTGCAGTGAGTTCTCGACTCGAGATGACGGCCTTACAACCTTCAGTACGCGCTGTACGAACATGCATATATAATGGCTGTGTGATAGCTTGTCAAGTCCCGTTTGGGAAAAACACCCTGTGTTTCTTTTCCCCAATTCCCAAGCAATGCAGAGTTATGCGCTAAATGGCAAAGAATATTGTTGCCACCTCATGATCAACGACGAGTCTGCATCGACTGTCGTGTTCATGAGACACTCCCGCGATGAGGACTATGTGTTTGCGTGTCACATATAGAAACTTCTTCCTGACTCCACGCGGGCTATCCTTCTTACTTTCTTGCAAGTGGATCCACAGATCTTATAACCGAAAATTTGTTAACAATTCTCTTGGTCAGTCACACAAATTCACTGGCAAGCACAAAAGACAAGCCTTCGACCTTCACACACAAGCCGAATGGGAAGCATTCTAGGCTGGAAACAATACATTTGTGAAATACGGAAACGTTCTCACTTGAAAGTGTTCAACTATTGCCAGTGCTTACCAGCAATATTATTTATTTCCACACCTTCGAATGTCTACGCGCTAGAAGGCATAAAGTTGTATTCGCGGCTTTTTCATTTATATGCGTTTTGATTAACTGCTCGTTTCATGATCAACATGCGATATTTGTGCGTCTTCAACGATTAAGCAACTTGTTTTTCAGCGCGTGATGAGTGAAGAAGCGCCTGCGAACTCACGTGCCGGCGGTGAGCGCACTGTGGGGAGTGGCGGAGGAGTGTCAGGGTCACAGCGCCCCCTCACAATGCTGCGGCTAGAGGCATATGTACTACACCCGATTCGAAGGTCATGAGAAGCAAGCGTGTGCGTGCAGCCTATAGCCGGGCCGTGGTGTGAAAAAAGTGGTGTTCAACACAAAAAGGGTGTACTATTTTGCGTGGAAATACTGTGACCGAAAAAAAGGGCGGAATGCGCGATGACAAAAAAGAAAAACAATGAATGCTTTGCGCACAACCAAAGACACTGTGGCTTGTTTAGAGATTACTGCAGTGGTCGTATCGACCGCAGCGCTTCATCAATATATATAGACGTGTTTGAGACAGCATGGTTTGAAGAATATCTAGGGACCACTACCCAACACTGGAAGTGATATGTGGCACCGTTCCCTGAACAGCGCTTGGCTCTCGCAGCCCGCCACGCTTTTATCGCCGTTGTTAAGACATCCTATTTCTATATGACACATATCGTTTCTTGATTCAATTTGATTCCTCTAAAATATGGCACATACACACTCAACCCACTCTGGAGCACTTCACGATTATGCGCAGGCTTCTTTTTTTCCCCATATTTCTGTTCTAGCATAGTCATGGGAATGCTCCTCTTTCCCCGTCCTTTTGCTGACATAAGTTCAGGCCGATACAAAAAAGCCATTTTAATTTGTTCGATTTTTTCAAAATGTGGGGTTGAGTTTACACTTGGTAACATATTTCTTTTTTGCTTTGTCTTTTGTCTTTCCGTCACAAGAAAAAAACCGTGAGAGTGAGGCGTTCTCGTATTCGCCGCGCAATGTTTATTTCGGGTGAAGCCAAAGGAGACTTGTTTTTTGGTTGCGCCTTAGCCCATGTAGAAGGCTATTTGATTTTCTTCTCTATTATTGGGTTTTTTCTTCACTCTCGATCCCGACGTACCCGTTCTGTGGAATCTCGCACGTCAAGACACGTTACACTGCGGCGCGCCGTTCATTTCTCAAAGTAACACACGTCGTCTTAACGCGCGATTAAGTCTTCGGCGCAGAACGTGCCGCTAAGTGTGGCCTGCGGAAATGAAGAAAGATTACTGCCCACATGGCGGCCGACGATAATTCGAATAAATGTCACCCCCTTAGCAACGTTCCACATACGCCACCACGCTTCTTTTTTTTTTCTCTTGCCGCAGGGATAGGAAAGAGTGGCCTGCTCCCTTGACTTTTTCAGATGTTTCTGGGAGCTTTCATTCCCTAATTTCAACCGCGAATAACCTCTTTTTCTGGTACCTTCAAACAGTTTTAACGATAGACCCAAAAAGCCTCTGTTGCCGAACAGCGTTTCTGCACTTCTCGTCGTAGCGGGGGGGTGTGAATGTACAAATATTTTGAACAATTAGTCAAAATATTGCACCATTTGGTTTGAGCTATGAGCACAATATTCAGTCTTTGAAAATATGAATGTGTTTTAGATCACCTTTTGACCATGAGCGTTGGTAGCAGTGCGTGTTCATGCAGTGAATACGGTCATGTGTGCTTCAATTTTAATTAACCTTGGCAGAAGTGACGTGATGTAATCGGCGAGGTGCTATGGCTGCTGCTTTTGGAACACGACTGAATAATGTATTTTCTCATTTCCTTGGCTTCATTTAGTTAAAGGGAGAATAAGGACTGCTGCAACATTTTTGAATAATTGCTGTGACTGACTTGACGAATTTAAGATATACGATTATGAGGACCGCCATAGTGGGAGGCTCAGAAAATGTCGACTTTCTGTTGTTTTTTCAGCGTACACCGACGGTGCATAGCATGCAGAGGCATCTGGCGTTTCACCTCCATCGAAATATCGGTGTGTATCATTGTCCTCATCTATATACAACAAATGGATGTACAACGATAATATTTATCTTCTTTATAGCCGACACATTCACCGCCATCGACGCCTGCATGGTATTCTGATGTGGGTGGCTTTGTGAAGCGTACACTGATTTGCAAGACTGCTCCTACGAGGACGCAGTCTCCGACATTTATATGCGACGGTATAACGCAACGCTATTTCTGCTCTCACTGTTGTGTCGCGGTGACCTGCCACGCGGCACATTAGTGACCTATTCTGGCGGGAGAAGAATTGCTTTCATGTATGATAAAATGTATAAGATCGAAGCTGGCTCAAAATGTAGTAACGAGGCTCCCTTATTTCTGTTACGGGTGACCATAAACCCGCTGCGAGCGCTCAGCTTTCGATGTAAGCCGAGAACATTTTATGACATAGAATTGCTCCCCCTCAGTAATTTTCCACCACACAAATGACGTGAAAAAAAGAATGCAAACACGTTGAAGTTTAATGATTGATAGGTTTGGAAACCTGAAACAATCAGGCGTGTTCAAGCGCGAAATGAGAGCATAAAGATGCGTTGTTAGCTTGTCTAAGTGAGTAGAAGCTGTAGTGTATGAATTTATAGGATGTCTATGATTACAAGGCACAAAAATTTACAAGGATAACAAGAAAACCAAAGCGAGAGAAAATCGCGCCGAAAGATAAATGCGCATTCCGGCTCCTATGAGTCGTGAATCCTTTCGAACCCCACCCATACTCGCTTATTGATTTTTTTTAACAAGTGGTTCTGCTTTACAACAACACCGATCAGGGCGGCGAACTCTGCATATCTCTCGCCGCCTGAGTTGGCCTCCCATATTTCATTCTCTTTCGCTCGAGGATTGTTATGCGTCATTCTTGTTGGATAGACCGACTCTTCCGCCTTGCACACGTCTTTTTCTTCCCACGTCACCTCAGCCACCGTATGCCCACTTTTTTTTTCTCGCACAGACGCACATTTGTTTCATTTAGTTTTAATTTTCGAGAATTATTCTTGTCCCTGAATATTCAATTCATCCCGCCGCCTGTACTCTTTACGCTCTTTAGTTCTAGAAGGATCTACTGTTTCAATATTTCTCTGTATACTTAAGAGAAACTGAAATAGTAAGCGAAGTGATAGAGCGTGGGGCTAGCATCTAAGCCTCAGGATGTGTAGGAATAGCGATCAAAGCTTGCTTTCGTCTTTACGTTATAATTATTTTCTCTCGGGGCGTGCGTAGCACCTGTGGCACTTGTGTCCTTATTCAATGGTTTGCACAGTCATGCTTCCATTGTTCTCTCTAGCTTAAGAACAGCACGCTACCTTTCATTCTGTTTCTATGGTTATTAATTTTTGAAAGGCGGGGGGGGGGGGGGGGGAGTGGGAGGGTTAGCGCACTTTGTCGCATTCACTATTGTGCCCCGCTGTCTTTAATCTTAACGCTCTTTCTCTCTTCTGAAGTTCCTGCTGAATTGTTCCTGCTGAATTGTAGCTTCCGCTGAAAAAACCTCTACCTCCCCACTTCTTTTCTCTTAGCTCAATTCTATATCTCCCAGTGAGTTCTTTCCTTTGTCTTTTGCTCAAAGTTTGAATTAAAGCCTTTTTAAAGGGTGCTTTTTTACCCCCTTGTTCAGCACGCTTCAGGAAAGTCCTTGCCTGTAGTTTTTTTTTCAGCCAGTCTTTAACAAGCGAGCACCGTTGGTTCTGATTGCGTTTTCTTGATAGTTTTTTTGTGTGTGTGCTTTCCACTCGCCCGCTATATGTCCTATCTTTTTTTGGTACACGTGAGAGCTCAGACAGCGCCCAGCTTTGGTTCAGATAGACAGCAGCGGTTTTCTCGCGTGCTAGAGAAAGGAATTGGAGCTGCGCACCTTCGTGTTACTCAGAGAGTCGCCTCCTTCCTATGTCGCCTCCCTTATTATTCGGGACTCCACAGCGCGAATTGAGCCCTTTTCTTTTCTCCGCCATCTGTTTCTTTCTCTTCCTTTTGTTCCCTCACCAATGCTATGAGTGGAAGGTGGGTGACCGAAGGCTCGGGCTGATGGTGAAGAGGGGTGGGGGGACAGCTTTCTTCATCCTATGACGCAAGCAGTGGGAAGCCGTGAAAGGTGGGACAGGGGAGGAGAAAAGAGAAGTTCGTGACTTATGCGGCGTTTTCTCAATGATAAATGCGTGCTCATACATCTGGCTCAGCCGAAGATAAGCCGGCCACGAAGGGAGGAGCTGGAATGCGGGAGCCGAGGTGCCCCACTTAATACGCGGCTCCCAGCGAATGAAATAAGTTGTAAGCAGGGCTTGGGAGTAGGAGGATGTGTATGAGAAAACGCGAGGGAAGTCGCAAAGTGGTATAAAGTACCTCTCGGGGAGTTGGTAATAAATTGAAGTTCGGGAGAAACACATTTGTATATGCGCACGGAAGACGAGGCAGCAGTTCGTCGCCCGTGCCTTATTAGCATGTGAATGCGGTCTTCTTGGAATAGCACAAACGTCATTTCACCATTTATTTAGTTTTTTTGTGTTTTTATTTTTCTCTTCCCTCTTGTTGAGTCCCGATATCGGCTCCACGTTTGAGAGGAGAAAGAATTCGGACGGGTGAAACTGTTTGCGCAAGCAAAGTTATTCTTCGCTGGAGCAATATCTCCCGAGTGTGGTGACAGTTTTTTATATATATATATATATATATATATATATATATATATATATATATATATATATATATATATATATATATATATATATATATATATATATATATATATATATATATATATATATATATATATATATATATATATATATATATATTGCCCCTCTTCCCCTGCCCTCCCTCACTTCCTCGACTATTTTTGCACAGTAGATAGAACTGTGCGTAGCGCCGAGCGCGTGCTCGTGTGGTTCTTTCACGCGAGGTTGTTTTCTTCCGGGATTTCTTGCTTTCAATTCCTGTGTTCCAAGCGCTGCATCTGGAAGTGCCACGCTTAGCGTGAAACGTAAATCTTGGCAGGAATCTTACAAGCTATATGCAACACCGTATGGAATTTGAGAATCGCTTAGTATGCGGCATAGACTGATACCTCCTGCTCTTTAGGTCGCGGTTATCGTATTTTTTTGTTTTAATTTGTTTCGCTGGTGTGATTAGCATATGGTGAATTTACTGCGTCGACAGCGCATCTCCTGCGTATTCTACAAAAGTCTGGACTTCTAGATTATCTGAACCTCGATTTCTAATATATGTGAACACTGGTAGGCGCAGCTTCTGCTGTGCTGATAATCATTCTGCGTTTAAGCATAGCGCACTGCTTGCTGTGTGGTACAGTATTTGTCAATTTATGACTTATTTTTTTATTATTTTTAGATAAAGAAACTGCAGGCCTGTATTCGCAAATACGTTTTACAGTAAAAATTTTGTAAGGCACTATTGCAGCCAATCAAAATGCGGTAAATATCATTAGCAAAGCCTTATAGGAAAACGCGCTTAGAAGATAAGTATTGCGAATTCGGTTTCGGGGTATGACGGGCCAAAGTGAGGACGCGATTAGAAGGAATGTCGTCGTGGAGCGACGCCGAATTATATTTTACCATTTGGTGTTCTATAACGGGTGCCCGAATCTTATTATTCGACCCTCTCGTTAGGCGTAAGAACGCATTCATTTCACGCGGGAGCTCTCGTTCTTGCTCATCGTAGCAGGCATCGAGCGAGTTTTGCGCTCGCCGTGTTGCATTCTCAGCGCTGTCAGCCTTGACTCGATTCGAATCGTTGCTGTCCGCGAAGTAGTCCCGCGCTTCTGTTCCTCGGGGACTTAGCGTAGGGAATGAGAAAAATAGAATATCGTATAGAAAAGATAAAAAACAATAAAAGTTGTGTGTGTGTGTGTGTGTGCGTGTGTGTGCGTGTGTGTGTGTGCGTGTGTGTGTGTGTGTGTGTGTGTGTGTGTGTGTGTGTGTGTGTGTGTGTGTGTGTGTGTGTGTGTGTGTGTGTGTGTGTGTGTGTGTGTGTTTCTATCGCGAGACGTTAAATTGACTCGCCGAGCGTCCTTCTTTCTCTGCTGCTTCGCATGCCGTGATTTTATTTTTGCTGCCTTCGTTAACAACACCGCTTTCTCTTTATGTGTATGGGACCCCAGAAACCGACACCTCCGCACACCAATATAGCCGTGGCTCCCGAAGGCCTTTGTTTTCTTGCGTGTGTAAATTGTGCCTTCTAGCCATGTTTGCGGCAGTGTTGTCTTTTCATGATTCACTCAATGTTTCGGTGCCAGCCTCCCGACGCGTTATAGTCGAAGCTTTTACAACACGACGCACAATACAGCGATCGTCGCCTGTCCCCTTCTCTCCCTGTCTTTCTCTTTCACGCTATGTTCCGGTCTCAGGTTGCCACTGCCTTTCATTCAGTGTTCATTGCTTTCTTTGAAGCAAAGAGCGTCCTCACGAAGGATGTGCTTATCAATGATACCCGTTAGTCTGACTTCAAATTATTGGGTCGCGCACCAAGAAAGGGTGCGTAGGAAGAAGAAGGATCCTGTCTGCAGATAGGGGAGGGAGAGGGCACCTATGAAACGCCGAGAACAGTGAGAAATCGTCGGCAGAAGGGCAGGTAGGGAGGAAGGGTGTCTCAGTCGGTTTCGGGAAAATGGTTGCTGGAAGGGAAGGTGCGGTTGCGTCTAATGGGCGCTTCGCTCGCCTCCCTGGCATCTTCTTTCGCTTCCTCCCGCTTCTTATCTCGTTTTATTTTACGGTAGAGCGTCAGTTCCACAGCCGTCACATTTTCGTTAGTTTGGTCACGCACTGTATTCTCTACATTTGATCACGCTGCTGCCCTGCACCGCACCGGCTCCTTCGTCTTCTTCGCAACTCTACCTCGGTTCGCTGCTATTGCTCAGTGGTTTCCTGTGTTCCTGGCTTCAAGCCCCGCCCTCGTTTCCGAGCGATTCGTCGATAACTGACACAGTTTTGTTTTGTTTTCTAATTTTTTTCTTCATTTTTCTGAGTCTGCTTCTTCGCGGGCTTTGCTGCACCACTCGCGTGTGTGCGGGAATCCCTTCTGCTCCACCTTCCACTCCTTTAATTTGTGCCGCTCTGGGGCCAGTGTTTCCCATCTGGGTCTTCCGCCGTATGAGGGGAACGACCGTAGTAGGTGGGTGCTGGTGTTGTCGAGACTTGGTGCGTTACCAATCGATAACTAACCGCTTACTTCATTGCAGGTGCAGACTGAATCTAGTTTGGAGAGGCTACCACTGCCTTCTCTAATTTTTGATGACACTCAAATATCTTATCTTGAGGTATTCCGTGACTAGCGATATTCTGCCATGTCCCTGCACATTTTTTTTCTGAAGTTCTCCAACAAATTCAGTCGGCTGAGCACTCTTACGCGCCCGGTGTAATATAAAACACGGAAGAACAGGGAAGAATACGTCGATTTCCTCTTCAGAAATATGAATTTCATACTGTGGGTTTTTTATTCTTTCCTTTTGTTTAGTATATGACTTTCGCTGGGCTTGTTTCACATTACTGCATATTGAGCCCGTACAAATCTGCACGGCTTTCTTTTTTTATTTCGCCTCAAGAAATTGCATGACCAGCGTCGGTCAGGAAAGTTTTGTAATTAATATACCTGACCTACTGTTGTATCAGAAGCTTGCGCGAACTCTATAGCGCGCTTTTTTAATTGCCGATTTCTGGATGCCTTTATATAGAGGGGGGTCTAGAAACAGTTGTAAACAATTTTTTAAATGGTGTTATGGCGCGAGGCGAAACGCTACCACTGCAATAGTGTTATATCAGTGCAGTGCAAATGATGTAGACTTATTGCAGCCCCTGGAACAAACTACGATCGTCATCACTGCCATCAGAGATGCCTGAAATTTTAAAGTTCCTGACAAAACTTGAGCTAGTTTTCTTAAGCATAATTTCGTGTTCAACAAGAATACCTGTGTAAGCACGAGTGGGAGGAAAGCGCCGCCGGTAATCAGCTTGCCAGGATACAAAAAATAAATAAAATAAGCACTCTCCAACTTGATTTACGCCTTGATCAGACAAAAACACATTGAAATTACTAAGACATTTCTGAGATCTCCACTGCACTGTCTCGCGTAGTTGACGTAGCTATGTCACTGTTTTACTCATTCTAGCGTTTGTCTGTTTATTTGCTTCTTCTCATAACAACTATGCTCTGCGATGTGCACCCTTTACAGATGACAAGAGGACGCTTTATTTTTTCATTTAATTGATGAGTGGATCATTACCTAATAATAAAATCACAATTACTTCTGAGAAAGCACGTTGAAATATGCTTCATTACCTGAATGAAGAACCATGAATGCCTTCACTTAACGACGTGCACATGCCACATGTTTACATTACTTTCGCTGCGACGGCAATGCATGATGATGATGATGGCTTTCTGTTCCTTTCATACTGTCTGCAAAAATAATATGAACACGATGCAGGCGTGGAACAGTTGTTGTTTTATGACATTCTGAATAATTTCCGATGAACTGTCCTTACCCATACGAATGTGTTTTTCTAAACTCAGCAAGCGAACATGATATGTTCTCAGATGGTGTATGACTAACGATCATGAAGTAGGCTTTATATAATGTAATGATCTCCAACACCAAATACCTAATCATGCCTGCACTCTATGAAATGGACGCCTGAACATTCTATTGCACACTACTTTGAAATAGAGCGCCGAAAATTGCATTCCTAACAGATGCCGTTTTCCTCCATTCTTCGCGGCAGGTCCGGAGTAACTGCGCTGCAATGCTACTCCGGACCTCAAATTGAAACTACTTTGCTTTTTCTTTTCGTTGAATTCCTCGTTGTTTTTATGACTTTTTTTTCTCTGTACACGACGTGCGCTGGCAGCCGGCTTGAGAAAATTTTCTCTCAAAGCTTATCGCAGCTTCCGCGCACCTCCCCGCTGGAATGGAAGAAGGCCCATCTGGCACATTTCCATATGAACGCGCTATTGAACATGTGTGGACGGCCTTTAGGGTGCGTCTGTTCTTTCTCTGGCCGTTATTGCCTCACTGGACTTGAGGCGCAGGCACTGGGCTTTCCCGCGCTGTCGTCTCGGCAGCTGTGCTGTATGCTTGCCTAGCTTTCAACTACGACTTGCTTCGAAGGAGACCAGTGTGACTGTTCTTTATGTTTATTATATATATATATATATATATATATATATATATATATATATATATATATATATATATATATATATATATATATATATATCAGGTATTCGCAACGTAGCGGTGCTTAACTCTGGCCTTCAGGGTCTGTGCATACGGGAGAACTCCCTTTTTCCAGAGGCACGCATGCGCGTCCTGACTTGCGTCTTTCCTGGCTGGATCATTCCGTTCTTGTGCCTCTCAAACAGCGTTGTAATTTTTTTCAGTTCAAGCCGGTATATTTATTTTATTTATTGACTTCGTTTGTTTTTGCAGTAAGTGGCTCAGCTGGCGTCCCCTTTTGACGTGGTTGGTTGCCTGATTGGATCACCCATTCCGAGAAGGTTTTTTTGACATGAAAGTAGCATGAATTAACAAAAATAGTCATAGGTGCTGCCACATGCTGCCTCTTTTTGCTTTCACTTGTGTTTGCGCCACCTCCTATTGCTTTTTCTTTTACAATAATTCCAACCTGCACCAGTTCCTCCTTTTACGGGCCTTCCGGTGTGAACCTCTTTCGCTTTCTCTAGGTGGGCACCGTAGTATTCTTCAAAAAAATATGGAAAGACAGAAATAGAGAACTGCACTAGATGGACGCTCCTGCTCACTCTTGTTTTATGGATTCAAAATGCCGTGCATCTTCTTCAGTCATGTTCGCTTTTATTTTTCTTCCCCTTTCAAGTCTAAGGTGCTGCCTTTTTTGGCGACACTATACCACCCGACGCCCTCACTTTTCCTTCACGTTTTTCTCGCCGACATGATCTGTTGTGGCACAGCTGTTAAAATGTTTATTTTATGTTGGTGCAACAGCCGGGTAGGTAATCTAAGAGGCTTGTTTTAAAGTTGTTTTCGTTCTTTGTCTTGGCTTTATTAGAATTTAAAACTGGGAGTGCGTGGGCTAAAAGGAAAATACAATATAATGAGAACATTTGTGTGACATTAGGATCAAGCCTTCTTTTTTTTTTCTTCATGCTAAATATTTTTGCATTGTGTCTTAGCCACATTCTCGACTGTTTATTTTAGAGGTGGCGGACAGTCGGGGATTTTAGGCTCGGGCGCTTCGCAGGCACCGCCAAACGGCCACCTGTACCTCACCTCTTGTTATTCGGTGACCCTTATTCTCAGGATGTGGCTTTATCAGCTCGCGTAGGAAAATTATGTTGTTCTCTCACCGTTCGATCACTCGTGTCCTTTTCTGCCTCAGAATGCGTGGGCCTGTTCAGGCGCGCGTTGAGTAGCTCTCGTTTTCGCCCGATAGTTTTTGTAGTTTTTTTTGCTAGTTTTTTTTTCTCTGCGCGTCACTTCGCGCGTGGTGGCCTAAGCACGTTTCCATGTTTCGGGTACCGCTTGGAATTTCCTGAGATGGCCCGGAGCCCCCTTTTCAGTGAAAGACACGTCCTTGTTATAAACGCTCCGTTTGTTGTCCTACGAAATCTTTAATGTTGAACCTCTTCGGAGCAGCTTTACGGTCTTTTCACTCTCGTTTGATTCATAAATTTATTACTCTGCAATTTTCAGATTGGTCTCCAAGAAAACAGCGCGCGTGCATGCGTGTATGTATGCGTGTGTGTGTTCGTGTATGTGTGTGTGTTTGTTTGTTTGTTTGTTTGTTTATGCTGACTGTTTTGGCACCGCCTTGGCGCTTGGACACACACACGCACGAACGCAGCTAGGCCACTATATATTTGCCAAATTAGCATACACTAATAGTAAATTTCAAGTACTGCTTACGATTTCCACTAGGAGTGACCATAACACAAAGTTACCGCATGAGATAACTATATTGTACAATTGCGATAGGTTAAAAATATTCGACGGAGAACGAGTGATGGTCACTTCAGTTGACGAAATGTCTTACGTCGGCTGTTGCTGGCCAGAGTTGTCTAGTGTCACATATATCGGATACGTGATTCAGTTGCTAACATGACACACATGTTTCGCTTTAAAATGAGCAAGAACATCTAAGATATTATCACCGTCGTTATATGTTTTTATTTTACCCTTCACATGTAGGCACAGGTGATATTGAAGCAGGGAACATATTAGGGCGCGTCATACCAGGGAGTGTGTCGTCTAATTTCTATCGTTTTCTTCACTCAAGCGCATGTACTCCTATAATAAAAACGGGCTGTCACGTCTTCTGAATAGATAAGTTATGCCTAAATGTAACCGATTGATGCAGTAGTTCAGTAGAACCATTTCAACATGTCACTCAAGCATCGAATGTGAAATCGCGCTAATAAACTTACCAGTTATTCAGAATCCCACAAACGTATTAGCTTTTGTAAGTTTGGTTTGTTAGTTTTTCTCTGTGACATGGCTGCACTACTCTGTGCACGTTTTGCAGGTGGTGCATTACATCCACCTTGGTTTGATATGTGGGGTTTAACGTCCCAAAACCACCATATGATTCCACCTTGATTTGATTCATATGGGAGTTTAATGTCCCAAAACCATTATATGATCATGAAAGACGCCGTAGTGGAGGGCCCGAGAAATTTCTACCACCTGGGGTCCTTCAACGTGCACCCAAATCCGAGAAGACGGGCCCACAGCATTTTCACCTCCATCGAACATGCAGCCACCGCCGCCGGGATTCGATCACGCCACCTGTGAATCAGCAGCCGAGTATCTTAGCCACTATACCACCGTGTTGGGGCCATTACATCCATCTTAAAGAACGACAAGCTCTAAGCGCCCATCGTCAACGGCTTTCAACTGACCTTGTGCAAAAGTACTGCCGTTTTGCATGAAGTTAAACGAGACACACGGGCGTCGATGCAAGAATGACACCTGAACGTCCGCGTACTCTGCCAAAAGTGTGAAAAATTTGGTTTCTTGCTGATAACCCGTGATGAAGGACTGTTTTACACACACTGATGACGACACAAAAAATGCAAAAACACTGCTTCCGAGCTTTTCCGGTGTTTCTTCGCGCTA
Source organism: Rhipicephalus microplus (assembly GCF_043290135.1). Taxonomy (NCBI): domain Eukaryota; kingdom Metazoa; phylum Arthropoda; class Arachnida; order Ixodida; family Ixodidae; genus Rhipicephalus; species Rhipicephalus microplus. The sequence goes on from NC_134703.1 coordinate 69,023,164, forward strand.
TCAATAAAGGTGTGAGGTCTAGTATGGTTAAATTTCTTTGCAATTTTCTATATCAACATTTCAGAGGCGTATACAGGGCACCATGACTTTAGTCCTGTTAATACTTTTTTTTCCTGCCCCTCTGATTGTCACTTTTGAAGCAATTGATAAGTCCGTCTAAAATATCACAATAGGAAAGTTTAGAGTCGGAGAAACAGTGAACTCTGCGTTTGTGGTGTCGCTTCTCTTTTGTGCACGTGTATGCCGCTTTCTTCCTTGCGGCTTATCGATCAAAATCACGCCAACGCTTGGTGTTTCGTGGCACAGTGGCAGCATTATAACAGCCTAGAAAGTTAATGTCCACATCATTGACATTTGTAATATTCTCTATTACATAAAACACTGCTTTCAGCGGTATCTCATTTTGCTAAGTTGCCTTAGTGATTCCTGTCATCCACTTATTTTCAACAAATCACTGCCTTGTAACTTCGCATCTTGTAAACACATCAATAGCATCTCCTATAGTTTCCTTTGCATCATCGTTTGTTAATTATCATCAATATTGTGTCTAAGAAAAAAACCTGGGCCCATAAATTTGCACTTTTTTCATATATAGCGAAGGTGTCGCTCTGGCGAACTCGATGCCTTCATGAAGAATGCGAAGGATCATTGCTCAGCTGCCAGCTCGTAATGGGATCACATGCTACGTGACACCAACAGGCCCAGAAAAAGTGTTCCACACTCGCCGTAGTGGCAGAAGGCGTCGCACGTTTAAATGCATATGCACTATAAAGTGGACGGAGGGATGACTGCCACCGCAGTTGTGTGGTGCAGCATCGGATGCGTTATTCGAAGGTTTCTGCTTCGGTCCCTGTCAATGGCGAGTTACCTTTTCGTCCACTTTTATTTGTTAAAATTTACATTACTAATATACCTAATAACATCCGCTATTACTTTCTTGTCATCATTGTCTGTTAGGTATAATAATATTCTAACAAAGAAAACAAGCCCTTTTATATACATTTCTTTTTTTTTTTACTCGTAAGCGATGAATGTCAACGCTAAGGCAACACATTTCTATATTCAAACACCAAGTAGAATAATGCTAGAACAAGTGGGAATGAAGCAATTAGGCAGTCGCTAACACACTAACAAAAGAAAAGCACGTTGATGATCGTCACAAGAGGAATCATTAGTAAAGTCGACGTAAGCGGCAGAATTATGTAAATTACACTTACTACTGTTCTATTGATTAAAAAAGAAGGGCAACCATCAGAGCATGTTCTTTCTTTCATATACTGCTATGTGGATTGCTACATTGTGCCAATAAATGGTGTATATTTAATCACGGCAAGTAAATGTCAAACCTAACAGAAACGATAGTACATGGTTGCAGCAAACGACAGAATTCACAACTGAAAACACTTGATAGTCTCACCTGGCGTTTGGTTCTTCCATGACGCACTTTCGTCAATCCGACACGCTTGTCTGCCTTAAGCGGCTCTCGTTGCCCCGGTTCCCCGATGTTGTGTCGTACCAGTGGTCAGTGTAAATAGTTCTTTCTTACTATCTTTTATTTTTTTTCCTAATGCACTTCCAGTACTGGGCTCTCCGTTCTAAAGTGTAATACATACAAAGCAGAAATTTAATACAAGACGGAAGTTTAGGAAACACGGGCACTTGCGTAGGGTCTACAGTGAGCCAGTGTCTTTTCTCCCCTTAGCATTACCTGGATTAAGTTTTCTTTGTAAGGTATACATTACCTGGGTTAAGTTTTCTTTGAGAGGTTTACGCCACATGAGAATCGACGTTTGCGTGCTCGTATTTTTTTTTTTGTTTATCTGAAGTCCACTGCACACAACTTTCTTGTTTCTCACCCGAGAAGCAATGAAAGTCCCAACTGTCCGCACAATTATGTCCGTTACCTGATTTTGTAAATGCGACTACAGCTGCATAATGACCGCACTTTCAGACACGAAACTGCGTGATGCACTTCACGAAGTCTTCAAACATGCCCGCCGAAGCTGAGGCAAAGAGCTCCAGATTGACGAATATTTTCAAACCTGCTTAAAGAACACTGTCCGACTTCCGGACAACGCAGATGTTGGTAGCCAGATCCTCCAATGAAAAGGAACGGCGAGAGACGCACTCCGCTCACACTGTGGCCGTTCGTTCAGTGTGCGTGGTCCGTGCCCGGCGCGCGTTTCCATCCGCGCACTCCAGCCTTCGGGCACTCGCGTCGAGATGGCGCCAGTGAACCAGGGGGCCACGGAAGTTCCTTCGCGGGGTTCCAGCTCGGGCTCCAGAGACTGCGCCGCCGGGCGACGCCACTTTCGGCGCCGAAATTTCTTCCTTACGAAAATCGCCTTCACCGGCGATCCCGAAATTTATCATCTCTTCGCTTTACGAACGGATGGTGGCACATATACAAATATATAAAAAAGCGTATATGACTTGTACATAAATTAAGGATGCTCTGTTTTGTTTTTCCGGGTATGAACAGCGGTCCCACGACATTTGCGTGTTATTTTGTGGCCGTTATTTTAATTTCCCTTGGTATATAAAAATATTGTCCCGGTACATTTGCCTCCAGCACTATTTCATCATTTAGGGACAAATAACCTGGTGGCAGTAACTCATTCTCCTGCACTAAATATGTACCAGAAAGAGAGCGCATATTCGAGAAAGGGGTATTGCAAAACTATTAGCATAAGAAAGGGGAACATTGTGAGTGAGGAGGAGCATAAAAAGAAAGAGAAAACAGACATTAAAGTACAAATTTCGGAACGTTTCATCCATATTTTGCAAGGCTCGCGGTAGTCGTCCAGTATCTCCTCAAAAGAAAGATGGGATAACCTATACAAACGTTCTGCAGGCCGGAAATTAGTGGAGATATATGACTGCTACAGCCTGATGAACGGATGGGAAGTTCCCTAAAACTGTTGCTTGGGTGAGTTGGTTCATGATTATTTAGACTTATTTATCAGCGCTAAAAAGACGGGAAATTTCTAATTGTCCCGTCTTTTTTGTGCTGATAAATCAGTTTACGTTCCCGATAGAAGACGCTCGTTTCCGATTGGCGAGCTCATTTTGTAGAAGCTTTATATCACTAGGAGAAAACCTTGGAGAAACCTCTCTCAACCTTGGAGAAATTGTCGTCAAGACGCAGCGTATTTTACTCTGATGGTTTATTAGAGACCAGTGCAACAAAGCGGTGAAAAATGCTGAAGAGTATTGCAGTCATCGCAGATACATCTGGTCAGAACCCTGTAAATAAAATATCCACTATTGTTGCAACATTAGCATGTCTGCACGTCAAAACCACGTCATCTCAGTTTTGTGGAAGGGGAGTGGTGCTGCTGTATATAAAACATGTTTGATTTTTGTAGAACTGCTTTACTATGAAATCGTAGAAGTGGTTTTTTCTGTCCTACCTCATCATAAAAGACAAACACGACGATAATTATGTATTTATGAATAAACAAAACAGAAGTTCTGTATGGCAAATGAACCTTTATTACAGTGGCTGGTGAAAAGCAATGTGGTAAACACAAGAGTGGAACTGCAAATTGTCCATCAATCAAGCATATGCAGCTGACACGCTTTCAAGATAAAGTTCGAGCTCGTAGGACATCATAAATAAGATCGAGGTAGTAGACACCATAGCGTGCCTAATACAGTGCAACTGCATGCATTCACTGCAGATTTTGTCCTTTTGTATACAGTCGTGCAAACTCTGCAATGCATCGCTGATACGGCTCATTTTAGGAGACCTTCACTCTGTGTTTTTCTTTTGGCAGCTGGTCCCCAGCACAAAAGAGGCAAGAAATAACATTAGAAAAACGTAATAGCTCGGACACCAAAGCTGCCTTTTTTTTTGCTTCTAGCGGTGCACACATTAATATTCCTTGCGTTCAAGAACAGATATGGTTGAATTATTAAGCTTTGTCTATTTCGACACAGGTTTGGCTCGGGCACTTGGGCAGCTGGCCACGCATATGGTGATATAATTTCATTATCTAATTGCGCAAATCAGTGCCATAGCCAGCAAATCTTCTTCAGAGGGGGGGTTAAAAAAACAACCTCGTTATGTATCTGCTGTATTTCTATTTCATGTGTTTGCGTTTTTATATGACACTCGATGCATTCTTGCGTACATACAGGTTTCACAGAGCATAATCCACTGCTTGATCTTCTAAAGGTGGGCTTGATTGTTCAATGGTATTGTGAGCTGCATAGACACTGTATATAGAAGCTATGTTTCACGCGTAGTGCCATATCGCACTGACAGGGGGTGTTTCAGCTAAATCCCACCCTCGTCGCCAATGCACTATCGGGCTGTATGAGTAACACCCTGAGTAAGCACCAGAACAAGAATCCTTTATTCCAGATAATGTTGCTGTATTATACTATAAGTCTTTGCGCGCGCATGCGAATACGTTGGTGCCGAGTCCGCAGTTTAGACACCGCGATGTGGCAGTGGCAACAGCAGCACACTCATTGCGCCCAATTGTATTGTGCTTTGCTTTTCCTAAGTCTCTCTAATAGTGATCTGAACAAAGCAGAAAACAATGAAAAAGAAACGCAGGAGAACTTACCTTCTCGTTGATATAGACGGTCGTCTAACGGAGGTGAGCTTCGCTGTAAGTTTTGGCTAGGGTAGCAAAGATTCACCGGAGAGAAGGCCACTCTAAAGTAGAGTGAATGCAGCGCATCAAGAGTTTTGTATTACGTTTCCTTTCAAATTGCTTGTCAAGCTTCCGCGCCAACACTTGAACTGATGTGGTCTGTGAGCTTCATCGAAACACTTGAAAGCACTGGCGTCTGCAGTAAGTCTTGGAGCACTCGCACGACGAGTATACGCACACGCGAAAGCAGGTAATCCACTGGCTCGAGCACAGAACACAGCACATCACGGCACTGATGAGCGCTCCTCTAGACAACATGCCCGCCTGTACCCGTGCTACAGTAGCCCTTGTGGAACCGTTCAAGGAGAGCTCTGTAGTAAACGCATACCGTCACTGTCGAAAGAACGCGGTGGTGGCAGCCTAATTGATCGAGAAATACCGTCAAAGCGAGACGGGCTCCGTCATGGACGCAATGTTGGCGCAGAAACTCCACTCGAGGGACGATTCAAGGTAGCTCGATCACTTCGTTGACAATCTCGAGCAAACGCTCGAGATTTTCTCAAGTGAAGGAAGCGTTTCAAGTGAAGGGCAGTTTGTTAATGGGAAAGGGCCATTCAAGGAGCGTTTCGAGTGAAGAGTCGAGTCAAGGAGCGTTTGTGATTACGGGGCTACCCTCCCATGCTAATTTTGGTTCACGCCAAGTTAAGGGGTGACCATGAGAACCCCTAAACGCAAGTGGCTAGACAGATAGATTGATAAAAAGATACGCTCAAAGTCGCCTAATTTTGCCAAGAAAATCTTCGCATTTAATATTGTCTTTAAAAAACAAGCCGGGCAGATCTGCCATGGAAGCAGCCAGCATCTGTCGGTCATGTGCGTCCTCAGCGAGCTGACCCAGGCTGTGACTCATTCTTTTCCTGTGGTGTCCCCATCGAGAAACATACTTACATAAAGAGTGGACACCCCCGCAGGGCCCTGCGGCCCAGCTACAGCGCTGCCTTCAGCGCCACAAGTGGTTGGTCAGACCTGATAATGTCTTCAGCATAAATAAAATAACAAACTTCTTTCTTTCCGACGCTGGGATTTGAACCCACACCCTCATGCTCTCAAGGCGAGTGTCTTTACCACTAGGCCACTCAACCATGCGTTCCCCAAGCGAATGCATGTACAGCACCTATAAACCACATGAATGTGCCTCTGTGCAAAACAAATGCAGTAAGACAACACTTTCCCTTATGACTTTACTATTGTATGTTGCTATGCATTAGTGTGCTCAGCGGGACATGATGTAGAGCGGATATAGGAAATTGCACAAGTTAATAAAATTTGTTCTTTGCAAACAATTGATGCCAAAGTTGGGCAACAACTGTCTTCCTGAAGAGGCTATTACATGTCTTGAGAAGATAGTAAAAGCGAGGATGGGTAAGCCATGTATCGGTTGGTCAGACCCTTTCTTGCTGGGCCGTGAATAGGCTCCAGTGGCCACTTTCAACCATCTATCGGTCGGTCAGACCCTTGCTTTCTGGGCCGCGAATAGGCTCCAGTGGCCACTTTTAATATAGTATATTTCTCTATGGTGTTCCTCTGTTCTAATGTAATCAATTATGCTTGTTGCTGTTGTACTTGTTATCACAGCATCTATCGGTTGGTCAGACCCTTTCTTACTGGGTCGTAAATACGCTCCAGTGTCCACTCCTAACAATCTATCGGTTGGTCAGACCCTTCTTGCTGCGCCGCGAGTAGGCTCTAGAGGCCACTCTTAATATTGTCAATTTCTCTATGGTGTCTCTCTGTTCTAAGGTAATCAATTACGCTTGTTGCTGTCGTTCTTGTTATTACATTGGCGTTGTATAAGAATAGCAAGTTTTTAGGAAAATGTGTTTGGAAAAAATGCTTAACGATTTCGAGTACTTCGCACTCATCCACGGGAGAGCACTGAGCCGTCCCGCTGTTCGCACCTCGGTTGCTATGAATCTGGAAAATGTATCGAGAGGCTAGTACGTCTGTCCAAAACTATCGCGAAGAAGCAACGGTAGCATACGCTATCCCGTAGGGTTTTCGTGCTTACACTAGTTTCTGCTGAAAGATTTGTCCACATGTAATGTCTAGGTATAGTACCCGCCGTAGCAAACATTGCTCGCCATAAAATCTTTGAGGTTTTCATAATACCCATTAAGCTATCTTCACAAAACGCCAAGTTTAGAGAAGGCCATATTAACCCAGGTAACAGTGAAATGAAATGATACAACGTGAAATAGTCCGACAGGTGCTCGCTCGTGGTAAACACCAGGACCGTACGTTTTAGTTTTTAGATGCGGAGCATCTAATACTCGAGGCTTGTAGTGCGGCGCCATCCGCAAGCTTCCTCCTCCTTCTTCCACCATCTGTGCATCCCTTCCTCCTCTACACACCGCGCGCGCTTCACTCCTCCACCATCTGTGCACCCTTCCTCCTCTACACACCGCGTGCGCTTCTCCTCTTCACGAACATTCGCTAGCTGTATAATGTAGCGCGCATGCGCCGTCACGCTTCGAGAACATCGGCAGCTGACGCGCGCGCATGCGCCGTCGCGCTTCGAGAACATCGGCAGCTGACGCGCGCGCATGCGCCGTTGCGCTTCTCCCCCTTCTCGAACACTCGACAGCTGACAGTGTATGCGCCGTTGCGCTGTATATATACTCAAGGTCGGCGCTCGCTCGCTCAGTTGCCGCTCGTCGGTTGGTTTGTACGGCGCGTCGACGTCCAAGGTCGCGGTGAAATGAATTCCAACGAATCCACAAACACAATGATCGACGTCCCTTCGACCAGCGCCGCCCTTTCGCATACGTGTGTACGTGTTCACTCATTTAACACCCCCTCCTACAACCACGTTAACAAATTTAGCCATCGACCCAAGTAAGTCGCAATTTAACACCCCATTTCACAACCACGTTAACCAATTTAGCCATCGACCCAAGTAAGTCGCACTTTAACACCCCGTTAACCAATTATATGCTCCGCATCCTCTTCAGTGTTCCCCCGAGGGAAGCTGCGGGCAATTTTTTTGTGAAGCATCTGTCAGGAGTGTTTGGGGGTGGTTTGTTAATATATTTAAAGTACAATAATACCTGAAACATTATATTAGTGTTTTGTTATTATATTATTATTATTATTATTATTATTATTATTATTATTATTATTATTATTATTATTATTATTATTATTATTATTATTATTATTATTATTATTATTATTATTATTATTATTGGGTTGGGAAAGTACAACCTTGTCCCGCGTCAGACGTGACCGCTAGTATCTCCCGAATGGTGCATTAGATGGCGCTGTCGTGTGGAAGTGCATACAAACTGCAGTTGGGTGAGGATATTCTAGATGTCACTGTACCACTACTTTCCAATTTGCTGCTACGCGTGCTGTTCCTGGGTGCACGGGAAACGAGGCGCCTCTTAGTGTCCTGGACCGTACGTGTCGGATCGTCGGTGGGGCATGGACAATGCGGAGCGGTGGGCGAGGAGGGCCGCGGTGACTCGTACTCGTCGGCAGACAGTCAGACATACAGACAAACAGACGGGCAGAGATACAGAGTCACACAGGTGGACGGACGGACGCATGAACAGATGGGTTCACTGATGGAAGGACGCATGGATGTACTGGTGAATGCACAGACGGAAGAACGGACAGATGCATAGATAAAAAGTTGGACGCTTCGCTCTACTCATCATCATTCACTCTGTGGATATGCTGTGAATTTAGTAATATCACTACAAAATTATTATTATTATTATTATTATTATTATTATTATTATTATTATTATTATTATTATTATATTCTGATTGACCTATGGCTGACCGTCAAAGCGTAGGCCATTTCACGTTCATAATTCATCTCAAAATGTTTTCACATGGCAGCTAATGGGTTAGAAACCAAATAAAGAAATTAGTTGGGGAGAAACAACACGAAAACTGATAATATTTCAAAATATTTATTGAATATGTTGGCATAATGAGTTCACCCAATAAGTAAGGCAAATAATGTACTGAAACTTAGTGAATGCACTTCAACTCGGGTTTTGACGGCAGCTAGTTGCCAGCTTTCTGACGTCTTATGTCTCTCATAATTAATTCAGAAGGACTTAACCTGATTTATTTTTCGAAGTAAAATAGTTTGCGGAAATGGAAGGAAGCGCATGGTGTGTAACTTTACTAAGTACATGGTGGAGTGGAAGGCACGTTTGTAAGCTAGGGTTGTAGAGATTGCACCACCTGAAAATCTCACCTCTGTGGGGGCTCGGCGGCATCACCGTCAAATAGTTGAGTGTCAAAATTTCAGCGGAAGTCGGTCAGTAAGACGTTTCAAATGCAAAGCATTTGTTAGCGAACTTCGGTGACTTTGAGCGTATGTATCTATATAGTCGCTTACATTTGAGTGCTCTCGTCGTCACCCCCTAAACTTGGCATGAACCAATATTAGCATGAGATTGTGAGATGATTTCAAGTTTCAAGTTTCAAGTTTTATTAAACAACGATGCCAGTGTACAGAAAAGTGAGTACATGAGTGGTAGTACACACAAGGAGCCCCAAAGTTAGAAACTGTCAGGGGGGCTCCCATACATGATGTTAACGATAGAAGAAACAAAATATACAATATTCAGTTGTTACGGTATCTTCAGTAAGAAAAAAAAAGAACAGCGCGAAAAAACTAAAGTAGAAAATACATATATGTTTAGCAAGGCAAAACAAAAGAAAACTTTGAAGAACTTGTTTGCGCAAGTTATAATAAAAATGGTTTGATGAATATGACGCACTCGTCAAAAAATAAATAATGTCACAATCTTCTCGCATACGTTGTCAAACACTTCCCGCCAGGCGGGTACCCACGGGTGGGTATGGGCCGCTGGTATGCGCGTATGTGCCACAGGTGATCGACACTTAGTAGCTACCCAGAAACGACGATAACACGCATGGGCAATTTTAAGGCGTGAGCCTTAGTACCCAACATTGGTAGCATCGACCAGACGAAGGCATAGAATAAATAATAGGGTTCCAGCTGGAATCGTACCAAAGAATTCTTCGTGGCAATGAAGCATTCTACTAAAGAGCTCCGCCAGGTCTCACAACTACTTTTCAAATGGACGCTAATCTTCGTGAAACGTCAATAGTGGTTGCTGTGCTGCCGGCGCGATTTTATAAACATTCTCTATGTACCCCTTTGATACGTCGGCTTAATGTAAATTGTGGTTAAGTGCCATGCACTGAAGTTGATTTTTTTAGCAGTGTCCAGGGCCAGCGTCTTTGCCAGCATCAGCGCTTCATATCAGCTTCTGGTGTTGCTAATACGCATGTTCCAGTTTACATCGTTGCGCAGGTGCGAACAACTGGTTATGTAAACCTGCAACTCTTCAACATATGTCTGTGCGTTGGACATTTGTACATATATTTCAGCGTCATTTTAGGACCTGTCGCTCAATAAGAAAAATTTCAACACGGTCACCTTCCCTCCGCATGCTTCGCACCAAAATGTAGAGAAAAGGACGAGCCACCGTGCACCACGGTGAAGCCTACACGTTGACTTCTTCTTTATCCTGAATGCCGGTCTCTCTTGATAATGATACTGCCCTATTCCTTGTATACATAAAATATTTACCATCTTCCGCACGCCTATAAGGACGCATGACAAAATATTTAACATCCTCCGCAACGCCATAATGATGCATGACGACGAAGAACACTAAAAACACACCCACGTTCTTAGTACACAATACTAGTCAGTAGTTGTACAAGTTCCAAGTCAGTTCACATGGGACAATCCAATTTTTCTCTTGTGCTGACTTTTCCAGCGGTGTTTCCGATGCTTGTTCCAAATGCGTGCTTTCGAACGTGTTCCAAATGGTGGACTTTCAATGAGCACTTTTAGTTCACATGAACAACGATGATGCAGTCTCTTCCCCGATGTTTTTCTGTAGCTCACTTTGGACAGTTTTCTTGATTTTCTTGCCTTGCTTTCGTTTCCCTCAGAAGCACCAGCGGTCTCTTTCTGTCTTGGTCTGCTCTCTCTTATACGTGGCTGTGACGCTCTTTCGGCATTCTTCGCTGAAATAAGATGGGTCACCCATATTGCCCTCAGCCTTGACGTTTGTAGCTTCCTAGAAGAGGAGAACCTAAATACAGTACGAGGGAGTTGCATTTGTGTCCTCGCGGTATTCCTTCTGTTTCCACTCGCTTTAAGAATTGTTCTCGCCTTGCTTCCGCCAGGCACTACTAAGTATATTGGCTGTGACAATATTTTGTCTGGAGTTGTCTTCGGCGTGCATCAACCTTTAAGACCTGGCGGTTCACCTTTGCGATCTTCAATAGCTTCCCGGTTTCCTATCAAAGAAATGTCTTCCACCATGATCAGCTGAGGTTTTCTAGATATGTTGTCATTATCTTCGTGGGTACAGTCCGTTGACGTGAATTTCATAGTCGTGGAAGGTGTCTTCCGATTTAAAGCTTGTTTTTTGGTGTTGGGTTCTTGGTTTGCCTTTTCTGTCGTGGGAACCCTAGTTTTTAAGCTGCTTTTATATATCTCTTTTCGTCCTGAGGCCGACTCATCTAGTGTCTGTGCGACAAGATTGCTATTCGGCACGTATAGGTTAGATGGTGGTGACGCACCAGGGGGCCCGGGTTGGTTGAGCGGTTTCACAAAAGCTCAGAATTCGGACCTCAAATCTCCGTCAAAACTCTGAGTAATAATCTAAATTTTCTCGCATGGTTTTATGAGGCTTCGGAGCACTTCGAGGAGCACGGTTTAGCCACCCAAATCTGTTACAACCTGAGAAATTAACGACTCATACTTCGGGTAGGCCTAACAACAGCAGCCACTGGCTCCACTTCGATCAAATCAGGAATTCCGCAAGAAAAGCTACTACGCACCTGGAAAACCACCCTCGATTCTTCTTAGGACGTTCCGGAGCCTCGCTGCTACCATCTTATCTCGAATCTGCGGGAAAAAACGGTTTTTCTTCACTGAAAATCAACTGTGAGTAACACGTGCATCCGCCCTAAGGGGGCTGCCATGTTGACAGGGGACTTTAGCACCTGCCCCCTCGTGCTCAAAGATTGAATGAGAAGGCAAAAGATCACAACAAATATTCGTAACATTATTAAATCACTCAGAAGGAGGATTTAAGGCTCTGAGCTCAATCTTACCAGTTTCTGACCGGCGAAAACAAACCCACAAGCAATTTTTCCCACCTTATGACCATATGGGGGCCGCCATCTTGTGTGGGACCAAGACACTTTGAGGACAACGAGTCATATCTCGGCTTTTACACACACCAGGACGACAAATCAGGTCTCAATTGAGTCGTTAAAATCCAGAGATAGCCGTAGAAAAAACCGCGAGTGCCCAATTCAACTGAGAGCGTCTAAAAGAATTATTCAAAAGACACACTCAGTGTTGCCGGACTGCTGTCACTGCTTGAGCTGGGTTTGGCGGAACAGCTTCCACAGCGAATTAAGCTCACCAGAACTGCTCCTCCACCTCTTAGCCAATAAGCACAGATTATTCCAACTGCGGGAGCGGGAGCGGCCGCGTCAGCAGCACGGGTAAGTGAGCTCTGCACATATCTACCTATAACTTTAGCAATTTTGGTCCTAGGAGGGTCAGAGTGGTGTCTATCTGTTCGTGAATATACAAGGAGTTCAACCGCTACAAATACTGCTATTACAAACGAAAGTTTCAAATTTTAGGAACGGAAAACAGAGTGATTCTGTGAAAACAACAACAGTCGGACCACGTGCCCGGTGCCGCGCCGTTCCCAACCGGAACAAAAAAATCGCGTGTTGATGGAACTACAATAAGAGGCCTGAGGTGCGGCCTCACCGGTAACCACCTCCGGGAACGCACTCCCTCACCAGAGAAGGATTGGCCACCTTGGTGCAATATCTGGCCACTACCTCCCACATGGATACGCCAAATAACTCACGACCCTCAGTCCTCTGCAGCTGCGAAGCGACTGACTACGGCGGTGGTCAGATCTGCAACGCAGCAGAGGGTGCTAACAATCTCTGGACTACAGGCCGCCATTGGAACCTGAACTTGGCAACGTTTAACGCTAGAACCTTATCTAGTGAGGGAAGTCTAGCTGTACTATTCGAAGAGCTAGAGGGTGTTAAATGGGATATAATAGGGCTCAGTGAGGTTAGGACGACAGATGAGGCCTATACGGTGCTCCAGAATGGGCACGTCCTTTGCTATCGGGGCTTGGCAGACAGAAGAAAACTGGGAGTGGGGTTACTAATTCACAGAAACATAGCTGGCAACATAGAGGAATATTATAGCATTAATGAAAGGGTGGTAGGTATTGTAATTAAACTGAATAAAAGATACAAGATGAAGGTAGTACAGGCTTACGCGCCTACATCCAGCCATGATGACGCTTCAGTTGAAAGCTTCTATGAAGACGTAGAATCGGCAATGAGTAAGGTAAAAACACAGTATACTATAGTGATGGGCGACATTAATGCAAAGGTAGGGAAGAAGCAGGCTGGAGACCAGGCAGTAGGAGATTATGGCATCGGCACTAGAAACGCCAGAGGAGGGCTACTAGTAGAATTCGCAAAACGCAATAATTTGCGGAATATTAATACCTTCTACCGAAAACGTGAAAACCGCAAGTGGACATGGAGGAGCCCTAATGGCGAAAATAAGAACGAAATAGACTTTATAATGACCGCACACCCAGGAAGCGTGCAGGATATGGAAGTGGTTGGCAAGGTACGATGCAGTGATCATAGAATGGTACGGTCTCGAATTCGCCTAGACTTGAAGAAGGAACGACAAAAAACTGATACGCAAGAAGCCAATCAATGAGCTAGCACCGAGAGGGAAAGTACAGGAATTCAGAGTGTCGCTGCAGAACAGGTACTCGGCTCTTAGTGAGGAAACCAACCTTAGCGTAGATACAATGAATGATAATCTGACGAGTATCATTACGGAGTGTGCAGTGGAAGTTGGAGGCAGGGTAGTTAGACAGGACACTGGCAAGCTTTCCCAGGAAACGAAGAACCTAATTGAGAAGTGTCAAACCATGAAAGTGTCAAGTACAACAGACGAAATAGAATTGGCAGAGCTTTCGAAGTTGATTAATAAACGTAAAGTATGCGATGTAAGAAGGTATAACATGGAGAGAATTGAACACGCTCTGAAAAACGGAGGAAGCTTCAAAGCAGTGAAGAGGAAACTTGGGATAGGCAAAAGTAGGATGCATGCACTAAGGGACAAAGAAGGGAAAATAACTACCAATATGGATAGGATAGTTAAAATAGCGGAGGAGTTTTACAGAGATCTGTACAGTAGCCGAGACAACCACGACCTTAATAATATAAGAACTAGCAGTAACCCAGACGACACACCACCAGTAATGATAGAAGAAGTCAGAAAAGCTTTGGAGAGCATGCAAAGAGGCAAAGCTGCTGGTGAGGATCAGGTAACATCAGATCTGCTGAAAGATGGAGGACAGATTGTGTTAGAAAAACTAGCCACCCTGTTTACGAGGTGTCTCCTGACGGGAAGGGTACCAGAGTCTTGGAAGAACGCTAACATCATCTTAATACATAAAAAAGGAGATGACAAGGACTTGAAGAATTATAGGCCGATCAGCTTGCTCTTTGTAGTGTACAAGCTATTTACAAAGGTAATTGCTAACAGAGTAAAGAAAACATTAGAATTCAATCAACCAAAGGAACAAGCAGGATTTCGAACAGGCTACTCAACAATTGACCACATTCATACTATCAATAAGGTAATAGAGAAATGCTCAGAGTATAATCAACCACTATACATAGCCTTCATAGATTACGAGAAGGCGTTTGATTCAGTAGAAATATCAGCCGTCATGCAGACACTGCGGAATCAGGGCGTAGATGAAGTATATATAAACATTCTGGAAGAAATCTACAGGAGATCAACTGCTACTATAGTGCTTCATAAAGAAAGCAACAGAATACCAATCAAGAAGGGTGTAAGGCAGGGGGACACAATCTCCCCAATGCTATTTACCGCGTGCTTACAGGAGGTTTTCAGAAGCCTAGAATGGGAACAGTTAGGGATAAGAGGTAATGGAAAATACCTTAGTAGCCTGCGCTTCGCCGATGACATTGCATTGCTGAGTAACTCAGAGGACGAATTGCAACTCATGACTACGGAGTTACACAGGGAGAGCAGAAAGGTGGGTCTTAAAATTAATCTGCAGAAAACGAAAGTAATGTACAACAACCTCGGAAAGGAACAGCGCTTCGAGATAGGTAATAGTGCACTTGAAGTTGTAAAAGACTATGTCTACTTAGGGCACGTAATAACCGCAGAGCATAACCACGAGGTTTAAGTAACTAGAAGAATAAGAATGGGATGGAGCACATTCGGCAAGCGCTCTCAAATTATGACAGGTAGATTGCCATTTTCCCTTAAGAGGAAGGTATATAACAGCTGTATCTTGCCGGTACTTAGCTACGGAGCAGAAACCTAGGGACTCACAAAGAGGGTTCAGCTTAAATTGAGGACGACGCAGCGAGCAATGGAAAAAAAATGGAAAGGGAGAGGCCTTTGTCCTTCAGTGGACGTAGCCAGGGTAATGATGATGACGCAGACGGAGAGATTATTTTCCCTTCTGCTTCTGCTCTCATCCGTTGTTTCATCGATTCCACATGAATTTGCCGAGCTTTTTGTGCATCTTCAATCTTATACTTCACTCTCACCCTCGCTAGAATAATCTGGCGTTCATAAACTTCGACTTCTTCCATTTCCGCTTCCAAATGATCGATGTCAACTGTGTTTTTAATCTCCTTATTGATTCCTCTGAGAAGCTCATACTGTTCAGTAGAAATTCAATGGAACTTTTTAATGCACATATTGATGGGTGGTCCATTTGCCAAAGGTGTTCGATATCAGCGGTGACCTGCGTGATGGCCTTGCGTGCTTGACTCAACCTTTGGTAGAGAGCCTCCATGATGCGGTCCAGTGTCGGAAATGGGAGAGATCACTGGCAGGCCGTGTGATGAGGCGAAGTCGGAATCAACATGGCATCCATCGCAGAAGGTTTGGTCGGGCTGTCGTTCTTCATGATCTTGTGCACATTGGGCTATCGTCGTGAAGGGCGAGTCAGGACTGAGCCGAAGAAGACGTTAGGGCTCCAGTGTCACGAGCCTCCAGACGATGCCTGCACTCATGGGGCTGGATTGTCAAGATACATGTCGTCGACCTATGAACTGCCTTGACTTGTGAATATCGCGCCGTCGTCGTGAAGGGCAAGTCAGGACGGTGCCGAAGTAGACGTGAGGGCTCTCGTCTCGCAAACCTCCAGACGATGCCTGCACACACGTCAGTCCATGGGGGCTCCTGGTGGTCTCAGTTGCAACCGAAATCGCGCTCCCAGGTCTCGGCGGGGGTTAAGCCTCGCACATAAGCTTTACGCAGGGTGGCTTCAAAAAGTCCTCGAGGCTACGACGGCAGTCAAAATTCGTGAAGTCCGCTTCATCTCACCTCCGAAGGTCCTTCCTCCCGGGTTTCACGGCACCAAAATGTTGAGGATAGGACGAGCCGCCGTGCCCATGGCGAAGCTCACCCGTTGCCCTCTTCTTTATTCCGAATGCCGATCTCTCTTGATGATAATATTGCCCTCTTCGTTGTATACATAAAATATTTAACAACGTCGATTCCCGGGTACGTGGGATCTGGCGAATTTTTTAGTCGCTGAGAACCTTCAGTTTATAAGTGCTAAGTACTTTAGAGGACCGGGCTGTCGGATGGTATAGTCCAGGAGGTTAAAATGTTTTTAGGGGCAAAGCTCCTTAAAGCGGCACCTGTTCTCCCTCTTAGTAGTGCATAACATGTCTTACGCTTTCACCTGAAAGGTGGTGGCGGTGAGAGATTTCTTCTGTACGTTGTTGAACAATCATAAAATCGCAGCGTGCGCGTTATCTAAAAACCAAATTCTCATGTCTCTCATTCCACATTAGCAGCCATTGGCATGAACATTGAGCACTATCTGAAAAGAAAGTGTTGCTACGTTATACTCGCTGGGCGTAACCT